>NC_061114.1:12720712-12811220 GCF_002878395.1 Capsicum annuum | reverse complement strand
GGAAACATTTCTATTGATTAAGTTTTAGTGTATATTAAAACTTAGGTCAACTTCCACTGACCATATCTCCTAGTATATGATGAATTAGAGGACCTACTTTACATCAAATGAAAGTTCTTCAAATTATCTTTTCAAAGATACCAATTTCGCCTAAATCCAATACACGAGCGAAGAGTTACAATCATTTTTGTGAGAGTGACAGTAGCTGCACGCGATTAGCGTGCGACGCACGCTCTGTCGCACGCACCAAATTTCCAGATTTTGTTTTCTCGTTTTTAAGGGAAAATTGGGTATTTCCAACCCCTCTTCCATCTTAAACATGGCATTAAATCCCCCAAACACCAAAATAAGGTTATTTCTCCCAAAATCACAAAGAATCCTCCATAGGGTTTCGACCCAAAGATTAATATATCTCAAGATTTAACCGTAACTTTTCCTTAATTCTTGAAGATTTGGAATCTCCATTCTGAGGGCTACAAGAAGCACCAATCTATCATACGTATAGCATTCCAAAAGCTAGAGTTCATTTAAAATCTTCTAATTTAAGGTACATGGGGTTCTTCGTAAAAATTGCATGGTCTCATTGAAACGCTTGATTAGAATTTAAAGTTTATCAAGCATGAATTTATAAAAGGGTTTTGGAATCCATGATTTTAATTTTGTATCATGAATGTTTTAATGATATTATTGTTTTGGCCTTTAGGTCTTTCCCCCTTAAATTGATTTACATCTATATGTATATGTATTGAATTGAAGATTGTTTGAGACCACAAATTATGAAACCCCTCTCTTGTGATGAATTAAAGTTTATGATCATGTCGGAAAAGTGTTGAAATGCGTGTTTTATGTTTTGAAAGTAGTTTTCTCAACATTATAGTATTTGAACATGATTTAGAGATGATGAAAGGGTGTTTCTTAATAAAATTATGTTCTTGTTTGAAAGAGAAATAAGTGCATGTAATTGAGAAACATGACATGACCACCTTGTATTATTGAAATGTTGATAAAGAGAAAGTTTTTTTTGCATCTGTTTACATGAATTTAAAAGAAAGAATTATTTGAACTGATTTATTGTTATGGTAGTCCCAAACTTCATGTTTTGAAGAAGAGATGATAATATGCTATAAATGGCTCAGAGATGTAAATTGCAAGTCAATGGTATGACGATACCATATAAATGCATTCCATACATAGTCAGAGATTTCACACTTTGATTTCAGAGAATACATGTATTAAAGAGTTAAAAACTGGGTTAATGTGTGTTAGGTGGTTACCTGAAGAAAGCATGAGTTAGATGAATCTATGCCGGAAATCGTGAATTGCCAACACGAGAACTTCGTACCCTGCTATGTGATCTAGTGTACCTAGTACTTTGTCATCCCAAATCAAGATTTATCGTTTGGAGCCCTGCTTTGTGATCATGAGCCCAACCACGACATAGTGAATTGATTTGGGTTGTGGCACCCTGCTGTGTGATCTTGTGTGCTCTTCCCTCAGTAGTACTCCTATCTTGGCAGCAACTGAGATAAGGTACTCGGTGAAAGCTGTGAAATTGTAGGGTATACCACCTAGCGCAGAAGTAAAATAAAGAGTGTCATAGAGTTTAGATGATTTTATAGAGTCCTTTAAATATGCCCTTATGATTTTACCATACGATATATTTATGAACTGGTCAAACTGCTCTCACATATGTTGAATTTAAATTATTATATTGGATTTTCTCTTCGTACTAGTATAATTGTTTTGACCCCCTACCTCCTAGGTTCTGAGGCTCAATCTAGGGGTCTGGCTAAGCAGTAGAGTATTCAGAGAAAATAGATCCATACAATGGTGAGCCTTCTTTGTTCCAGAAGGCCTGTTTATTTTAGATTAGGGAAAAGGCATCGTTTTCTCCTCAAACTATACCCGAAAAGTCGAAGCCACACCTAAACTATACTAGTGACCTATTACATACCTAAACTATAAAAAAGTGAAACTATTTACACCCTATTAGGCTACCACCACTCACATGTGGTGTAGTGTTTTACACGCGCTGCCACGTCAGTAAAAAGTATCACTTTTTTATAGTTAGGGTGTGTAAATAAGTCACTTATATAGTTTAGGTGTGGATTCGACTTTTCGACTATAGTTTGGGGTGGAAACGATGCCTTTTTTCTTAATATTTTTAGCCATTTACTTTTGTTATTTAGTAGGCTGGACGCTCCTAAAATAAGTGTAACACACGCACCTTAGTATGGGGGTCGTGGAGAGGTAATAATATCACTTTTATATAGTTAAGGTGTGTAATAGGTCACTTATATAATTTAGGTGTGGCTTAAACTTTTCTTGTATAGTATGGGGTGGAAATGATGCCTTTTACCTTTCAGATTATGTTATTCCTTTTGTTTTAGCTACTGGTGGTCTTGTCCCAGTTTTCGAACAGTTGTCATTTGATCACGTAGTAGAGATTTCACTGGTTCAGATGCTGTTTAGTGGATATTTGATTTCCTTTTTCATTGTTAAATTGAACTTAGAGTATGACCATGGTTCTATTGTGATTTATTTTCCGCATCTTTTCATTATTGTATGAATGTTGTGCATGACTACCAGATAGACAAGGGCGTCCGGGCCTTTGTGGTTCGAGATGCTCATCACGGCTAGGGCCTCGGTTCGTGTCATAACAATCATGTACCTCCGACTCAATTAGATTGCTCATCTCTTTGTGTATTCCACCTGGAAACACAAGGACAAAAAGGAACACTAATGAGATTAACTAGTATAAGTTGTACTTCTTTCTATCACTTTGACTACGTACCGGTAAACCTATTTTTTTCAAGATATAAAAATTGCATCTTGATTAAGTTGCAAATCTCCCGTGGTAAGATTCCACTAAGATTGTTTCTCCACAGTGAAAAAACTTGCCACACCGAGATATTGCATATGGAGATCAGGACAGAGTCGGTCATCTGGCTGCTCTCCATCCATAACTCCATCTAATTAACAAGATTCCCAATTTCTTGTGAAATTATCCCTGCAATTAATGTATAATTAATTCTTTTTGAAGTTTATAATTAATTCTTTTTGAAGTTATTAGATAAAATTCATAAGATAAAACATACCAGTGAAATGGTTAGATCCGAGAGCCAAGACCTGTAGATTAGTTAAACTTCCAATTTCACTATCTATTGGTCCATCAAATTTAATTTCTGATAAAGTCAATTGTTGAACTTGTGAACAATTTGATAAGCTTGTGGGAATATTACCATGAATCTTGTTTTTGATAGATAAAGCACTTTGACTATTGGGAGGCCATTGCATAAAACATTTGGCAGCTTTCCTGATAGGCTATTGCCTCTAAATGAAATGACTTTGATTCTAGAAATATTGAAAATTGTTAATGGTATGGAACCCGTAAGTTGGTTAAATTGTATTGACAACCAGTTCATGTTGTGAAGATTTCCGATCTCTTCTGGAATGTTTCCTTGAAGTGTATTGCCAAATAGTTCTAACCTCTCCAATCTCAAGCCATTCGAGAGAGACACAGGGATATGACCTTCTATGGAATTGAAGTTAAGATTTAAAGTCTTCAAGTGTGGAAAGATAAGAAAATGAAGAAGGAATGGAACCAGTGAAACTATTATTCCTACTACTTAGAAATTGATGTTGGTGTAAGAACCCAAACCAAGAAGGAACCTCTCCTCTGAAGTTGTTGAAAAATAAATCAACAAACGTAATCATATGCAAGCGTGCCATTTCTTGAGGGAAATTTTTATGAAAGTTGTTGCTTCCTAAGTCAAGAGAAACAAGAAATAAGAGGTTTCCAAAATCTTGTGGAATTCTGCCCGTAAGAGCCATATTAGAAAAATTCAAGGAATTCACTCTCTTGTGACGAAAGTCACAGGTGACTCTAACCCAATGACAAACAGAAGTAGCGGGAGACCAACTTTTATCCAAGAAGTGAAAGGGGTCGAAAATGATTTGAGATTTTCAAGAAAAAAGAGCTAATTGATCAGTGGTAGTGTTGGTTTGGGTCATAGCTGAACTAACCATAACATACTGAAGCAATGAGAGAAAAGAGATTAATGTTTTCTCCATAATTGCATATATTAGTAGGAAAATGGTATGGCTAGTAATCTGTGGTATTGAAACTTTATATAGCGTTAAATTTTGAGAATATCCGTTTTGGATACTTTTGTTTTAAATCTTTTTTTTGATCAACTTTCTTCTTTTATTCTATCATCTCAATTAATATTGTTACCCAACTTAATTTATTTTCCAGCTTATGTGGGACCAAGGTACTTGATCATTTGAAACCAACCAAATCAATTAAGTCTTGAAAATGGTGGTTGTGTCGTTATCATGTTTTACACAAATTTATCAGAAAACAAGTAAAGTTGTCTATAAAAATATAACACACTAAACCTTGTGAGAAGCAGGGCGTCAGAACTTGAATTTTATAGGTTCAAATTCTAAAATAGTGACATATGTTAGGTATTGATTGCCTGGTTTATATTTGTACATATTTAGTGAATTTTTTTTTTAATAAAAAAGTGGACAACCTTCTACCTCGTTCCGGCACATACTAATGTAAGGACACAAATGTGTGTTTTGCTTGACATTCTTGGGGTGTGTGTCTCACAATGTTGAAAATGAGAATGCAATAGTTTATGTGTTCAAACCAGAGACGGATCTAGAATTTTAATCTTGTGGGTTCGTAGTAAAATAAATTAATATGAAAATATAATAAAAAAAGACAACTCCCACAGGGATCGATCCCATGGTAATGGGAACAAGCAATTCAAGAGTACATTCCATGCCATCAACCAAAGTTTCTTTTTGTTTATGGGTTCTGATCTATAATATTTTATTTACTTATTCTATTTTTTAATATATTTATCGAATCTACGGTAGTGGGTGGGGGTTCCCGCTAACCTCCACCCAATACTGTAGATCCGCCCCTGGTTCAAACCATAAAAAAGAGGGCCCTGTTTTATTAATATCTATTCAATTATTAAGTATAAAAGATCATTAACAGGCTGTAAATAAAATTCTGATAGGATTGGACAGATTGCTTAAGTGCTTTATAAATCAATTAACAATCTGCTACACCACAAGTACGACCTTGTTGGGCTCAGCTATTCTAATATATTAAGAAATGATAGCACATCATATTGTGGAAAAATATTAAAGGGGGATGGTAGTACACTTAGCTTAAAAGTTTACTTGTTTTGTATTTTCATGTGTAATTTGTAAATCAAGGGAAATTTAGCTAAGAGAACTTTCTTGTTGCCACAAAATACTTACAATAGGCTGAATGAGTCAATGTTAGAAGAAGTTGCATTTTTCTTCATCAACCTAAAATAGAAGTAGAGGCTTTTTGTTTTCAAGATGAACAAAAAAAATACATTGTCTTTCTTTTATCTTCTTCTATACCATGTGAGCGGAGAACGAATTCTTCTTACGATTTCACATCTAAAAACGTATTCCTAAATACCGGAACACATCTCCATTGAATTCTAGTTGTTTTAAGGGATTGAAGGCTTACATCAATAACACAAAAAGAACGAATTTAGAAAATATTTAACCAAAAAAATGTTAGATTTTTATTAACTTATTCGACTAAAACTATAAAATACATACGTAAGAGGCTATTTTGAATATACAATCAAAATAAGAAACCATTGGTGTCTTTTAATCCTAACTTTTATAACCAAATGTAAAAGGATGCACCTCAATAACACCATAAGAATGAATTGAATTAATATATGAATATATGCTATAAATAATTAAACTCGTAATTTTAATATTACAATGAATTTATAAGAAATATTTTTATGTCTAAAATGTCTCTTTCTTGCATAAAGTTACTAATAATTTCCCTCATAGTCTAATACAGGTCAGAAAATAAAGTTAGGGGCACCTAAAAAAGTGCCAAAAAAAGGAAATGTCAAGGACTATATGAAATTCATAATTTGAGGATGAAAAATTCTTCTTCACTCTTTTTTTTTACTGTAGGTGAAATTAATAATTTGAATTAACATTAAGACATTGATATGATGCAACAACATACCTAATGTAATCCCACAAGTGGATTTTGGGGAGTGTAGGGCGTACCCAGACCTTACCCCTACTTCGTGGAGGTAGAGAGGTTGCTTCCGGAAGACCCTTCGCTCAAGACACTGAATATGGTATCATGACAATATCTGGCAGGAGATGCTTCCTAAAGACTAAAAGAGACATGCAAAGCGATGCGTAAGCTAGGATCCTGCTCATGAGAATAATAATGATCTAAGACTGCCGGACTAAGACTGAGACTTTGCAAAAGATAGTGGAATCATCTCTTGGATTGGACTATGTCTTTCCTTCACTCAACAGAAAATATTTATGCTCGTTGTGTTATTTTTTTTTTCTTTTCTATTTGCTTTGTGTGTGATTGTATTCTAGTTAACCTGCAGTCATATTGGACCATTTAGCACTAGTGTTGGGAGGACCAATAATGCATCATAAAATTATTACTTATTACTTGGGCGCAAATGAAAAACAAAATTATCAAACCTGTGGAGCAATAAGAAAGGATAGTCACTTCACCACCTAATAATAGAAACACAATGGACAAAATAACTAATTTTTGAAGAAATAATTGGACAGCGCCTTACTAAAAAAAGGTTAGCAGTTTAAAAGAGATATTTCTTCACACTCAATTTCTTCAAGAGACTGATCTTCCAAATCATCAACATCATTGTTTCGAGGACTTTTATCTCCAGAATCTGACGTCGTAGTTGGCGACCTTCTCATAAAGTGGAGTAGGGCTCCGAAGAGCGAAGAATGCATTTATAGACTTGACTCACATTTATAGGTGTTGCATTTTTTGGGAATGTACCAAAAGCCGACTGTGAGACATTACTCGAACAGAAGGTAGAACATTAACAGGAGGCATACCTGGATCTAATTTAACTAACGGTCCATTGTAAAATTTACAGGTGCGGTATGGCCACAAAAAGGACTCGGTTTCTGACGGGAGACATAGTGAGTAAGCATAATGGGGAATCCAGTGGATTGAAAGTAACTGATCCTTGCTAAAGTGTAGGAACAAACAAAATCCATTCAGCTCTAATCAAGATATTTTATTACACTAAACATTTATATTACTTGCCTATCTGTATTCATACAGTTAATTCCTATTAACAATTTTTAAAACGTTCATTTTCAAGCGGAACAATTTGGTTTTAGTTATTATTCAGTTCCCCCTTTTGCGACAATAATATTAAGAGGAAACAGAGATTTATTGCAACCATCTTACATTTCTGAAAACAGATTAATTCACAAATCATGTTCTAAAACAAAACAAAACAACAATCTTTACATGAATAAAACAATTGAGAAAAAGTTGAAACAAACAAGTGATTTGGAACAACAGATTCCAAAAACATGTTCAACATGCAAGAAGTTGAATCTTGATCTTCTGCAGCATCCCTACAACATCTTTCATGTTAGCCCTTTTTGCCGGAGATTCAGCACAACAATCTAATGCAATTTTCACGATTGATGCCACAACATCTAACTCCTTCTGTTAGCGATTACCAGTGGATATACCAAGTTTGCATCTACGACGTCCATTATTGGCTCTGGGAATGAATAACTCGCCCATTGCTTCAAGCTAAGGTTACCCTCAAACTCATTAGGCTTTCTCCTAGTAAACGTTTCCTGCAACATGATTGCTTAACGGAATACGTCACACTTTGTTGACACTAGTCCATCAAGTCCATACTCTACAGTCAAACAATTCATTTAAAGATGCAATATACTTTCTAGGTGGGAAAAAAAGAAAGGAGTAATCAGAAAAACTAAGAGACGTACCTGGTGCAATATAACCTAATGTTGCTATGGTTTTAGTGTACAAATCACCCTGATCTTCACCAAGAAGTTTTGACATGCCAAAGTCGCTTAGGTGGGAACCCATATCTTCATACAGCAAGACATTACTAGGATTTAGACAACAGTAAATCACAGCCAACGAACACCTACTTCAATGCACCTGCAACATCTATCATTGTGCTTAGTCTCTGCCTTATGTCGAGAAATTAGTTGTGCGAATACAAATACTTTTCAAGACTTCCATATGGTATGTACTCGAGCACTAAAGCCTTAAAATCATGGTTGGAACAACTAATAATAACTTTTATGAGATTCCTGTGGCAGAGGCTGCGCAGAACTTCACATTCCATATCAAAGCTCTTGTATGCTGCCTCTAGTTGCAAAGTGAACACTTTGACTGCAATGGCAGTTCTACTTCTGAGAACTCCTTTGTAAACAGAGCCGAAACTTCTACAACAAATCAGATTACTCTCACTAAGTTCATTAGTTGCTTGGAGCAGTTGATATTATGAAATCATTTCTCTCAATGAATCAGCTTGCTGAGGAGCACTTTTACCTCTTCTATACCTACCTTAACCATAGGAGCACAAAGGCCATAGGAACAATCACAACTGTAATTGCGAGCAAAAGAAAAAGAACTTGAAATTTATTCCTATTTGATCTATGCTTTGATTAAGTGGGGCATGGTGGGATACTAAATCTTGACGAACAACACAATGCTTTGTTGTAGATGACTAAATGACTCGACCGGTTATTGAAAGGATCCCTGAGGGTATTGGTTGTCTGAAACATTGAAATACTTGAGGTATTGCAGTTTCTCCAAAGACATGGGAATGATGCCCGATATATTATTGTGAGAAAGGTCTAGGAATTCTAAGCCTACCATGTTGCTCATTGAGTCTGGTATAGCTCCTTGAAACTTGTTGTGTCTCAAAGAAAGGTACGCCAAATTTTGCAAGCCTCCAATTTCTCTAGGAATTTCAGTTGAGAATTGATTCATCCACAGATCCATCTTGGTTACAGCCTTTAGATTTCCAATTTTTGGAGGTAAAGTACCTACCATGTCGTTTGGTGATAAGTCAAGAGCCACTACATCTCGAAGGTTTCGTAAGCTTGGAGGTATATTGGAACTGAATTTGTTGGAACCCAGATGTATCTCCCTAAGGGAAGTAATATTTCCCAAACAATTAGGAAAAGATCCTGAAATTTAATTTTGACCCAAGTAAATATCACCCAAATTCTGCAATTTACATATATGATCTCCAATAAATCCTGTAAGAGTGTTGCTAATTAATCTCAAGCGCTGAAGGTTTCTCAAGTTTCCAATTGATGTGGGAATTGATTCAACTAAGTTGTTTCTAGAAAGTTTAAGGTCTAATAAGCTGCTTAAGTTCCCAAAATCATTTGGAATTCGCTCTTTATTTTACAACTGCTGGCAGAAAATATTCTAAGAGATGTGGAAAGGTTCCCTACGGAGACCGGAAGCATGCTGTTTAGAGGATTCAAATATAGAGATAGAAATGTTAAATTTCTGCAATTGCTTAAGGAAGTTAGCAAGCTTAATGATGAGTCACTAGTTTTATTGTTATCCTCTAATTTAGATACTGTAGATGACTCAAATATCCAAGTGAGTTGGGAATCAAGCCAGTGAGTTTTTTGCCTGAAATATCAAGAACTGTAAGTTTTGAACAATTGAAGATGGAATGAGGAATAGTCCCAACAAGATTGGTTAAGTTGCCCAGATAAAGGTCTTCAATGTTGGGTAAGATAGAACACATGTTTGGTGGGAGGCTTCCTGATAGATTGTTGAGTGAAAGATAAATTATTCTTAGCCCTGATATGTTCAATATCTCCATATCAAGCGAACAAGTAAAACTATTATCCGAAAGACCAAGTTTCTTCAACTCAACGAGATTGCTTATCTCTTTGGGTATTTCACCTGTCAACTCATGACGAAAGAATGAATACAAGTGAGATGAGCTAGTTAGCTCAGTGCTTATCCATGTGATTCATGCTTTAGTTTGACTTGAATTGTACTTGGTAATGGGATAAGGTGTCGACAAGAACTCAGAAAACTATGTTCTTACTCTATACTTCTTTTTCCTTCATTTATATTTGTATTGATCAAAGTCTTAAGAAGGACGTACATATTATTTTTTTTTCCCTATTTTATTTATTTTATTTTATTTTTTGTGTTTTTCTCTCTATTGGACTTCGTAATTTAATTTTTGATGGAATTCTGTTGTGCAGGTTTTTATTTATATGGACTCAAATATATACAATAGTGCTAGTATGCATAAGATGAAACGTACCAGTGAAATGGTTAGTTCGGAGCGCTAATATCTGCATGTTACTCAATCTTCCAATTTCACTATGTATAGGTCCATCAAACTCATTTTCCAATAAAAAAAAATCTGAATTTGTGAACAATTTGATAAGCTTGTAGGAATATGACCGCAAATCTTTTTTTTGTGCATAGATAAAGCCCTTTGAGAATTGGGAGACCATTGCATAAACCATTGGGAAGATATCCTTATAGGCTATTGCTTGTAAGTGCGATGACTTCGATTCTTGAAATATTGAAAATTGTGAAAGGTATAGAACCCGTAAGTTGATTAACTTGTATGGATATCACTTTCATGGTGTGAAGATTGCCAATCCCTTCTAGAATGTTTCCTTGAATTTAATTATAAGATATCTCCAAAGTCTCAAACTTTGAAGCATTCGAGAGTGACAGAGGAATAGAGCCTATGAGATTGTTACCCCTCAATTTTAATTCTCTAAGGTTTCCAATCATGTCCTGTATTTGACCCTCTATGGAATTGAATTTCAGATTCAATGTCTCAAGTGTGGAAACATTAGAAAATGAAGATGGGATGGAACCAATGAAACTATTACTTACAAGGTTTAGTGTAACACCCCACATTTCGGGCTAGAATGTAAACCGTCATTCCTACACGTAAAGGTTCCAAAAGCCAACAAATCCTATTCAAATTTAGTGTGTTAAACAATTATGTAGTGTGGGAATATTTTTGAGCATAAATTGAGATCATAGAGGTTCCTTAACGCAAGGACGAGTTGAAAGCTTTTCTATCGATTGAGTTTTGGTGAGCATCTAAACTTGGGTCAACTTCAATCGACCATACCTTTTTGTATATAACGAATTAGAGGTCCTACTACATATCAAATGAAAGTTCTTTGAGTACTCTTTCCAAAGATACCAATTTCACCAAAATCCAATACCCAAGCGAAAAGTTATAGCCACTTTCGTTAAGAGGCCGTAAGTCGAGGCGATATGCCACCGGTGCGCTCCATCACTGGCAGGTATTTCCTAGGTTCTGTTTTCGAGTTTTTAAGGGTAAAAGGGTCCTTTCCTTCACCCTAACCCATCCATAACATAAAATTTCAGCACCAAGAAGCATCAGTTGCATCTTCAGTCAATTTGTCTCTCAAAAGATTTAAAACTCTAACCATCAATCCAAGAACAAGATTCAACTTTTCCTTCCCCAAGATGAATAATTTAAGCCTTTAAGTTCAAGACGTCCAAGAAACTGATTAAGATTCGGATTCCATTCTTCTAACTAGAAATCTAAGGTATGTGGGGTTTTTCTAAATCTAAATGGGCATAAGAAAATTTTTTCAACAACATTTAAACATTGTGAAACCATGAATTCTTGAAGGGGTTTTGGAATTTACATTACAATTTTGCATTATGAATTTTTTAATGGTAAAATTGATTTGGTCTTGAGGCATTTCCGCTAACTTTGATTTATAACCTTGTTTAAGTGTATATTTATATGTACGCATTGATGAGTTTTAATGATGAATTGAGAGCATGACTATTAGAAATCCCTCTCTTGTTTACAAGCTTCTTGTGTTCGTAAGTAATGATTTATTCAAAATGCATTATTGTAAGCATGATATAAATGTGTTGATTTTTTTTATGACTTGCTTATGGTTTGAACTAAAAAGTGGGTGTTTTTAGTTGGTGTTAAAGGTTAAAGATATTATTAAGAGGATTGCATGTTTTGTCAAAAGTTTCATGACCACCGCATATTCTTTGAAGTGCTGAAAAGAATGATTTTTACATGATCTGATAAATGTTTGAAGTATGAATCTTTTGAAATTGTTTGAAGTATGGTGGTCCAAGCTTTATGTTTTGAAATAAGAGAATTTTATATGATAAATATGGCTCAGAAGCATGACTTGCAAGTATTGGTATGACGATACCAAATCAAATAAGGCCATGATAAATTCAGAACAGAATACAAATTTCTGAATTTGATTTTAGAAAGATACATGTTTAGAACAAACTAAAAATGGGCTTAAGAGATGTTAGGTGGTTGGTTACCTGAAGAAGGCATGAGCGATAAAACTCATTTCTCGAAATCATGTTTTACGGATACAGGTTACTATGTTACCCAAAAGGGAAATTATACATTGGCGATGGCCCTATGACATAGTAGATAAGCAGATACTCCAACCCTTGTAGCAAACTTAGGTTGGGTGCTTGGCCATCGAGTTAAGGGCGGATCCCATATAGTCCATGGAGATACTTTCAAATATGTAGGGTATACCACCGAGCTCAGAAGTAATATAAAGCATAGAAGTGCATTGACGAGATTATTTTAAGTTCATTTGAGATGGCAATGTATTTCAAACAATTTCATGCATAATGTTTTATGACTTGCTCTTACCTATGTTATAGATTTATAAATTCATTATTTGGATTGCTCTACGTTCCAATACAATTGTATTGACTCTCAATATTTTAGGGTCTGAGGCTCAGTCTAGTGGTCCTACTTAGCCGTTGAGTTATTCAGACAGAAGTAAAGAGTGTAATTGGTGATCCTTCTTTATTCCAAAAGGCGTATTTCTTTTCAATTGCTTCTTCTTTACTTTGGTTTAGGTCCACTAGGGTCCTTGTCCCAATTTAGACAGCTATTAATTTTGTATGTATTAGAGATTTCGCTGACAGGGAACATATATTGTAAAGATGTTGATGGATTTTCTTTCATATTGATGTACTTAACTTATAATATGACCATGATTCAGTAATGATTTATGTTTCTGCATCCTTTCATTAGTGTATGAGTATTGTGCATGATTACTAGATGTAGAAAGGCACCCGAGCCTCCATGGTTTGGGATGCGCATTACGCCCAAGGCCCCTGCTTGGTTCATGACAAAATTGGTATCAGAGCACAGTTAATGGTCCCAAGGTGTCTGCAAAATTGCGTCGGGCAGAGTCCTGTTTATGAGTGTGTAGCGCACCACACTTATAAGCAGGAGACTACAAGGTGTTTAGGAATGTCTCACTTTCTTCATGTTCTAGTTCATTTTATGGAGTTAGAATGTTTCTCTTTCATACTATAATTCATGCTATGGTGTCTCCCTTACGAAAGTAAAGTTATCCCAAATCTTACTCTAATGTTCTTAGATATGTCGCATTGTTTAGGTGATTCAAGTGCAGAATTCTAGAATCTAAATGGTATGGTCCTTTCTGATTGAGTTATAAAATATTATAAAATGGTGCAAGGACTTGAGAGGAGTCTGTTAGTTCTTCAAGGTGTATTGATTCAAGTGTAAACTTGTATCTTGATGAAATCATACTTTTTAGCCTGAGGTATTTCAGTGTATCCAGTCCCTTTCAAAATTTTTGTTGCGAATGCCATGCATAAGGGGAATGATGTGTAGCAGAATGTTGGAACTGTATTTCTACTCAAGTTGGAGTGTATGTTAAAGTGTCATGACCTATTGGTAGTGAGATTAGGCCAAGAAGTTGGTGATATGAAACAAGATTAGAAGTCAGAGTGAGGGGGACTTTTGTTTCATATAAATAAATATTTTTAGTTGTATAACCAACGATTGAGGGATGATTTGTCATTTTATATTGATAGATTACTGTGGTATTAATATTTGCAGATTGTGAGGTATTCGATAGAGAAAGTGTTTGGCTGTGCTTATTATCTATTAAAAACTAGCGAAGGAGCCTAAAGTGGATAGGCATGGTGGTTATAGAAACCTCTTATAGGTTGTCAATAGAAACAGTTTGATTAGCCCATAAGTTATAATTATAGATTCAATGTTGTATGTGGAATTTAAGGTAGTCTAAATGTATGCTTGGGTAAGTAAATATGATGAGAGAAAGTAGAATATGTAGATAAGATCGGGTTTGATTTTGTTATATGATTAGAATTGAATATCCGTATTATGACTTTACCCTCTTTTGATTGTCTTTATTTTAGTAGTCATAAACTAGTACTTCATGTGAGAAGGTATGTAGTGGATTTTGAGATGTAATAGTGATGTCATGGAGGGGTTGTGATTGTAGGTAGTAGTTAAATGAAATGAGTGTTTTGAGTTGATTTCCCAATTTGATGGACTAGTATAATATGTTGCATGCTTTACCGGTGGTACGTGATTGTTGCTAAACTATAGTCTTGAACTTTAGATGTAGAATTTGGTGGTAAGAGTAGTAGCTTAAGGTTAATGATGTATGTTTTGTGGGACTGAATTGGTAGGCTTGATGGGATTTTTAAAAGAGTCTAGGTTGGTAATTTATGAAAAGTTAAGTGGAAATTGTTAGGTATATGAGGGCTAGTGTTAAAATGATGAATTATGGGTGAGTCATTAAGTGGATAAAGCCATAAGTATATCTGAATAGTTTGCACACCCTTGTAGTATGGAGTTAGGTAAGATTTTATGATATAAGTTATGTGATTAACGGTCTAATGTTAGAAGGGTAAGTAGTGAAGAGTGGATTTTTATGTGATAAGGAGTGAGATGTGTATGCTCATGAGACTGGAAATTGTAGGTTGATGACGATAGAGGGTACTGAAAAAAATTAAGAGTAGCGTTCTTGGAAAGCAATGCCTGTAGAGTATATTTAAAAGGGAAAGTTTAGCATTTACGTGTATAAGTGTTTTAAGTACCTAGTTTGTGTTCTTAAAATTGTAGTAGGCAGAAGTCTGGTGAGTTGTTGTACGTTATTTCTTATAGTTGAATTGAGGAAATTTCAGTAGGAAATATGAGCCTTGGGTATGGTTTTACAAATTTTCTTAAGTTGTAAGTTACGTGATTAGAGGTGTAATACTAGTATTCCAAGGGGTTGAAGATAGAATGTTAAGTATTTAGAAATGTGGATGTCCATGCCCATAATGATGTTTTTTGTGGTGTCAAGTTTCAAGTCAAAATCACGTTAAATCAATTCCTATTCAAGCAAGCTCCTTCTACATCGATTTGAATGAACTTCTACCAATGTCTTATGTATTCATGTCTTGCCTATTCCTATGGTTTGAGCTCTCTATGTAACTCATGTAATGTTCTGATATCCAAACAAGGAGCAATAATGTCCCTCAGTGATCCAATATTCCAAGTATCCAAGCCATATGTTATGTTGCTGATGATCCAAACCTATATCTCAGAACATGCTTCGTCCTAAGAAAACATGTTTCTGTATTGTTACTAAATCGTTTTATGTCAAAATTAGCCAAAGCGATAAAGTGGTGAGAACTTATAACTTCCTCATCTCGGAAAATGAGAAGCAATAGCTTCAAGTATCAATCTTTGTCTCAATCATTGACATTATGAATTCCGACCTTATGTTAGACAAATCATAAGATATATGTACCCTTGTTTCTCACCGTAGTATGTCCTAATAAATTATGTTGTGTTGTGGTTTTGCTGAACGACCCTTTACTTATGATCCAGACACTTGATATCTGAATCACTCTAAGTCTATTCTATCATATCTTCACTTGATGTCCCTCCTTTAGTAGTGCTATAAGTATAAGCTATGAATTGATAAGTGTTATATCCATTCATGATGTTTAGGCTCAGGTCCCTCAATGACCTTTCATATGTCAGTATGGCAGTTACTGTGAAAGCACGGTAGTGTGTTGGGTGGGGAAGTAGATATTTTTAAAGACGGATATTTTGATGTGACTTCTAGAGCTAAGGTTATAGGAGAAGGGGGAAGAAGGAGATGAGCTTTCATTACGTGAGATAGTTAAGGAGTTATGTGGTGAAAATCTTAGTGAGAATGGTTGAATTGGCTGGTCTTAGTTGTGAGATCCATGAACTGGGTGTAGTAATGATAGGCTTAAATTTTGTGACTGATGAAAAAACAAACAAATGTGTCATGTGGTTAGTATTACTTGAACTGAGACTTTACTTTTTTGGGTCATAGTGATAGAGTGAGGTGATTTCTAATGTAATGTAGAGTGCATGGTCTCGTAGTTTAAGTTAGCACCTCTTCCCTTCGAGTTCGGATTCAACATATAATTATTATACGGATGGATACAGAATTCTAGTTGTTAGATGTGTTATGGGAGATTCGTCGGTTGGAAATAATGAAGTATGTTTATTAATGTTAGGGCATAGAAGAATAGTGACTCTAAACTTAAGGTCTATTCATTGTATCTTGTAGGGTGGAAAATGCTTCTAAATCTGTCTTTCGCAAAATTACATTTCATGATTAGTACTGACGTAAGTAGGGCCTATGATCTCCAAATAAACTAATGCCTTATGCTGTTATGATAATTATTCATAAAACACATGTGCAAGGTCATCCCAATATAATGTTTCTTTACCTCGTACTTCGTGCTTACGTATTTCACTAGGGGTTATCATAAAGCTCTTTCGATGCCTGCATATATTGTTGTGGAAAAATCTTCAATGCAAGGTTACGTTCCTTATTACGTAACTTTAGAGCTTAAACAAGTCCCTATCCATCATTCAGGGACAAATGATCCCAAGGGGGAGATAATGTATCACCCCACATTTTGGGCTAGAATGTAAACCGTCATTCCTACATGTAAAGGTTCCAACAGGCAATAAATCCTATTCAAATTTAGTCTGTTAATCAATTATGTATAATTAGAATCCTGTTGAGAGTAAATTGAGATCATAGAGGTTACCTAACACAAGGACGAGGTTAAAACTTTTCGATCAATTGAGTTTTGGAGCGTCTAAACTTGGGTCAACTTTAATCGACCATACCTTTTTGTATATAATGAATTGGTGGTCCTACTAAATATCAAATGCAAGGACTTTTAGTTCACTTTCCAATGATACAAATTTTCCCAAAATTTAATACCCGAACAAAAATTTATAACCATTTTTGTGAAGAGGCAAGAAGCCGAGGCGATATGCCCGCGGCGTGCGCTCTATCACCCCCAGCTATTTTCCAGGTTCTGTTTCCGAGTTTTTAAGGGCAAAGGGGTTCTTTACATCAGCCTAACCCATCCATAACATAAAATTTCAGCCTCAAGAATCATTAATTGCATCTTTAATCAATTTTTCTCTCAAAATATTGAAAACCCTAACCACCTTTCCAAGTACAAGATTCAACTTTTCCTTCTCCAAAGATCAAGAATTCAAGCCTTTAAGTTCAAGAATTCCAAGAAACTGATTAAGATTTGGATTCCATGCTTATAATTACAAATATAAGGTACGTGGGATTTTCCTAAATCTACATGGGCATAAGAAAATTGTTTCAACAACATTTAAACATTGTGAAATCATGAATTCTTGAAGGGGTTTTAGAATTTACATCACAATTTTTCTTTATGAATTCTTTAATGGTAAAAATGATTTGGTCTTGAGGCCTTTCCGCTAAATTTGATTTATGACCATGTTTATGTATATATATATGTATATGTACGCATTGATGAGTTTTAATGATTAATTTAGAGCATGAACTATTAGAAATCCTTCTCTAGTTTACAAGTTACTTGTGTTTGTAAGTTATGATTAATTCTAAATGCATTATTGGAAGTATGATATGAATGTCTTGATTTTTTTTATGAATTGATTAGGATTTGAACTAAAGAGGGGGTGTTTTTATGTGGCGTTAAAGTTTAAAGATGTTTTAAGAGGATTACATGTTTTTTCACAAGTTTCATGACCACCACATATTCGTTCAAATGCTAAAAAGAATGATTTTTACATGATCTGATAAATGTTTGAAGTATGAATCTTTTGAAATTGTTTGAATTATGGTTGTTCAAGCTTTATGTTTTGAAAAAAGAGATTTTTATATGATAAATTTTGCTTAGAAGCATGACTTGCAAGTCTTGGTATGAAAATACCAAATCAGATAAGGCCATGATAAACTCAGAACAATACAGATTTAGGAATTTGATTTCAGAATGATACATGTTTAGAACAGAATGGGCTTTAGAGATATTAGGTGGTTACCCGAAGAAGGTATGAGCCATAAAACTCATTGCCCGACATCGTGTTTTGCCGATACAGGTTACTATGTTATCCGTAAGGGAAATTGTACGCTGGCGACCGCCCTGTGGCATAGTAGATAACCAGATACTCCAACCCTTTTGGCAAACTTGGGTTGGAGGCTTGGGCGCCGAGTTAAGGGTGGATCCCTTATAGCTCGTGGGGATACTTTTAGATATGTAGGGTGTACCACCTAACTCAGAAGTAATATAAACCACAGAAGTGCATTGACAAGATTATTTTAAGAACATTTGAGATGGCTCATGTATTTTAAACTATTTCATGCATAATGTTGTATGACTTGCTCTCTCACCTATGTTATATTCGTTCAAATTCATTATTTTGGATTGCTCAATGTACCAGTACAATTGTGTTGACCCACAATATTTCAAGGTCTAATGATCAGTCTAGAGGTCCTTCTAAGCCATAGAGTTATTGAGACAGAAGTGAAGTGTGCAGTTGGTGAGCCTTCTTTATTCCAAATAGCCTGTTTCTTTTCAGTTACTTGTTATTTACTTTGGTTTAGGTCCATTGGGGCCTTGTCCTAGTATCAGATAGTTGTAAATGTCGTATGTACTAAAGATTTTACTGACAGGAACAGATGTTGTCTAGATGTTGATGGATTTTCTTTCGTATTGATGTACTAAACTTAGAATATGACCATGATTTAGTAACGATTTATGTTTCCGCATCCTTTTCTTATTGTATGAGTATTGTGCATGATTACCCGATGTAGAAGGGTGCCCGAGCCTCCGTGGTTCGGGATGCTCATTACGGCCAGTGCCTCTACTTGGGTCGTGACATTAAGTACTTGAAGTTGGTGTAAAAATCAAAACCAAGAGTGGACCTCCCCGCTGAAGATGTTAAAACTTAAATGAAGAAACTTAAGTCGATGCAAGTGTGCCATTTCTTGAGGCAAATTTCCATGGAAATTGTTGCTTCCCAAGTCTAAACAAACAAGAAATGTGAGGTTCCATAGTTCATGTGGTACTACCCCCGTAAGATCCATGTTTGAAAGATTCAACAATCTCACTCTATAGTGACGAGAGCGAAAAGTGACTCCAACCCAATGGCAAACAGACGTAAATGGAGACAAACTTTCATCCAAATTGTGAAACGGGTCTGAAATGATTTGAGATTTTAGGGAAAGAAGAGCTAATTGATCAGTGGAGATATTTGATTGGGTCATGACTGAACTACTTATATCATAGTTCTGAAGCAACAAGAGGAAAGAGGTGAAAGCAACAAGTTTTTCCATAATTGCTTATATTGGAAAGAATATTGTTAGTGATGTTGTGGTTTCGAGAGTTTTAGTAGCAAAGAGGTCTCTTTCTCTTCTGATTTTAAAATATATAAAAATACTTTTTATGAAAATTTTCCATACATACTTTAAGGGGAAAAGGAATAGCTTTCCTTTATTCATTAATTAAGTGATGTAAAGAAACAATAAAGTAACTTTAATTTGTTCAAGAAAAGAAGACTCAAAAAGGAGTCTTCCACTTAGTTTTATAACCAAATGTATGATGCTCATTGGAGGAGCAAGAATGAATTGAATAGATTTTCTTTATTATTATCTCTGTTTATAAACTTAAACAGTACTGACTACAATATCATAATTAATAGGGATTTAGTTTTGGCAAACCAAAATTTAACTAGTGTCATCTATGGGTTCACAGGGATTTATATCTTTTGATATCGAGTATAGATATATATGTGAAAAAGCTACTAAAATAGCAACAACTATTATGATTGGACCCGTAATTTTGATATTACAAAGAATTCAATATAGAAAATCATAGAAGTTGAACCCGTGATTTTGAGGGATTTCTCGGAGTAAACCCCTGGCCATATTTGTTATTACTCATGTGCATTCCCCGTAGATCACTTAAGTTACCAATTGATGTGGAGATCGATAGATCCAATTAAGTTGTTTTCATTGAGATAATGACATGTTAAGATGGTTAATGTAACAATTACAACGTATACGACCAGTAGGAACCAATGCTAATTTTTTGTTATAAATCTAGTCAAGGTGGAGGTCAAACTTATGCCTACCCGATATAACATAAAACATCTTGTATGCAGTGGTCCGGCTTTTATGTTCTGATCGGTCATCCCATAGTTGTCAGAAAGGTAAGGTAAGGTGGCAATTTAACTGAACTGATTGGATGTATCTTCCTCATGATGTTCAGGAAGCACCTGGTTTGGGACTGTTGAGGTTCCAGCTGTTAGGTTGATCGAAAGTTACGAACAATTTTTTGTGCTGGGTACATGGTTCTATCTGGAGTTTCAATATTTCATGGATTTTGATCTTCCCATAAACTGGTTAGCGACCTCTGTGGGTACATGATTTCGATATACTAAAACTATATTTAGACTGGTAAGTGCATTTTCATTTTGATTATTCTTGTTTTTTTGGGTACACCAAATATATAAGTTTGTACACTGAACTTCATCACAAGTTCAAGAATGACTTCCAAGAACAACTAGAAGTATCAACACCATCAACGCAAGATCAGAATTGATCTTTCATTAGAAGTGGGATTCTGTTAAGAAATAAGATGAAAAATAAATTAAAGCCAAGTCCCATGAATTCATGGAGTGTCCTCAAGGAAATAATTCCCCTCAAGTATTCGAGGTTGTGGAATTTTCTTCCTTGGATAAAATGGCTTACGATCCAACAGTAGTGGTACCTCAAATTATCGGATTCTTCGAACTCACTCGACGGGAGATGATCATAAAATGTTTTTAGAATACAAGAAGTATTTTTAGCTGTAAAAAATCTTCTGTATACCTGAGGAATACGTCAGGTATTTATAGCCATAAGGTATCCCTTCGGAAAGGAGGCATTAATTAATTAAAAAGGCAACTTTTCTATACAGTCACGTCACCTGCACCCAGTCTGTGTTGGAACTACGCCTGACCTGCGGCCGCAGGTGACGTTGTGCAAATTCCTGTAGCTTCTTCGCTACACCTATACTTGCTAGTTGTCAGGTTTGCGCACAGATCACTTTTTTACGTGAAACAGTGTGCCTCTTACCTTGAAGGGTCGCATCCCTTTGAGGTGCGCGTTGTGCATTCATTTGCATGGCGTCTGAAATGCATACGTATATGGAGAAAACCATTCTATTGGATTCTTTGACAGATATGAAGCCGAAGATAAGCCGGGTGAGCGATGATGATGACGGCGCGAGGCACCTCTTTGTTCTTTCCTTACAATCTAAGTGGAGATGTGTTTTTCAATATAAACACATGAAAGTTTCTTTATACCACCAATTTTGGAGAATTTAGTAGACTTTCCTCATTTTGAGTAGAGTTTCCATTTTAGTGTAGACTTACTTTTCCTCAACTATTTCCCTCCATTTAGATTCACACATTCATCTTGAACCGAACAATCCCCCATATGAATGGGGAATGGCTATCTTATCAAGAATTTACGAAAAAGCATGTGATCATCAAGCAAAGACTGATTGCATCTGGATAAGTGGATTTCTCTTTGAACTTTCAATAGTGAACATGCATCGGATGCACTCGGTCAATTGGTAGATTTGATATCTTTGAACCGTAGAGATTTAATGTATACCTAGACAAACCATTTCACAAAACTAGCATTTTACCATTTATGGTTCTCACGATTTTATTCTTTTCAGCCATGAACACATTGAGAGCTCAGAGAATAGGCCTTTAGTAACATTCTCTTTGAATTGTCTTCCACTTCATCCTCACATAGGTGATTTGTGAACGTTCAATCCTATAGATTAAACTCTATGTCAAATTCTGCTAAATTTATATAATCATTAAAAGGCTTCACACAATAAGTATTATCCTTGTTTACTAAACATTGTCTACATCATGAGAATGGGTTGGGTATATTGGAAATGTTGAACCTGTCAGACACCACTTTGTTTGATCACCTTGAACATAGCTCTTGGGATCTCCAGTCAGCTAGGTAGAGTTACCGCCATGGTGACTTGTCCTAGGCTATAATCTCATCCCCTTTAATTTTCACTAAACTCCTTCTCTAGATAGGTCTTTTGTGAGTGGATCCGACACATTATCCTTTGACTTCATATAGTCAATAGTGATAAATCCACTAGAGAGAAGTTCTCTAACGGTATTATGTTTCCGTCTTATATGATGAGATTTATTGTTATTCATCATGCTCCCTATCCTTCCTATTACTTCATTGAAATCACAATGTATACATACTAATGCCACTAATTTGGGCCAATAAGGAATATCTTCCAAGAAATTCCGGAGCCATTCTAATTGTTCACAAGATATATCAATGCGATAAACTCCGATTCCATTGTGAAGCGAGCAATACATGTCGGTTTGTACGATTTCCAAGAGACTGCTCCTCCACCTATGGTAAATACATATCCACTTGTGGATGTTACTTGATTTGATCCGGTGATGCATCACTATGTCCTTCACTTACCATGGGATATTTATTATAATGGAAAACATAGACTTGGGTGTATTTAAGAAACCCATAACTCTTTTCATTGCCATCCAATGAGTTTTATAAGGATTAAACGTGTACCGACATAACTTACTAACAACACATGCTATGTCTGACCGTGTGCAATTCATAATATATATTAAACATTGCAACACTCTTTCGTAGTCCAACTGTGAGTCACTTTCACCTTCATTCTTTTGAATTGCAAATCTCAAATCCAATGGAGTCTTGGAAATACAAAATTCCAAATACTTGAACTTGTCAATTACCTTTTCGATGTAATGTGACTATGACAAAGCCAACCCCTATGGTGTTCTATCGATTTTTATTCGTAAGATCACATCTGCAACTCCAAGGTCTGTCATATCAAACTTTCTCTCAAGCATTCATTTCGTAGCATTTATGTCAAAAATATCTCTACTAATGATTAACATATCATCAACATACAAACAAACAATAACCTTGTGATTTGGAGTGTGTTTTATATAAATACATTTATCACATTCGTTTATCTTAAATTCGTTTTCCAACATGGTTTGGTCAAACTTTGTATGTCACTATTTAGGTGTTTGTTTTAGTCCATAAAGAGACTTAACAAGTTTACACACCTTATCACTTTGAATGGAACCACAAAATACTTAGGTTGTTCCATGTAAATTTCTTCCTCCAATTCTACATTTAGGAATGTTTTTTTCACATCCATTTGATGGATTTCAAGACCATATACCATTGACAAGGCAATTAACAACTGAATTGACGTTTTCCTTGTTACTAGCAGGCATGTATCAAAGTAATCAAGACCTTTTTTCTATTTGAAGCATGTTACCTCAAGTCATTCCTTGTATTTTTCAATAGTACCATGCACTTTCATTTTTCTTTTGAAGATTTGTTTCGAACCTAAATGTTTATTTCCTGGAGGAAGATCAACCAACTCCCACGTATGGTTGCTTAAGATTGAATCAATCTCACTATTGACTGTCTCTTTCCAAAAGGACGAGTTTGAAGATGACATTGCTTCATTAAATGTTTGAGGCTCGTTTTTTAAGAGAAATGTTACAAAATTCAATCCAAAAGAGGTTAACGTTCTTTGACGTGTACTATGTCTTGGATTCTCATCATTATGTACATCCTCACTTGGTTCATCTCAAGGTCCTTTATACCCTCCACTAGACTTTTCATTCTAGTTTTATACGGATTAATGTATTCAAAGAATTCAACATTATCTAATTCAATTACCATATTTTCAGTGATATCCGAATGTTTGGATTTATGAATTAAAAATCGACATGCTTTACTACTTCTAGAATATCCTATGAACGTGTAGTCCACTGTCTTAGGTCCTATGTTTACCCTTTTAGTTGTAGGAACTTGGACCTTCGCTAGATACCCCTGCACTTTGAAATATTTCAAGTTGGTTCTCCTTCCTTTCCATTTTTTATATGAAATTTATTATGTCCTACTATGGGGCACTGTGTTGAGTATTTGGTTACCTGTAAGGATATCTTTCACCCCAAAAGTTTTGTGGTAATCTTGAACTTATAAATAAGTGTACACACCGCATTTTTGAGCTAGAAAGGGAACCCTCATTCCTACATGGGTAAGCTATAATTCCATGGTTTATATTTAAATTCATGTGTCATGATCCTTCTCCTAGTGTATGATGTGATTATGAGGTGAAAATTGTTCATAGAAATCATTTAGAACCAAGTTGAGCAAAGATCCTATGATTCGCCCAATGTTTGGAATTTGATTCTACAAGGGTCATCTTTGAACGAGTATAACATTTTTTATATTTAAAATTTGTCATATTAAGACCCATCAAATTGTAGATAATCAAATTATCTCTCCAACTATACCAACTTCGGTAAAATCCAATACTTGAGTGAAAAGTTATGTCATATTTCCTGTGAGGAAGTGAGCTGTCGCGATATGGTTGCGACGTGAGTTTAATTCCCATTTCTGGGAGTCGTGATTCTAGTTTCAATTCTATTTCTGGGAATTCTTCCACGATGGTCATTTTCATGGGAAAGATAGTCCAACAGGTAGTTTAGTCCTTCTCCCCCATCCCAAGTCATCCAAACAAGAATTATATCCCAAAGAGGGGCATTATTTGCCCATTTTCTTCAAATAAACTCACGTTAAAACCTTTCCCTTCCCCACGAACAAAATTCAACCTTTATCCTCCAAGTAATCTAGAATGGAAACCTTTCAAGTTCAAGATTCTCATGAAAGTTTCAAGAATAGGACTTTATTCTTCAAATCAAGAACTCATCCCCAAAGATCAAGAATTCCAAGAAACGGATCAAGATCTGGGTTCCATCTTTCGAATTTTATAACCTAAGATATGTAGTACTAATCTTAAAAAAAAACGTTGGGTATAAGTTTAAATATTTTATCAATATTAAAGATCCACAATTATGAATTATAATGAAGTATATGTTATGATTTTCGAAGATTATGCATCATGGGATTTTTTTGATGCAAATATACATTGTCTTTAATTACTTTTCATGAAAACTAAATTAAAACTATATATATATATATATATATATATATATATATATGCAATTTCGTGTGAATTGTATGATTTATTGAGAGCATGTGTATGAATTCCCTCTCTTGTTGTGAAGTAAAGATTATATAATCATTATGAATGATTTGAAATGCATGTTTTTAGAGTTTGAAAGTGATCTTCTCAATATCATGGTGTTTGACATGAATTATAGATGATGAGAGGGAGTTTCTTGTTATAAATATATACTTGCTTTAAAGAGAAAGAATTGCATCTAATTAAACAAATTGACATGACCACCACATGTTTTAAATCTTGTAAAGAGAAGTTAGAGTACCTATGTGTTCTTGAGATTTCAAAGTGATGATTTTATTGTGACGTTATGAACCTTGGTTGGTCATGTGTATGTTTTTAATGTGATAGTCTATGGAACGGATATGATATTGACTTGCAAGTCAAGGTATGATGATACCCAGTGATTATGTGCCCTTAACAAGATGAGTATTGAATGTTATGAAAGTATGTAGCATGTTTGTTTTAAAGAACTAAAAATTGGGCTTAAGGAGCTAGTAGGTTAACCGAAGAAGGCATGTGAGTGTAAGGTCTCATCGCTGGAAATTGTAGTTGCCGATGTGGGTCTTATGATATTGTATCATACATGGGAGGATAACGAAATAATTAGGACATCTCACATGTGGGGATTCTTGAGGTGTGCTCACATGGGGTTAACACCAGCTCCAAATCCTGGAAATTACTGGGATTGGAGGCTCGACCACCGAGTGAAGGGCGGGTTCTACATAGCCTGTTGAATTTAAAATTTGTAGTGTGTACCGACTAGATCAGAACAATAACAAAGAGTGAGTCAAGGTATTGATGAACTTCTTTGAAATTATTAGATATGCCTAAGTATTTTTATTTCCATGATGTTCACTTTATTACGATATGCTCTCATCTATTTTGCATAAAACATGTTATTTTGAGTTGTTTCACATACCAGTACCTTTGTATTGACCCTTCCCCCATATTTTAGGATTCTAAGACTTAGTCCTCTAATCCTGATAAGTTGTAGATACACTTTTCAGAAATTGCAGTTGGTGAACCTTCTCTATTTCGGAAGGCCTAATATTTATTCAAATTTTATTATTTCTTTCTTCTTATGGTTTACTTAGGACCTTGTCCCAGTATTATCACAGGCGTATGATGGTTATTGTATTGTTAGAGATTTTGTAGATGGTTGTCACATGTTTGGAATATTCATATTCCCCTTTTAAATTATTCAAGTTTATGATGTTGACCATGGTTTTGTCATTTATTATTTTCTGAAAATTATCTTATACTATATGAATATTGTGCATAATTACTAGATTTAGAAGGGCGTGAGGCCTTCAAGGATTGGGATGCTCGTTACAGCCAGGGCCCTAGCTCGGGTCAAGACTAACTTGGTATGAGGGCACGGTCCATGGTCCTGGGGTATCTGGAAAATGATTCTAGTAGTGTCTTGCTTATGGGTATGTTGTGCAAAATACATATAATCAGGAGGCTACCTAGCTTTTAGGAGTTGTTTCTTATTCTTTCATGCTCTAGATCATGCTATAGCATCCTCCATAAGAATGTTATTCAAATTTCTTTCTCGTTCTAATTATCATGGGCCATTCCTCACCGTCTAGGCGATACAAGTCTAAGAGTGTAGCTCCCTTAAGGATGTGGTTCTCTCTGATTGAGTTATCCATAAAGTTATGAGATAGCACAAGAACTTGAGAGGAGTCCATTAGTGCTTCAAGGTGTGTTGATTTGAGTGTATGCCTTTATTCTGATGAAATCATGCTTTTCAGCTTATGGTTCAAAGTCTATTCCATCCTCTTTAAAAATTCATGGTGTAGATGTCATATATAAGGGTAATGATTTGCAGCAGAATATTGGAATTATATTTTCACCCGAGTATTAGTATCTGGTATATTGTCATGAACTATTGGTAGTGAGATGGGCCAAGAATTTGGTGGTATCAAGTCATAAGGTTAGAAGTCAGAGTGAGGGTGACTTTTATCTAAATAAAGTATTTTAGTTGCATAACCGTTGATTGAGGGATGATTTGCTATTTTATAGTAGTAGAATAATTTGGTAGCAATAATTGAAGATTATATGGTAGTCTGTGGAGGAAGTGACTGGATATCATTGTTAATTGATCAAAATAGAGTAGGAGCTCAAAGTGGATAGTTATGGTAGTTGTAGAAATCATTTGTAAGTGGTAGGAAGAAAGGGGTAGATTAGTTAATAAGTTGTTGGTAGGGGCTCATTAGTGTTTATTGAATTTTAAAGATCTTTGTGATGTATGATTAGGTAAGTGAACATGATGTGAGGAATTAGAATATGTTGATAAGAGTGAAATGGGTTATATTATAAGATTAAGATCTACTAATCGTATCGTGTGACTCTACCCCGTTTTATGGTTCTTTTCTTTAAGTAGTAGTAAACTAGTACTATGTGACAATGTAGGTAGTGGAATTTGAGCTGTAGTAGAAATGCCATAGAGGGGATGTGATTTTAGGTAGTAGCTAGGCAAAATAAAGTATTTTGGGGTTATTTCCCAATTTGATGGATTAGCATAGTATGTGGCATGCTTCGTTGGTTGTTCATAGTTGACGCTAGATTGTAGGATTGAACTTGATATGTAAAGTGTGGTGGTAAGAGTAGTAGTTTAAGACTAATGATGCATTTTTATTGGAATTAATTAGCAGGCTTGATGTTATGTGTGAAATGGCCTAGGTTGATAATTTATGAAAATTTTCGGTGGTAATCGTGAGGCATATGCGAACATGAAAATGGGTGTTTAAATAATGGATTATGGTTGAGTCATTAAGGTGATAAGTTTGATAATCATATAAGTTGAACCCCAGATATCATGTTGTTAGATAAGGTTGTATGGTATAAGTATGGTATAAGTGTCATGTGTACCTAGTTTATGTTTTTGAATTTTGTGGTATGGAGAAGTGTAGCGCCCCAAAGTTTTTCTTAGGTAAATTTTGTCCCTAAAGTATCAAGCATTGGATTCTAGAATGATTTATACTTATTTCACTATGGAATTCCTTAGATTTTGACTTTTCATTACGTAGATGATCGAATAAGTTTTCAGTCGACATAAAATTCTTCCAAAATGGACACTTGGTGAAGGAGTTATGGTTAATTTAAGTCCTAGTCGTAAAACACCATCATTCCTACCCTTGGTGCACTGCGGAGAGGGTGTAAATGACGATGGTCAATTCCCAAGTGAGACTCTGCGATGGTTGAACATCGTGGATGGGCGAAATTCCTATTCTTCAATTTCCAGAGAACCACTGTGATTGTCGCGTGTCACGGTGGCCCATGAAATCGGGATCCTAGTTATATTTTTATACCGATCTCATTAAGGGTATTTAGGGTATTTTCCAACCCCTTAGCATCTTAAAAACGATATTTAATCCCTATTACACCAAAATACACCTACTCTCACCAAAATCCATCAAGAACTCTCCCTAGGGTTTCAAACAAAAAACCTAAATATCTCAAAATTTAACCGTGGGTTTTCCTTAATTCTTCAAGATTCGGGATTTCCATTGCGAGGGCTACAAGAGGCACCCATCAATCGTACGTATAGAATCCCAAAAGCTAGAGTTCATTCAAAAGCTTCTAATTTAAGGTACGTGGGGTTTATCCTAAAAACTACATGGGCTTAAAACCATTAGAGCATGATTTTTAGATAAAGCACGAATTTCAAAGGGGTTTTGGAATCTATGTTTTAAATTACGTACTCCGAATGTTTTAATGACTATTGTTTTGAGCTTGTGGTCCTATCCTCTAAATTGGGTTACATGTATACATATATGTATGGAATTTGAGATTTAAGATCATTGAGAGCATAAATAATGAACTCCGTCTGGTGTATTGAATTAAAGATTATGGTTTTTTGATTTGAAAGATGTTTTCACAATATTATAGCATTTGAGCATGATTTGAAATTGTTGAGAGGATATTTCTTAATATAAATATGTTCTTGTGTTTAAGAAAAAGAATTGCATGTGAATTGAGAACTTTGACATGACCACCTTGTACTGTACTATTAAAATTCTTGACAAAGATGAGTTCCTTGCATGTGTTCACATAATGTTTGAGAAAGATTTTTTTTATTTGAATTATTAAAATGGTGGTCCCAATACTTGTGTTTTGAAAACAGAGATTTACAATAGACTAATAATGGCTCAGAAATGTGACTTGGATGTCAATGGTATGGCGATACCATATGTATTTATGCCATAACAGATTATGTTTTCAGAGTATGTTTTCAGAGCATGTTTTTAGAGTATGTTTTCAGGGACTGCACGTTTTGATAGAGTTTTAAAAAGGGTCTTAAAGAGGGTTAGGTGGTTACCTGAAGAGGGCCCGAGTTCAAGCAACTCTTAGCCTGAAACCATATTTGCCGATACGGGTAGATTATTATTGTACGTTGGCGATGGCCATGTGGCGTAGTAGATTCAGAGACTCTGACCCTTGTGGCACATTGGGTTGGGGGCTTCGCTTCCGAGTTAATGGCAGTTTCTATATAGCCTATAGAATTTTTTCAGAGTTATAGGGTATATCACCTAGCGCAGAAGTAATCCAAAAAAAGTATCAGATTTCAAATGTTTCATAGAGTCTTTTAAAATGCCCATGTGATTTCTTACCATACGTTATATATGTGAACCGTTTTAAATTGCTCTTATATATGTTCAATATAAATGATTATTTTTTATTGCTCTGCGTACTAGTACATTTGTATTGACCCCCTCCCTCCAGGTTCTGAGGCACAATCTAGGGGTCCTGATAAGCAGTAGATTTTATTAGATAGGAGTGAAGAGTATCAGTTGGTGAGCCTTCTATATTTTAGAAGGCCTAGTTTTTTTCAAACAGTTATTATTTATTTTGGTTTTGGTCTTCTGGGGCCTTGTCCCAGTTTCAGATAGTTGAGTTCAGAATTGATGATGTTTTCGAAGAAGATTATGTTTTTGCATCTTCTTTTATTATATGAATATTGTGCATGATTACCAGATAGAGAAGGGCATTCCTGGCCTTTATGGTTTGGAATGTTTGTCATGACCAGGCCCTAGTTCGGGTCATAACAAACTTGGTATCAGAGCATGGTTCATGGTCCTAGGGTGCCTGCAAAATTACATCGGGTAGAGTTTTGTCTCTAGGTGTGTAGTGCACCACACTTATAAGTAAGAGGTTACAAGGTGTTTAGGGATATCTCTCTTTCTTCATGTTCTATTTCGTGCAACAGAGTCAGAATGTTCCTCTTTCATACTCTAATTCGTGCTATGGTGTCGCCATTACAAAAGTAATAGTCATCCCAATTTGTTACTTACTCTAATGTGCTCGGATATATCTCATTTTGGAAGTGATTCTAGTGCAGAATTTTAGAATTTAAATAGTATAGTCCTTTCTTATTGAGTCATATAAGATTTTAAAATTGTGAAAAGGCTTGGGAAGATTCCGTTAGTGCTTCAGAGTGTATTGATTCTAGAATGAACTTTGATTCTGATGAGATTGTGCTTTTCAGCCCGCAATATTAAAGGCATTCAGTCCTTTTCAAAAAATTATGTTGTAGATGTCATGCTTTAGAGGGAATGAGGTACAGCACAATGTTGGAACTGTATTTCCACCCGAGTAGTAGTATAAGTTAAAGTGTCAGTGTCATGACCTATTGATAGTGATATTAGACCAAGAAGATAGTGATATAAAGTCACAGAGTTCGAAGTCAAAGTGAGGATGACTTTTGTTTAAATAAATCTGTTTAGTTCAATAATTGATGTTTGAGGATGATTTACCCCTTTTTTAGTGATAAACTAATGTGGTAGCTAGTAGCATGTGTGAATTGTATTGTAGTATTTAGGGATCTTTCCATTCACTAGCATAGTTGCATTGTTATTTATCTTATTTTCTTGTTCAAAATACAAATATCAAAGTCTAGTGAAGCCGTGTGAGGCCCATTTCGATTCACTAGAAAGTTGTTGTTCAACTTGTTGTTATAGTGTTGGTTGAATATATGTATAGACAAAGCTTTTCACATGAGATTAAGTTTGTAATAATGTGATACGTCCTTGTGTGTTAGTTTAGTAAAAGGAGGAGAAAGAGTTACTAATCAACGTAAATTGGTGGTTGCTTGAAGTTTGAAAATGGCTACGTTAGCCAGTAGGTTATACTTATAGACTCATGGTTGATATGGAATTAGAAGGTAGTCAAAATATACTCTTGGGTAAGTAAGTGTGATATGCGAAAGCTGTATAAGTAGATAAGAGTGTATGGGGTTATAATATAAGATTAATGTTGACCATGTCTATTATGTGACTTTGCCCCCTTGACCCTCTTTTGTTTGATAGTTGTGAACTAGTACTGCTTGTAAGAAGGTATGTAGTAGATATAGAGGCATAGCAGTGATGTCATGAAGGTGTTCTGGTTGTTGGTTGCATCTAAATAAGATGAGATATTAGTGTAGAATATCCCAATTTGATGGACTGGTATATTATGTTGCATTCTTCATTGGTTGTAGATGATTGATGCTAGACAATAGGCTTGATATGTTGAAATAGTGTGTGTTAATGAATTATAATAAGTAAAACCGTAAGGTCCTGATCAATTATTGTGTCTATGGTGTTCTAGTGTACTGTTGTTTCTTGATGTTTTATTTCCTAGTTTCTAAGTGATAATTGTGCGTAAGGTTGTGTTGTAAAATATGTTTAGCCCTAGAAATTAAGTTTTAACAGTTGATGGCCATGAAGGTGGATGTGATTATTTTTTGTTAATTATACTGGTTTTATGGAAGTGATCTAATAGGTTGAACAACATATGCTAGAGCTTAAGTTTATTTGACTCGTAATGAAGTATGATGTTGTATGTATGAAGTAGAAGTACGCCAAGGTGATATGAGGTTGTACTATTTTTCTAAGGCTATTACATGTTGTGTGCGGCTAGTGGTACCGTTGAGTTCCTAGGTGGAGAAAGACTTTTTAGATGGTATATGGGGTTCTAAATAGCCAAGTTAAGGAGTTTTGATAGATAATGTTAAGCCTTTTGATATGATCTTGATCGTGATGTTTGTAGACTATGACAGAAGTGGTATGGTCCGTCAAAGGTTTGGAGACATCCATGCTTAGTGTTAGGAGAATCTAATTGGTGAATGTTTAAGCTATTATATGATGAATTTTAGGGCTATCGAAACCTAAGGGTTGAATCTTAGAAGGACGTATTAGCATTGGTTCCTATACATAAAGATACCATCTTAAAGGGTAAGTTTAGTTTTATGTGTATTGTTATATCCCCGACTCTAGGGTAAAGTGATTTCAGTTTATACCAGAGTGTATATAGTGGTTCGTAGACTTAGAGTATTGGCTTAAATCTAAGGGGGAGATAATAGAATGAGTAACCAAGTCAAGTTTTTAGATGATAATAGATGTGCCAGTATGTTGTGGAATTGGCCGTGAGAAAGAACGATGCTCAATCTATTCTTAGTTCAGCAGTTTACTTTAGTTATTCCGATACATGCTCATGCTTTATGTCTCAGCTTTGTGATCATAGCTCATGTTCATGCATATGATAAGGAATCATGTACTCTCCTAGTTCCTAGTATGATGAGTTCCCAATTTTTTCAGCAGTTAGAATCACTTTCCGTAAGTTATGAATTCCAAAAATTCAGGTCATGCGGTTCATGACTCTGTGCACATGTGATACTCGATCACTGAAAATTCAGATTTATATCAGGTACATCCTCAGATTAGATCTATTTAATGAGTCCATGCCATGAGTGCTCTATTCCTCATGCCTCAGTAGGGTATCAAGTTATGCTTAGTACTCCCTTAGGTTGAGATACTGATGATGAATAGTTGTTTAGATGGGAAAGAGTAAACATTTCTTGTTGATGAAAGATGGTTGTATGCTTATTGGAGTTAAGGCGGTAATTGTGGTGTAAGATTGAGGCCGAGTCTTTGATACGTGTCAAGGTTAGAAGTTTTATGTGTTATATTTGGGAAAAATGTTGTGCACTTGTTTTATGCAAGTCTATTAGTTCAAAGAATTTTGAGGTGAAGTTTCTTGTATGGCTTCGTTAGTTGTGGATATTTTATGTGTATCATCTGAATAGTGCAGGGAAATTATTATGGATAAAAGTATTAGAGAATATGAGAAAAATACTTTATGAGTGGTTGTTTAGAAGTGCATACGTGGGTATGAAGATAGGCTTTAATGTCATGTTTGTATACATATGGATGGATGCCTTAAGTGTTTGTGAATGTCTAATACGATGTTGAAGGTGATTGTATGCAGGAGAAAAGGAATTGTGAAATACAGGGCCTGCAAAATTCATGATTCAGAATAGTACTACAATATTATGTAGTGCGTCTTGTCATTTTAAGTTAGGCTTGAAGATGATGAGTGGATTTATTTTTTTTCTAGACATTAGTAGATGGAAATATCAACGGCTATGTGAGAAAAATAAGTGGAATCAATGAGCATGGTGGTTAAGGGGAAAGTATAGTTGAGAGAGTATTTTAGAAGTGTGGCTAATCTTTAAAGTAAGAAGTTGCAATGCCTAAGGTTTGGTAATTCTATTCTAGTTTACAAGTTATATGTCTATATTACATGCTATAGAATGGTGTCATTGTTGGTATTCCTTAGTTGGATGTCTTGTGTAACTCATGTCCAAAATTCTTTGCTCCCTAATGCTACTAGAACTTCTTTAGGAAGAGCGTTGAAGAGATACTCCAGTTAAGTATAGTGTTTAGTATGATTCAGTTTAACAGTCAGGCAGACAAGTTACTATGGTTTTCCACTTTTTCTCCAAGTCCTACTATCTGAAGTCCAATGTATATGACCGTCCCAAAAGAAAATCTATTCCATCCGTATAATTGGAAAACTCAGTTCAATCCAATCATCATGTTTCAGATTTAGTTATTTAGTCATGACTCAGTTCGTAAGGGTTCAGCACATAATCTCAAATTTTTTTATGCTATTTTAGCTCAGAAAGTGTAATACCTTTGTACGATCTAAATCTTGTTGCCTCACGATTCGTTCTTGCATAATTTATCATTTCTCAATTCAATATGTATGATTGGACCATGAACATTTCAAGGGAATCCTAAACTCTAAGCAAGAATCAGCTCCTTGAATCAAGAAAAGTCAAGTCAGCTCAGAATTCAGTTTCACGATAGAAGTTTAAATGTTTTACATCAGTTATATCCTTTCTTAGAGGACAAATCAAGTCCGCATTATTCCTTTCCTTTAAGCTTCAATGTTCTGACCAATCATCCAGGGACGAATGCTCCTAAGGGGGAGTTATTGTAATGCACCGATGTTTTTCTTAGCTAAATTTTGTCCCTAAATTATCAAGCATTGGCTTCAAGAATGATTTATACTCATTTCCCTGTAGAATCCCTTAGATTACAGCTTTTCATTACGTAGATAATTGAATAAGTTTTCAGTCAACATAAGATTCATCTAAAATTTACAGTCGGTGAATGAGTTATGGTTAATTTAAGTCCTAGTCGTAAAACACCACCATTCCTATCCTTGAAGCATCGCAGAGAGGGTGTATACAATGGTTAATTCCCAAGTGAGACTCCACGATGGTGGCACATCGCGGAGTGGGCCAAATTCCCATACTTCAATTTCTAGTAAACCACCTCAATTGTGGCGCATCGCGGTGGCCTATGAAATCGAGCTCCCAGTTATATTTTTATACCGATCTCATTAAGTGTATTTGGGGTATTTTCCAATCCCTTAGCATCTTAAGCACGAGATTTAATCCCTATTACACCAAAATACACCTACTCTCACAAAAATCCATCAAGAACTCTTCCTAGGGTTTCAAACAAGAAACGTAAAAATCTGAAGATTTAACCATGAGTTTTCCTTAATTCTTCAAGATTCAGGATTTCCATTGCGAGGGCTATAAGAGGAACCTATCAATCGTACGTATAGCATTTCAAAATCTTCTAATTTAAGGTACGTGGGTTTTATCCTAAAAACTACATGGGCTTAAAACCATTAGTGCATGATTTTTAGATTTTTATGCATGAATTTCAAAGGGTTTTGGAATCTATGTTCTAAATTACGTACTCTGAATGTTTTAATGACTATTGTTTTGACCTTGTGGTCCTATCCCCTAAATTGATTTACATATATACATATATGTATGGAATTTTAGATTTAAGATCGGTGAGAGCATAAATTATGAACTCCCTCTCATGTATTAAATTAAAGGTTATGGTTTTGTGATTTGAAAGTTGTTTTCACAATATTATAGCATTTGAGCATGATTTGAAATTGTTAAGAGGGTGTTTCTTGATATAAATGTGTTCTTGTGTTTAAGAGAAAGAATTGCATGTGAATTGAGAACTTTGACATGATCAATTTGTACTGTACTTTTGAAATTCTTGACAAAGATGAGTTCCTTGCATGTGTTCACATGTGGTTTGAGAAAGAGTTTCTTTGAATTGAATTATTGAAATTATGGTCCCAAAACATGTGTTTTGAAAACAGAGATTTACGAAAGACTAATAATGGCTCAGAGATGTGACTTGCAATTAAAAGGTATGATTATACCATATGTATTTATGCCATAACTGATTATGTTTTCAGAGCATGTTTTTAGAGTAGGTTTTCTGAGACTGCATGTTTTGATAGAGTTTTTAAAAAAGAGGCTTAAAGAGGGTTAGACAGTTACCCGAAGAAGACGTGAGTTCAAGAAACTCTTAGCCTGAAACTGTATTTACCCATACAGGTAAATTATTATTGTACGCTGGCGACAACTATGTGGCATAGTAGATTCAGAGACTCCGACCTTTGCGGTACACATGGGTTGGGGGATTCACTGTAGAGTTAATGGCAGTTTCTATATAGCCCATGGTATTTTTTCAAAGTTGTAGGGTATACCAGCTAGCGCAGAAGTAATACAAAGAATGTCTCAGATTTCAGATGTTTTCACAGAGTCTTCTAAAATGCCTATGTGATTTCTTACCGTATGATATGTTTGTGAACTATTTTAAATTACTCTCATATATATTGAATATATAAATGATTATTTTGGATTTCTCTGCATATGCGTACATCCATATTGACCCTCCCTCCAGGTTCTGAGGCACAATCTATGGGTCCTGATAAGCAGTAAAGGAGTAAAGAGTATCGGTTGGTGAGCCTTCTATATTTCAGAAGGCCTAGTTTCTTTCAGACAGTTATTATTTATTGTGGTTTTGGTCTACTGGTGGCTTTGTCCGAATTTTAGACAATTGTTAGATTTTCATGTAGTAGAGATTTCACAAACTGAGTCAGATGTTATTTAGATTTAGTTGATTTACAGTTTCCATACCTATGTTGCATTCAGAACTGACCATGTTTTGACATCTTCTTTTATTATATGTATGTTGTGCATGATTACAAGATAGATAAGGGCGTTTCAGGCCTTCAAGGTTCGGGATGTCCGTCACGGCCAGGCCCTAGTTCGGGTCGTGACAAGAAGTCTGGGTGGTAGTTGTATAGTGATCAGTAGGGTTGAACTTAAGGAAATATAGGTAGACAATATGCATATTTGGTATTGTTTTACAAGTTTTATTAAGTTGTAAGTTATGTGATTAGAGGTATAATTATAGTATTCTAAGGAATTAAAGATGGAGTGTTAAGTGTTTAGAGGCGTGGGTGTCTGTGTCCATGAAAATGTTAGTTGTAAGTTGATGACTTTAGGAGTTAGAGAAAGTTACAATTAGTGTCCCTGGGGGAGTCTTAGAAAGAGTTTAATGTTTTATATCAAAATTTTTTAGGGGAGTTTTGTTCATGTGTATATTGGTACCCCCATCTTTTGTGATAAGGAGTGTAGATGCATGCGCTCATGAGAGTGGGAGTTTTAGAGTTCTGGCCATAAAGGCTAGCAAAAGTTAAGAGTAGCATTTAAAGAAAATCAAGGCTTTCAGGAGAGTTTAGAGTTAAAGTATGCGGTGATGTTTCTTTTATGTTGAGAGTTGTGGCTATGATTTTATAAAGGGTTATATCCGTAAGTCTAGGATTGTGATATTGATCTAACGGGGAGATGGTGAGTTAAGGGAGTTTTCGAATGTTCTCAGTGTGGAAAGTTACCGGGAGGAACCATGATGGACCTAATTCTACTCCGCATAATCCTCCTATGTCTATTTAGGAGAGTATCCTATTAATATCTTACGTCATCTATTTAAGTCTTGACTATGCCTATGGTTCAAGTTCTCTATGGATGTATATTTATGATCTGACCTCTAAACTAGAAGCAATTATGTCTCCCAGTAATCCAGTCTTTCTTGTATTCAAGGCATATGTTATGTTGTTCGTGGTCATTGAAAATCTATGTCTCTCAGCTTGCTTGGTCCTAATAAAATATGTTGCTATATGACACCGATTCATCCTATGTCGGGTTTAGCCAAAGTGATAAAGTTTATGTAAACTCATGGAAAATCTCACTTCCTTAAATGAGGAGCAATCACTTTAAGTTGAAATATTTGTCTTAGTTGTATCGTAGCATTATCAACCCAATACCACTCATGGTTGCATGTATGGAGAATTGACAAACTGAAAAATTTTCTAGTTGTTAAAAGAGTTAGTCATATTTATGAGCTCTTAACTTTCATGATTTTCAAATTGATCTTCCCAACCCCGAGACGTAGATTTGTGAGTTGATTCATAATCAAGGGTGTAAAGGGGGTGTCTCAGGAAAGTTTCAAATTTTCCAGACAACATTTAAGGCATGTTTAGATGATCAAAACAGTGGGCCAAAGCGATATAGATACGTCACACCAGGAACTACATCGGTAGGGACTGACACGGTGCGTCGCTAGGGACCGACGCGGTGCGTCGCTTAATTCGTCGGGTGCCTAGTTCGTCTTACTAATTTCTTGAACCATGAGGGTAATTCAGTCTCTTTCCCTCGATTTATCTTGACATGTGCACCAATGTTTTCTCACTGTGCTTTATCCTAAGAATTTATTTTGTATTGTGTTTCTTTCAAATGACTCTCTACTTATGATCCAGACACTTGATATATGGAGCACTCTGTGTCTATTTTATCGTATCATCATTTCATGTTCCTCCTTGAGTAGTGCAATAAGTATAAGTTATGGTTTTGGAGTGTTACTTTTCATTCATGTGATTTATGCTCGTATCCTTAAATGACCCTCCGTAAGTTAGAATAATGGTGGTTGTGCAAGGGTAGTAATGTGTTAGGTAGGGCTGTAGATGATCTTTAAGGAGAAATTTTTTATGTGATTTCTTGAGCGAAGGTTATAGGTGAATGGTAAAAGAAGGATACGAACTTTTGTTGTGTGAAATAGCGAAGAAGGGGATGGACTTTTATTATGAGAATGAGTTGGGAATGAGATATATGATAAAAATCCTTGTGAATATGATTGAATTTTCTGGTCTTAGTGGGGGGAATCCATGAAGGGGGTGTAGTAATGATAGGCTTGAATGTTGTGATTGAGGAAAACACAACCCATGTACTATGTGGTTAGTATTCCTAGAATTAAAACTTAAAGGTGTTTGACGATAGTGATAAGGTGAGGCAATATTCTTAGTGGGATGTAAAGTGCAGGTTCCTATAGTTTAAGTTATCACCTTGTTACTCCGAGTTTGGCTTCAACATCAAGGTACTAAGTAGTGAGACTCAAATTCTTGTGGCTAGATGTGTGGTTGGAGAATTCTAAGTTGGCGAGTGTGAAGTATGATATTTATTGATTAGTGCCGCTATGTTTAATACTATTCGTGGTAGTTTGTAAAGTAGAGAATGTTAATAATCCTATTGTTCGCGAAATCTTATTTCATTATTAGTACCAATATAAATCAGGTATATGATCATCAAATAAACATCGGTCTTATGTTGTGATGATTATGTTCATATAACTCATGTGCAAGATCATCCCTATATAAAGTCTAATTATCCCATGTTTCGTGCTTTAAGGTTTCACTAGTGGTTATCATGAAGCTCATTTGATGCCTTTGCATATTTTGCTAAGGAAAAATGTTTAATTAGAGGTTACGTTCTTTATTCTACACTTTTGGAGTGTCAACAAGTCCCTACCCATCATTCGGGGATGAATGATCCCAAGGAGGAGATAATGTAACACCCCGCATTTTTGAGCTAGAAAGCAAACCATCATTCCTACATTGAAATTCATCTCTCATGATCTTTCTCCTAGTGTATGAAGTGATTATGAGGTGAAAAGTGTTCATAGAAATCATTTAGAACCAAGTTGAGCTAAGATCCTATGATTCACCCAAAGTGTGGAATTTGATTTTACAAGGGTCATCATTGAACGAGTATAACATTTTTTATATATGTAATTTTGCATATTAAGACCCGCCAAATTGTAGATAATCGAATTAAGTTTCCAACGATACCAACGTCGCTTAATTCTGATACTCGAGTGAAAAGTTATGTCATTTTTCGTGTGAGGCAGTGAGTTGTCTCGACAATGTTGCGATGCGAGTTTTATTCCCATTTCTGGGGGTCGTAATGCGAGTTTCATTTCTTTTTCTGGCAACTGAACCACGATGGTCATGTACACAGGAAAGAGAGGCCAAGGGGTATATGTCATGACCCGAGCCGGGACCCTAGCCGTGACGAGCATCCCAAACCATAGTGATCCGGACACACATCTTCATCTGGTAATCATGCACAATAATCTAATAATAAAGAAACGATGCGGAAGTAAAATAGACGAAATCATGGTCATATCCTAAAATCTGTTTAACAATACAAAAATAACTTCATCAACTCTAGACAACATCTTTTTCAATCTGTATAATCTCTACTACACACGACATCAATAAACTATCTGAATCTGGGACAAGGTCCTCTGTGGACCAAAACTATACCAATTAACAAATGACTGAAATGAAATAGGCCTTCTGGAATGAAGAAGGCTCACCAACAACACTGTAATACCCTGAGAAATTTTTCGTTGAAATTTTGTGCGTAAACGTGCTGGGTTCTATCTTCTAGAATGAACTATAAATTTTCCGTGAGGAATTTCTTAGATTATTACCCACCATTGTGTAGAGTATTGAATAATCTTCCCAATGATATGTGGATCATCAAAAACGGACACCCGAGCGATGAGTTATGAACATTCTGATCGAACAGTGAATACTAGCGAACAGTAAGACGTTCAGGAAAAAGTACGGAGGCCTAGCGTATTTTTTCTACAACTTTAAACGATCATAAATCCTTGTAAATAATGATCTAGGTGATCTAATATATATCAACAGAAAGCTCTACGAGTCCTCTTTCCGATGAAATTGGTTTCATCCAGTTTGTCTATCGGATCAAAAAGTTATGGTTGATCTACTTCAGCTTACCAAAAGTAAATTTTTGGGTCAATTTCAAACAATAATAATTCCTCGTACACAGTGATCTGGGTGATATGCTATATATCAACGGAAATATATGAGGGTTCTCTTTCTAATGAAATTTGTTTTATCCAATTTGGATATCAACGTAAAACGCTATGGTTGATCTACTTCAGACTGTCAAAACAGTCCACCAAAGGATAGATTCGAGAATGATTTGATTTTTAGGAGCGTTTAGGTCATTCCCCCAACCCAAAATCCATCTAAAACCTATATTAAAGGCTATTAGAAGCATTATATGTCATATTTCCTCAAATTCCCTCAAAAAGAAAACCCTAAGCTCCTGCATCCAACTTCAAGAACCTCCAAAGTGCACCATTAATTCTGTAAATTTATTCAAGATTCCAAGTTTCTAGTTCAAGAACTCCAAGAACTATCATTCAAAGGCACGATTAACATCTCAAAAATGAGTATCGATCTAAAGTTCATCATTCAAGGTATGTGGGGTTTTTCAACAAGAACTCTCTTTCGTTCAAAAAGAAAATCCTAAGCTCCTACATCCAACTTCAAGAACCTCCCAAGTTCACCATTAATTCTGCAAATTTATTTAAGATTCCAAGATCCTAGTTCAAGAACTCCAAGAACCATCATTCAAAGTCATGATTAACATCTCAAAAATGAGTATCGATCTAAAGTTCAACATTCAAGGTATGTGGGGTTTTTCAACAAGAACTCTCTTTTGTTGTTGTGCCCAAAAGTAATTTTCTTTTCAAAGGCATGATTTTTATGAATTTGAAGCATGAACCCATATGTTATGATGATTATTATAAAATCTTGATGATTATAATTTTGAAAGATGAATTTACATGTGTGGTGATAAAAAGCATGAATCTTCAATGATATTTATCATGATTTTGATATTTGGGTCGTGAATCCCCATTGGAAATTGTGTTTTTGAGAAAGTGTGTGTTATAAGCACGTTGATGCTGAATATTTGATATATTTTTAATGATTTGGCCTTTTGGTCTTAATGGAGTTGTTTTGAACTCGAGTGTGAAAGAAATCCACAATGTAGTTGATTTTGATAGATGGGAAGCATGATGGCACCTGATATATATTTATATATTACTGAAATTTTTTTGTTGTGGATTGTCTTTGAAATGATCTGAGCTAAGTTCAAGAGAAATCTTTAGCACCGAGTGGGAGGTATAAAGCGACCTTACTTTCCTAGAACTACGTGCCCCCATAGGAGTGAGCCTGAGACTGATTTATATAGTGATCAACAGTTTGTGTGGATTTGATTTCGATAGTCCTACTTCGATAGCAAGGATAGGACAGCTCTCCCCAACGTGGGTTGTACGTTGGACTCCATGTAGCTCACATGGTTTATGTCGGTTATAGGATCTCCCAGTGTATGTGTGTTTCCTTCTGTCTATGGTGAACGGTGAAGTGATTTTGAAAGTGGAATTGTGCAAGTTATTCTTTCGAAAGATTTAAATGATATTTACATTATGAGAATTGATATTCTTGAAGAACTGAAAGTGATTGACAAATTATATGATGACTCACATGTGTTATTATACTTATTTCATCCTCTCATGATTATGATGATTCTCTTCGGCCTATGTGAGTCTTTCATATATCCTGCATATTTCTTATAAATATTTATGATAATGATGTTTATACAACTGCATACACCCCATATACTCGGTTCCTTTTCAATGTACTGACTCACATCTTCGGATGTGGGCTACATTTTCTCGGAATATAGGTTCAGGTGCTCAGTTCCTAGTTTGACAGTGATTCTTCGGGCATGCTGTTCTACATCCTCTGTTGTAGTGAGTCCTCATGTTCTGAGGACGTGATGTCTGATGTTGGTTTCACAGAATTGTTTACATTTGATAACTGAGTATGAGTCAGTTGGGGCATGTCTTAATGGCTCGTTGGTTTTATTGATTTTCTTAGAGGCTTGTCAGACTAGTATAGATGTTGGGATTTGACTAATAAGTCGTATTTTGTTATCTTTCTGAAATTCTTTTAATATTGGGTGATGATTACTCTGTTGATATTTGAGGGTTATTTATGAAAACCCCGTTGATTTGTGTTGAACTGAATGAAAATGGCTCAAAGGGTTAGCTTGAGGCTACGTGTGACGCTCCGAAACCCATTTTCGGGGCGTTACAAACAAACTTCTCTTCTGTCAGAAAATTCTACGGCTTAACAGGACCTCTAGACTGAGCCTCAGACCCCAAAATATAGGAGGCCAATACAATTGTACTTTTATGAAGAGAAGTCCAAAATAATGCATGTATATATATATATATATATATATATATATAATATATGATAACAGTTTATGAAACGTTATGCATGATATAGTTTAAAATATATGGGCCATCTCAAATGATCTTAAAAAAATCTTTTCAATGAAATTCAATGCTTTGTGATCTTCTCAAAATCATGGTGTTTGACATGATTTATAGATGATGAGAGGGAGTTTATTTTTATAAATGTATACTTTATTTAAAGAGAAAGAATTTCATGTGATTAAACGAATTGACATGACCACCACATGTTTTGAATCTTGCAAAGAGGGGTTTGAATACCTAAGTGTTCTTCAGATTTCAAAGTGAAGATTTTATTCTGATGTTATGAACCTTGGGTGGTCATGTGTATGTTTTTAATGTGATGTGCTATGGAATGGATATGATATTGATTTACAAGTCAGGGTATGATGATACCCGGTGATTATGTGCCCTTAACAAAATGAGTATTGAATGTTTTGAAAGTATGAAGCATGTTTGTTTTGAAGAACTAAAAATTCGGCTTAAGAAATCTAGTAGGTTACCCAAAGAAGGTGTTTGAGTGAAAGGGCTCATCGCTGGAAACCATAGTTAGTGATGCGGATCTTTTGATATTGTATCTTACATGTGAGGATAGTAAAATAATTAGGACATCTCACATGGGGGGATTCCTACGGTGTGCTCACATAGGGGCATCACCAGCTCCAAATCCTGGCGGCTACTTGGATTGGAGGCTCGGCCGCCAAGTCAAGGGTGGTTTCCACAAAGCCAGTGTAATTTTAAATTTGTAGGGTTTACCAACTAGCTTAAAAGAATAACAAAGAGTGAGTCAGGGTATTCAAGAACTGCTTTGAAATTACTAGATATGCCCATGTATTTTTATTTACATAATGTTCACTGTTATTCTGATGTGCTCTCATCTATTTTGCATAAAAACATGTTATTTTGAGTTGTTTCACATACCAGTACATTTGTACTGACACCCCCTATATTTCAGGATTCTGAGACTTAGTCCTCGAATCCCGTTAAGCAATAGATTGACCTGTGAGAAGTTACAGTTGGTGAACCTTCTTTCTTTTGGAAGGCCTGATTTTTTTCAAATTTTATTGTTTCTTTTTTCTTATGGTCTACTAAGGGCCTTGTCCAAGTTTTGTCTCATACGTATGATGGTTATTGTAATTTTAGAGATTTCGCAGATGGTTTTCACATGTTTAGAATATTCAGAATTCCCCTTTTAAATTGTTCAAGTTTATAAGGTCGACCATGGTTCCGTAATGTATTGTTTTCTGCAAATTTTACTATACTATATGAATATTGTGCCTGATTACCACATTTAGAAGGGCGCCAGGCCTTCAAGGTTCGGGATGCTCGTTACGGCTATGGTCCTGGCTTGGGTCGTGATAGTAATGCATTCATCATTTCCTTTAAAGTTCGGTTTTTCATTTATGCAATTCTGTTATATTGAGGTGAATATGGTGTCATAGTTTGATGGACAATTCCATTATCTACACGTATTTGCATAAAAGGAGATTCATATTCTCCGCCCCTATCACTTCTTATCGTTTCTATCTTTTTCTCTAAGTGATTTTTAAGTACTTTTTTATATTGCCTAAACTCAGCTATTTCTTCATCTTTACTGTTTAGCAAATAGAAATAACAGTATCTAGTGCAATCGTCAATAAAAGTTATAAAAAAATTTTTCCCACCACGAGATGGTGTTAACTTCCCATATAGATCTTCTATTTGCCTTGAGCGAGAGCAAATATAGCAAACAACTCCTTATTTGCACAGACGTGGCGGGTGGCACCGAAATCCATCCACCATTATTGAGGATTTCCCACCAAGTTGCATTTAGACAGCATGTCACACAGATCATCTATTTCATTCTTGGATTCAGCCATATTTGCTTGGTTCTTATTTTTGTCTTTCTTTGGGGCACGACAATCTGTTGACTTATGGCCAATATTGCCACAATTAAACCATTTTTCCTTGAATTTATTCTTAGGTTGATTGCTCTCTTGTTCGTCTTTCTTTCATTTTTTTGAGTTGTTATGGTCATCTTCTACAATGTTTCCTCCGCTCATTGCAGAATTTCCTTTCAACTCTAGCTTGGACAATCACCTAGCTCTAGATGATTACAAACAAAGGTTATGCCACAACAATTAATTCAATAATAAACTACTGTAGGCAAACTTTTAAGAAAAAATAAAAAGACTGAATTACAATAAGGAAATAAAGATACAACTCGATGAGCAATAGGTTCCCAGATGCAACTGCAGCCTTTGAATCATAACTTCGGAAAGATATTTAGTTGTAAGTATATGGATGTTATTGTTTTCTTGTTAAGAAATATGAGCAATATATACTATGACAAAAGAAAATCTAGGAGAGATCCCATTTGTTGAAGGAAAAAGGTGGCAACAGCTTTTCACCAACTTTTATACTATGTGTCAGCTACGACAGTTTGACTATTACACCGACAGGTGAGCATAACCTATTCCCTAATGAGTAGTAGATTTTGTCATCACAAAAACTTCAGTGAACAGATCCCAAACTATGAATTTATCAATCATCAAAACTAAGGACTTAACACTGTTCATTGTTAAATTTACGGGCTCGGTATGGCTGTGACAAGGTGTCGGTTTCCGAGAGGAAACATAGTGAAGAGCAGAATGGGGAATCCAATGGATGCATTGAAAGTAATGGATCCTTTCTGAAGTGTAGGAACAAACAAAATCAATTCCGCTCAAATCAGGATATTTTCTTATACTATCCATTTATATTACTTGCTTAACTGTATTTAAAGAGATAGTGAGTAGAAGATGTGAAAATAATGGTATGACAACTATTTAAAGAGTATTGCCTATCTGTATTCATATAATTAAATCCTCTAAAAAGTTTTAAGTTCATTTTAAAGAGGAATAATTTGGCTTTATTTATTCAATTTACATGTTCCCCCTTTTGCAACAATAATATTAAGAGGAAACTGTGAGATTTACTGCAACCATCTAGCATTTCTGAAAAAAGAATCATGCACAAATCAAGTATGTTTTCGGTCACTTTTGCATCTTAATTATGTAATATTTAGCTAAACTATATATACTTGGTAGCTAGGCTTATTTAAGCAACCGTGCCATTTCTTGAGGCAAATTTCCACGGGAATTGTTACATCCAAAGTCTAGAGAAACAATAAATGGGAGGTTTCCAAAATCACGGGCAATCCTTCTTGTAAGAGCCATGTCATAATAATTCAAGGACTTCACTCGTTGGTGACGATAACCACAAGTGACTCAAACCCAATGACAAACTGACGTAGCGGGAGACCAGTTTTCATCAAGAAGTGAGAGGAGTCAGAAATGATTTGAAATTTTAAGGACAGAAGAGCTAATTGATCAATAGTAGTGTTGGTTTGGGTTATGGCTGAACTAGCCATAACATAGTGAAGCAACAAGAGTATTATTAAGAGGAAAGAACTGATGGCTTTCTCCATAAGTACAAATATTAGTAAGAAAATAGTATGGTTAATAACCTATGGTTTTGAGACTTAACATAGCAATGAGGTCTCCCTTTTGGTCTTCAGGATTTATTCAACATGTCATATCAATACTAATACCACAATGACTTGTAAATATGGTGCAAAATTCCCCAAATCAGCCAAAGACTTGTGCAAGGCAACCAAGTCTCTTGCTTTATTTTCTCTAGAATTGTGTGGTGAAAAGTAGTGCTACATTTATTAATTTACTAGCTTCTGAACTCGTGTGTTCCACGTAAAATTTTATAGATCCGTTAAAATGATTAAATTTCTATTAAGATAGGTGTATAATGAGTAATAAAATGCAGCAATTACAATTAAATCTTTATAAGTATGGCAAGAAGAAAGAATTCGGGGTGTATTTAAATGTTTAAAATTAATTCTTAATTTTAAGCAATGAACTGTAAATTTTGAATCTTGATTAGTAGTTAGCAAATTTTCAAAAAAGTCACAAATAACTAATTTGATCCCAAATAAAAATACAGACTTTCTGCGGAAATTCAAAGAAAATTAAATTAAAGAAGTGTAATAGATAGAAACACACACACAAAAACAAAAACAAAAAAAGCAGAGAAAGAAAAATACAATATACACATCCTTCTTAAGACTTTATTCATAACAATATAAATGGAAAAAGAAATACAAAATCAGTACATGGTTGTTTAAGCTCTTGTCGGCACCATCTCGCATAATGAATCAAAATTCAAGAGCCTTCTTCATCAAGTCAAACTAAAGAATAAATCATACAATAAAAATATAAGTGTTTTGCTACTTTAAGTATTGAATGAACAAGATAAGTATGAGGAGAAGTCTCATGAAATAAAATAGTTGAATTTATATAGATAAGTTTTAAATTAAATATTTGAATCGGAGGATATGAATATGAAAAGCATGAAGGTTGATTCGCTGAATAGACCATCAAATTTTGGGTCATATCAATACGAATACCACCAAATCAACCAAGTCTTTCAGATCCCAATCAGAATTATAAATACGGTGGAAAAATTCCTCTAATCATCCAATGACTTGGCAAGTCAACCAAGTCATGCTTTATTTTCTGTGTGCTTCTAGAATTGTTTGTCAAAAGTAATGCCACATTAGTAACTTAATACTATAGTGTCTTCTTAGTATTAATAAAGTTTAATCCACTTGGCTCTAGTGGATTTATCACAGGCAATGGGAGCCTTCCTAGATGGTTTTGTCCAGTGAATTACTTTCGGTAACGGGGAATAATTTCATTAACTATTTTCACTAAATTATTTATACTATGCTAATTATACTAATTGTTTTTCTAGGTAAAGGCAACTCTCTAGCTCTTATGATATTAACACTTCTCTGGCCAAATAGTGAACATGAACAAAACATGCTATTTGGTGGCTCCAAATACTAAGCTGATAGAATAGAAGAATTAAACCAACTTATTGGCGTAACTGGTAAAGGTTCTTCCATGTGATCAGGAGATTACGGGTTCGAGCCGCGTAAACAGTCTTGCAAACGGTGATTGTGTCGTCTACATGTTTTACAAAAATTTATCGGAAAGCAAGTAAAGCTGCCAATAAAAATGTAACACTGAACCTTGAGATGCGGAGAGTCAGAACATGAATTTTATGGGTTAAAATTCAAAAATAGTGACGTGTTAGGCATTGATAGCCTGGTTCTGAGTTAATTTTTTCTACATATTTAGAGAATATTTTTAATAAAACTATTTAATTTTGACTAATTCTATTGAGTTCAGTCGAACTTGCAGACAACCTTCTACCTCCGTTCCGGCACATACCAAAGTGTGGAGGCAAATGTGTGTTTTGCTTGTGTGGGAACATCAAGAATTCAAATTTTCTTGACATTCTTGTGGAGTGTGTCTCACATTGTTGAAAAGGAGAATGCAATAGTCCACGAGTTCAAACCACAAAAAAGGCATTATAGTTTACATATAACTGCATGCATTAGAAATTACAAACCTGCCTCGAATGAATCTTCTATCTCCATTCCGCTCTATTCCGAATAATTTTATTATACCAAAGAATATTTGAAATTTAAGAAAAATAGGTCATTCTGTAAAACTAGAGAAACTCTAAATTTCACACAGAGTATCCCTCAAGTTCCACACAGTCGTATTATTTCTATATATTTAGCAATGTACAGACATTCTCAGCGTAGCTAAAATATAATTCTGATAGGTCCAACTTAGACGGGGCAGATTGTTTAAGCAACCTTGTTGGACTCAGCTATATAAATCCTCCAATCAACTAGTGGAAAATTGCCATCTTTAATTGAGAAGTAAAGAAGGATCAACACAACATGTGGGTCCAAACACTGAGACTACACATAGGCCAAGGAATAACTTTTAATGGGAGCTTTAGGGAATCCGCGGCACAAAAATACTTCCAACAATTAACCGCAACAGTTGATTTATGTCATAGCCGAGGTGTCTATCATCGCGAACTGAAACCTGAAAATATAATCCTGGATGAAACTGGAAACTTAAAGGTTTCCGATTTTTGCCAGAGTTCTCTTTACGAGACGAAAAGACAAGACGAACTCCTACACACGACATGTGGAACTCCAGCATACGTCGCGCCAGAGGTCTTAAAATAAGACAGGGTATGATGGAAAAAAGGCGGATATTTGGTCATGTGGGGTCATTTTGTTAGACTTGTTAGCTGGTTATCTTCCATTCCATGATGTAAATTTAATGGGTTCCCTTCTGAAGTGAAAAACTTCTTTCAAGAATTCTTTATCCAAATCCATTTTGAAGAATAACATTAGATAAGCTGATGAAAAATAATTGGTTCAAGAAAGGATTCAAACAAATTGATAAACCACCAATTTTGGATCAAGAACAGGACAAATCGCCTCGTAGTATTTTCAATACTGTGGATGATTCAGATGCAGAAAGTTCTTCAGGACTCAAAGAGCAAACTCCATCAACAATGAACCCTGCTTTTCTTAATGCTTTTGATATCATTTCTCTTTCTCCTGCTTTTGATCTCTCTAGCTTGTTCGAGAAAGATAAGAACTGTAGATAGGATTCTAGATTCACGACACAAAATTCAGCATCCACTATTGTCTCAAGACTTGAGGAAGTAGATTAAATTAGTAGTTTTAAGATATTCTATCAGCAATGTATAATGATGTAGAAAGAAGGAGATTGAGCTAATCACAAATGTGTGAAACCAATGAAGCAATAATAACTGTTTACGAATTTAGTTCACTGTTTCAGGAAGTTAGTCGACTAACTAACTCTATGAAGTTAAGTTGTTATGAGTTAGTTAAGTTGTTAACTTCTAGATCCTTCCATATAACTCTATATATATATACTATTTAATGAATGTACATACAGAACAATAAGATTCAATCAGTAAACAAGTTCTCTCTTCTCTTCTCTAGAGTTTCTTCTTTCTTCTTCTTTTCTCTTCTTCCTCTGCATTAACAGATTACAGAGTTCTTCATGGATGAAATCTGATTAAGTTCATGGTATCATAGCATCGATCTAATTATGCTATTTTTTCTGCAATCTACTGAGTTCCACACCATGGTGATTCCCTCTAACAATGGTGCAAATGTTGAGGAATCCGCAATCTCTACAATTGGAGTAACTAGAGCACATAATTCTGTTGGGATTGACTACAATCATCCTTTTTTTTTTTTTTTTGCATCCATCTGATGTAAGTGGCTTGCAGATTATTTCATTTCAACTAACTTTAATTGAAAACTTCTCAATGTGGTTTAGATCTATGAGATTATCATCGTTAGGGAGGAACAAGTTAGGAATGGTAGATGGTTCTTGTTCTAAAGATAAATTTCCTCCAGAAATGGGAATCACTGGGAATGAGTGAATGCAATTGTCCTATCTTGGATCATGAATGTTGTAGCTAAGAGTCTACTTTGAGGAATTATGTATGCCACCAGTGCACAGGCTGTGTGGAGTGATCTTTGTGAAAGGTTCAATAAGGTTGCTGGCTCAAGAACATTCTTCAACCTTTATAAAGAAATTGCTACCCTATCTCAAGGAATGACTTCAGTATCTCTCTATTAGTCATTATTAAATGATCTGCGGGAAGAGTTTGAGGCATTAGTCCCTATCCCTGAATGCAGTTGTGAAACCTCAAAAGATTATGCGGCTCATCTTCAGAAACTTAAACTAATTCAATTCTTGATGAGATTAAATGAATCATATGGTCAAGCAAGGAGTCAAATCTTGTTGATGAATCCTCTCCCAAAAATTAATCAAGAATATGTTATGGTGAACAGTGATGAGAGTCAAAAAGCTGTAAGAGCTATTGCTGGTATTCTTTGTTCTAATCTCACTTCAACTGGGTATGAGTTAGCTATGTTCTCACGAGGAAACAATCCTTATTCTATAGGAAATGAGTCAACATTCATCGGAGGAGGACAATAACACAAAAAACATAAAAGAAATCAAACACTATACTGTGATATCTGCAAAATCAGGGGTCACACCAGAGAAAATTACTGGAAAGTAGTTGGTTACCCTGCTGATTTCAAGTTTAAGAAAAGAGTTGGTTCAAGTTCAAATGCAGTATGCAGTACTGAAAGTTAAAATGCAGGACAAATGATGCAGGCCATTCAATCTACAAGAATTCAAGATTGATACAAGAATAATCGCGGATATGGACTTATGAGAGTGAGTGTTGGATCCAAGACATGGTGTGTTAAATTAAAGAGCCTAAGAGGACCTAATTATGCACCAAAACTGTTCAAACACTACACTTGAGTTACACTTGATGTGAGCCTCACACTTAAGGGGCTTTTGGTCATTTTTAGCTTCTAATTGTAATGTACTATATAAGGGGAATATTTGGGTTTCCAATCATTAGTTTTTGATGATATTATGCGTGTAGAACAATTGTAACAATTTCTCTCTCTAGCTGGAGGAGTGCCCACCAAACACTAGGTCAAGTACTAGTGTGGATTCACTAGTTATTGAGTATTGCTTGAAAACATTGGTGCTTGAGTGGTGGCCTCCCCTCTTGTGTCATTGTAAGAGATATGTGTAATGCCCCGAAGTTTTTATTAGCTAAATTTTGTCCCTAAAGTATCAAGCATTGGCTTCTAGAATTATTTATACTTATTTCCCTGTGGAATTCCTTAGATTTCAACATTTCATTACTTAGATGATCTAATAAGTTTTCCGTCGACATAGGATTAGTCCAAAATGGACACTCGGTGGAGGAGTTATGGTTAATTTAAATCCTAGTCGAAAAATACCGTCATTCCTATCCTTGGCACATCGTGGAGAGGGTGTAAATGATGATGGTCAATTTTCCAGTGAAACTCCGGGATGGTGGCGCATCGCGGAGTGTGCCAAATTCCCATTCGCCACTTTCCATTGAACCACCGCGATTGTGGCACGTCACGGTGGCCCATGAAATCGGGCTCCCAGTTAAATTTTTATACCGATCTCATCAAGGGTATTTGGGGTATTTTCGAACCCCTTAACATCTTGAACATGGGATTTAATCCCTATTACAGCAAAATACACCTACTCTCACCAAAATCCATCAAAGAACTCTCCCTAGGGATTCAAAAAAGAATCCCAAATAACTCAAGATTCAATCGTGGGTTTTTAAAACAAATTGGAGATTTGGAATCCCCAAGCCGTAGGCATCAACATCATCCTTTTATTTCCTAAATAAAGGTACGTGGGGCTTATCCTAAAAAATACATGTGGTTGAAAATCTTAAAGCATGATTTTAGGGTTTTGATGCATGTATTTTAAGGGGTTTTTTGAAAACTATACTTTGACTTTGCATTCTGAACGTTTCAATGTTTTGCTTTGTCCTTGTGGTCCTATCCCCTAAATTGATTTGCATGTATACGTATATGTATGGAATTTGAGATTTAAGATCATTGAGATCATAAATTATGAACTCCCTCTCGTATATTAAATTAAAGATTATGGTTTTGTTATTTGAAAGATTTTTTCACAATATTATAGCATTTGAGAATGATTTGAAATTATTGAGAGGGTGTTTCTTGATATAAAGGTGTTCTTGTGTTAAATATTAAGAATTGCATGTGAATTGAGAACTTTGACATGACCACCTTGTACTATTGACATGGTGACAAAGATGACTTCCTTGCATGTATTTACATGAGGTTTGAGAGTGATTTTCTTTGAATTGTATTATTGAAATGGTGATCCCAAAAACTTGTGTTTTGAAAACAATGATTTATGATAGACTAATAAAGGCTCAGAGATGTGACTTGCAAGTCAATGGTATGACAATACCATATGTATTTATGGCATAACAGAGTATGTTTTAAGAGCATGTTTTCAGAGTATGTTTTCAGAGACTGCATGTTTTGATAGATTTTTAAAAAGGGGCTTGAAAAGGGTTTGGTGGTAACCTGAAGAAGGCGCGACTTCAAGCAAATCTTAGCCTGAAATCATATTTATCGATACGGGTAGATTGTTATAGTACACTGGGGACGACCGTTTGGTGTAGAAGATTTAGAGACTCCGACCCTTGCGGCACACTTGGGTTGGGGCCATGGCTGCCGAGTTAATGACAGTTTCCATATAGCCTATGGAATTTCAGAGTTGTAGGGTATACCACCTAGCGTAGAAGTAACACAGATTTTCTCAGAGTTTTGATGATGTTTATAGAGTCTTTTAAAATGACCATGCGATTTCTTACTATATGATGTATTTATGAACAATTTTAAATTGCTCTCATATATGTTTATTATAAATGATTATTTTTGATTATCTTTGCGTACTAGTACATCTGCATTGACCCCCTCTCCTTACCCCTCAGGTTTTGAGGCTCAGTCTAGGGATCCAAACAAACAGTAGATAACTTAGATAGTAGGATAGATTTTGTAGTGGTGAGCCTTCTATATTCCAGAAGGCCTAATGTCTTACAGTTATTTATCATTCTACAGTTTTAGTCTACTGGGGGCCTTGTCCCAGATTTTCAGACCATATTTTTTAAAGATATAGTAGAGATTTCGTAGACTGAGTCAGGTGTCATTTCGATGTTGTTGAATTACAATTTCCATAATTATGTTGAATTCAGAATTAAACATGTTTCCATAGAATATTATGTTTTCCGCATCTTCTTTTATCATAAGAATATTGTGCATGATTACTAGATAGAGAAGGGCGTTCTAGGCCTTCATTGTTCGAGATGTCTGTTATGGCCAGACCCTAGTTCAAGTCGTGACAAACTTGGTATCAGAGCACGGTTCATGGTCCCATGGTGTCTGCAAGATCGTGTTGGGTAGAGTCTTATTTATGGGTATGTAGTGCGCCACACTTATAAGCTGGAGGCTACAAGGCATTTAGGAATGTCTCTCTTTCTTCATGTTCTAGTTCGTGTAACAGAGTCAGAATGTTCCTCTTTTATACTCTTAATCATTCTATGGTGTCTCCCACACGAAAGTAATAGTCATCCCAATTCCTTACTTAAATAGTATAGTCCTTTTTGATTGAGTCATATAAGATTTTAAAATTATGCAAGGGATTGGGAAGAGTTCGTTAGTGCTTCAGAGTATATTGATTCTGTTGTGAACATTGATTTCGATGAGATTGTGCATAGTTTCCTTGTTATTTATCTCATTTTCTTGTTCAAAACACAAAAATCAAAGTCTAGTGAAGCCGTGTATGGCCTATTTTTATTCATTAGCAACTTGTTGTTCTTGTGTTGGTTGAATATATGTATAGACTAATCTTTTCGCATGAGATTGAGTTGGTAATAAAGTGATACGCCCTAGTGTGTTAGTTTAGTAGAAGGTAGAGAAGGAGTTATTAGTCAAGGTGAATTGTTGGTTGCTTGATGTATGAAAATGGCTAGATTAGGCAGTAGGTTATAATTATAGACTCATGGTTGGTGTAATATTACAAGGTAGTCTAAATATATGCTTGAGCAAGTAAGTGTGATGTGAGAAAGCTGTATAAGTAGATAAGAGTGAATGGGGTTATAATATAAGATTAAGATTGACCATGTCTATTATGTGTCTCTACCCCGTTGACCCTCATTTCTTTGGTAGTTGTAAACTAGTACTACTTGTGAGAAGGTACGTAGTAGATTTAAAGGCATAGCAGTGATGTCATGAAGGTGTTTTGGTTATAGGTTGTGTCTCAATAAAATGAAATATTTGGGTAGAATATCCCAATTTGATGGACTAGTCTACTATGTTGCATTCTTCATTGGTGGTAGATGATTGATTCTAGACTATAGTCTTGATGTGTTTAAATAGTGAGTGTTAATGAATTATAATAAGGAAAACCATAAGTTGATGATCGATTATTGTGGCTACGGTGTTCTTGTGTACTATTGTTTCTTGATATTTTATTTCGTAGTTTCCAAGTAAGAATTGTGCGTAAGGTTGGGTTGTAAATCATGTTTAGCCATAGACATTAAGTTTGAGCAGTTGATGTCCATGAAGGTGGATGTGATTATTTCTTGGATAATGATCCTAGTTTTATGGAAGCGATCTAATAGGCTTGAACAACGTATGCAAGAGCTTATGTTTATTTGACTCGTAATGAAGTATTATGTTGTATGTATGAAATAGAAGTATGCCAAGGTGATATGAGGTTGCAGTATTTTTCTAAGGCTATTACATATTGTGTGTGGCTAGTGGTACCATTGAGTTGCTAGGTAGAGAAAGACTAGTTAGATGGTATATGGGGTTCTAAATAGCCAAGTTAAGGAGATTTGATAGATAATGTTACGCATTTTGATATGATCGTGATTCTCATAGTAGAGAGATATAGGTTTGGAGTCATGATGTTGGTAGACTATGACAGAAGTGGTATGGTCTGTCAAAGGTTTGGAGATATCCATGTTTAGTGTTAGGAGAATCTAAGTTGATGAATGTTTAAGCTATTATATGATGACTTATGGGGCTATAGAAACCTAAGGGTTAAATCTTGGAAGGAGGTATTAGCATTGGTTGCTATACATGAAGTCACCGTCTTACATGGTAAGTTTAGTTTTATGTATATTCTTATATCCCCATCTCTAGGGTAAAGTGATTTTAGTTTATACCAGAGTATATATAGTTGCTCGCAGACTTAGATTAGTGGCTTAAATCTAAGGGGGAGATGATAGAACGAGTAACCAAGTCAAGTTTTCAAATGATAATAGATGTGCCAGTAAGTTATGGAATTGGCCGTGAGAAAGAACGAAGCTCAATCTATTCTTATTTCAGCAGTTTACTTCAGTTATTCCGATACATACTCTTGCTTTATGTCTCACCTTCATGATCATAGCTCATGTTCATGCATATGATAAGGAATCATGTACTCTCCTAGATCCTAGTATGAAGAGTTCCCTACTTGTTCAGCAGACAGAATCACTTTCCCTAAGTTATGAATTCAAAAACTTCAGGTCCTGTAGTTCATGACTCCTGTGCACATGTGGTACTCTTAACGATCAGTGAAAATTTAGATTTATATGAGTTATGTCCTCAGATTAGATCTCTTTAATGAGTCCATGCAAATTGTTATCTATTCCTCACGCCTTAGTAGGGTATCAAGTTATGCTTAGTATTCCCTTGATTTTTTGGATCCCGATATTCTAATTTCTAGAGACATTTTTCCTTAGGTCGAGATAGTGATGATAATACTTGTTTAGATGGGAAAGAGTAAACATTTCTTGGTGATGAAAAATGGTTGTATGCATGTTGGAGTTAAGGCAGTAACTGTGAAGTAATATTGAGGCCGAGACTTTGATACGTGTCAAGGTTAGAAGTTTTATGTGTTATTTTGGGGAAAAATTGTTGTGCTTCTGTTTTATGTAAGTCTATAAGTTGAAAGAATTTTGAGGTGAATTTTCGTGTATGGCTTGGTTAGTTGAGGATATTTTATCTATATCATCTGAATAGTGCAGGGATGTTGTTATGGATAGAAGTATTAGAGAATATGAGAGAAATGTTTTATGAGTGGTTGTTTAGAAGTGCATATGTGAGTATGAAGATAGGCTTGAATGTTATGTTTGTATACATATAGATGGATGCCTTGAGTGTTTGTGAATGTCTAATATGAAGTTGAAGGTGATTTTTGGAGTGACAATAAGAATTATGCAGGAGATAAGGATTTGTGAAATGTAGGGTGTACTAAATTCAAGATTTAGACAAATACTACAATATTATGTTGTGCGTCTTATGATTTTGAGTTAGGATTGAAGATGATATGGGGATTTAGTTTAGTTTAGACATATGTAAATTGAAATATCAGCGGCCATGTGAGAAAATTAAGTGGAATCAATGAGCATGGTGTTTAAGGGGAAAGTATAGTTGAGAGAGTATTTTAGAAGTGTGGCTAATCTTGAAAGTAAGAAGTTGTAATGCCTAAGGTTTGGTAATTATATTCTAGTTTACAAGATATATGTCTATATTCCATGCTATAGAGTGGTGTCATAGGTGGGATTCCTTAGTTGGATGTCTTGTATAACTCATTTCCGATATTCTTTGCTCCCTAACGCTACTAGAACTTCTTTAGGGAGAATGTAAAAGAGATACTCCAGTTAAGTATAAGTGTCCAGTATGATTTAGTTTAACAGTCAGGCAAACAAGTTACTCTGGTTTTCCACTTTTTCTCCCAGTCCTACTATCTAAAGTCCAGTGCGAATGACGTCCTAAAGGAAAATGTATTCCATCCGTGCATGTTGGGAACTCAGTTCAGTTCAATCATCATGTTTCAGATTTAGTAATTTAGTCATGACTCAGTTTGTAAGAGTTCAACACATAATCTCAAAATTTTTTTAGCTATTTTAGCTCAGAAAGTGTAATACCTTTGTATGATCTAAATATTGTTGCCTCATGATTCGTACTTTCATAAGTTATCACTTCTCAATTCAATATGTATGATTGGACCATGAACATTTCAAGGTAATCCTAAACTCTCAGCACGAATCATCTCCTTGAATCAAGAAAAGTCAAGTTAGCTCAGAATTCAGTTTCATGATAAAAGTATAAATGTTTTATATCAGTTATATCCTTTTTTAGAGGACACATCAGGTCCACATTATTCCGTACCATTAAGTTTTAATATTTCTACCCATCATTTGGGCACGAATGTTCCCAAGACGGAGATATTGTAACGTCCCAAAGTTGTTCTTAGCTAAAGTTTGTCCCTAAATTATCCTGCATTAGCATATAGAATGATTTATAATTATTCCCCTATGGAATTCCTTAGATTTCAACTTTTCATTACGTAGATCATCGAATAAGTTTTAGGTCGACATATGATTCGTCGAAAAATGGACACTCGGTGGAGGAATTATGGTTAATTTAAGTCCTAGTCATAAAACACCGTCATTCCTATTCTTGGGGCATCGTGGAGAGGGTGTAAATGATGATGGTAAATTTTCTAGTGCAACTCTGCAATGATGGCGCGTTGAAGAGTGGGTCAAATTCTCATTCGTCAATTTCCAGTGAACCACCGCGATTGTTGCGCGTCGCGTTGGCCCAAGAAATCGGGCTCCCTATTATGTTTTTATACCTATCTCATTAAGGGTATTTGGGGTATTTTCCAAACCCTTAATATCTTGAACACTGGATTTAATCCCTATTAAACCAAATACACCTACTTTTACCAAAATCCATCAAAGAACTCTCCCTAGGGTTCAAACAAAAATCCCAAATAACTCAAGATTCAACTGTTGGTTTTCGAAACAAATTGGAGATTTGGAATCCCCAAGCCCTAGGCATCAAGAAGCATCCCTTAATTTCCTAAATAGAGGTATGTGGGGTTTATCCTTAAAACTACATGGGCTTGAAAATATTAAAGCATGATTTAAAGGTTTTGATGCATGTATTTTAAGGGTTTTTTTTTAAAACTATACTTTGACTTGGTATTCCAAATGTTTCAATTGTATTGTTTCTTTGTCCGTATGGTCTTATCCCCTAACTTGATTTACATGTATATGCATATGTATGGAATTTGAGAACATAAATTATGAACTCCCTCTCGTATATTGAATTAAAGATTATGGTTTTGTCATTTGAAAGATGTTTTCGCAATACTATAGCATTTGAGCATGATTTGAAATTATTGAGAGGTTGTTTATTTATATAAAGGTGTTCTTGTGTTAAAGATAAAGAATTGCATGTGAATTTAGAACTTTGACATGACCACCTTGTCTATTGTAATGTTTGACAAAGATGAGTTCCATGCATGTGTTTATATGAGGTTTGAGAAAGAGTTTCTTTGAATTGAATTATTGAAATGGTGGTCCAAAAAACTTGTGTTTCAAAAATAGTGATTTATGATTGACTAATAATGGCTCGGAGATGTGACTTGCAAGTGAATGGTATGAAGACACCACATGTATTTATGCCACAATAGAGTATGTTTTCAGAGGATTTTTTCAGAGTATGTTTTCAGAGCATGTTTTTAGAGTATGTTTTTAGAGACTACATGTTTTGATAGACTCTTGAAAAGGGGCTTAAATAGGGTTAGGTTGCTACCCGAAGAAGGCGCGAAACTGTTAGTCTAAAATAGTATGATCCGATAAGGTTAGACTATTATTGTACGTTGACGATGGTCGTGTGTCATAGTAGATTCAGAGACTCCGACCCTTGTGGAACACTTGGGTTGGGTTCTTGGCTGCCGAGATTATTGTAGTTTCCATATAGCCCATGGAATTTTCAGAGTCGTAGGGTATACTACCTAGCGCAAAATTAACACATATTTTCTCAGAGTTTTGATGATGTTTGTGGTCTTTTAAAATGCCTATCTGATTGCTTACTATATCATGTATTTATGAGCTATTTTAAATTTCTCTCATATATGTCGATTATAAATGATTATTTTTTATTAGCTCTGCGTACCAGTGTCTTTGTATTGACCCCCTCCTCCTACCTCTCAGGTTCTAAGACTCAGTCTAGGGGTCCAAACAAGATGTAGATAACTCAGACAGCAGAACAGATTTTGCAGTGGTGAGCCTTCTATATTCCAGAAGGCCTAGGGTCTTACAGTTAGTTATTATTCTATAGTTTTGTTCTACTAGGGGACTTGTCCCAGATTTTTAGAGAGTATTGTTTCAAAATATAGTAGAGATTCCGCTGACTAAGTCAGTAATCATTTAGATATTGTTGAATTACAGTTTCCATAGTTATGTTGAATTCAGAATTGACCATATTTCCATAGTAGATTATGTTTTCCACATCTTCTTTTATTATATGAATGTTGTGAATGAGTACCAGATAGAGAAGGGTGTTCTGGGCCTTCATTGTTCGGGATGTACGTTATGGCCAGACCCTAGTTCAAGTCGTGACAAACTAGGTATCAGAGCATGGTTCAAGGTCTCAGGGTGTCTTCGAAATTGCGTCGGGTAGAGTCTTAATTATGGGTGTGTAGCGCGCCACACTTATAAGTAGGAGGCAACAATGCCTTTAGGAATGTCTCCCTTTCTTTATGTTCTAGTTCATGCAACCGAGTCAGAATGTTCCTCTTTCACACTCGAATTCATGCTATGGTGTTGCCCGTACGAAAATCACAATCATCCCAATTCCTTTCTTACTCTGATGTTCTCGGATATGTCCCATTATTGAAGTGATTCCAATGCAGAAGTTTAGAATATAAATGGTATAATCCTTTCTGATTGAGTCATATAAGATTTTAAAATTATGCAAGGGCTTGGGAAGTGTCCTTTAGTTCTTCGGAGTTTATTAATTGTAGTGTGAACTTTGATTCTGATGAGATTATGCTTTTCATCCTGCAGTATTAAGGGCATTCAATCCTTTTCAAAAATTTATGTTGTAAATGTCATGCTTAAGAAGGAATATGGTGTAGCAGAATTTTGGAACTGTATTTCCACCCGAGTAGTAGTATAAGTTAAAGTGCCGGTGTCATGACCTATTGATAGTAAGATTAGACCAAGAAGATGGTGATATGAAGTCACAAAGTTAGAACTCAAAGTGAGGATGACTTTTTTGAAGATAAATGTGTTTGGTTGAATAATTGATGTTTGAGGATGGTTTACCCCTTTTTAGCGATAAACTAATGTGGTTGATAGTAGAATGTGTGAATCGTATGGCAGTCTGTGGGGCTTTTTCAATTCACTAGCATAGTTGCCTTGTTATTTGTCTAATTTTCTTGTTCAAAACACCAAAATCAAAGTCTAGTGAAGCCGTGTGAGGCCTATTTCGATTCACTAGCAATTTGTTGTTCTTGTGTTGGTTGAATATATGTATAGTTGAATCTTTTTGCATGAGATTGAGTTGGTAATGAAGTGATACGTCTTTGTATGTTATTTTAGTAGAAGGTAGAGAAGGAGTTATTAGTCAAGGTGAAATATTGGTTGCTTGAAGTATGAAAATGGCTAGATTAGCCTGTAGCTTATAATTATAGACTCATGGATGATGTAGAATTAGATGGTAAACTAAATATATGCTTGGGTAAGTAAGTGTAATGTGAGAAAGTTGTATAAGTAGATAAGAGTGTATGGGGTTATAATATAAGATTAAGGTTGACCATGTCTATTATGTGACTCTACCCCCTTGACACTCTTTTCTTTGGTAGTTGTAAACCAGTACTACTTGTGAGACGGTATGTAGTAGATTTAGAGGCATAGTACTGATGTCATGAAGGTGTTTTGGTAGTGTGTTGTGTCTTAATAAAAGGAGATATTTGGGTAGAATATCCCAATTTGATGGAAAAGTATATTATGATGCATTCTTCATTGTTGGTAGATGATTGATGCTACACTATAGGATTGATGTGTTGAAATAGTGCAAATTAATGAAATATAATAAGGAAAATCTTAAGGTCATTATCGATTATTGTGGCTACGATGTTCTAGTGTACTATTGTTTTTTGATGTTTTATTTTGTTGTTTTCAAGTGAGAATTTTGCATAAGGTTGGGTTGTAAATCATGTTTAGCCCTAGACATTAAGTTTGAACAGTTAATGGCCATAAAGGAGGACATGATTATCTCTTGGTTAATGATACTAGTTTTATGGAAGCTATCTAATAGGCTTGAACAACGTATGCAAGAACTTAAGTTTATTTGACTTGTAATGACATATGATGTTGTATGTATGAAGTAGAAGTATGCTAAGGTGATATGAGGTTGCAGTATTTTTCTAAGGCATTTACATGTTGTGTGTAGCTAGTGGTACCTTTGAGTTGCTAGGGGGAGAAAGACTAGTTAGATGGTATATGGGGTTCTAAGTAGCCAAGTTAAGGTGTCACGACCCGAACCAGGGCCTGGCCATGACGAGCATTTCAAACCAAAGAGGCCCAAAACACCCCTATCTGTCTAGTAATCATGCACTTAATTCATATGATCAAAGTAATGCAGAAGAAACACAATAATTCGGAAACATGGTCATAAATATGAAAAGAATCGATAACGGGGAGATAAGGTTCCCCCAACATCAATCAACCTCTAAACAACTGTCAACGAAAATCTCTAACAAATGATTGGGTGAAGTAACCGTATATAAAATGGGACAAGGCCCCCAGTAGATCCCCAAACTGAATATAAGATAAAGGGACTGCAGGACATAAGACCTTTCGAAACATAGATGGCTCACCACTTTTCTCTGCAACTCTGTTTGACTGATCTACTGATTCTCTTGACCCCTAGACTGGGCCTCTGAACCTGAGAGGTTGGGGGGGGGGGAGGGGGTTAGCACAAAAGTACTGGCACACAGAGATATCAAAACAAAACATAATATTTTTACAAAATATAGTTGAGATCCATTATAAAGCAATTTCGTATCAAATCATTTGGAAACACATGGGTGTAATGCAATAGTTTCTCAACAACAATGAATTGCAACTGAACTAGGTGGAATACCCTACACAATTTACACCAACTATTAAACCCCGGATGCCGCCGATATTAGAGTATACCTGAGGGAAAGAGACACAAGATCACACAACATGGTGTCTCGACCCAATGTTAGTGCCCCAGATCACTTAGCCCAGGATTCTACCTATAGTCCCAATTTAGGAATAATATGAAGCCAAGTACACAAGATGACTTAAAATCAATGCATTCAAATTTCATCTTATTCAATGACATATCATCTACTAAAGGGTATCTTCATACCCGACTTGCAAGTCATCAATATCACACCCACATATGCATAATCATGTAAAACATTATCGTCATACCCGACTTACAAATTCATGCTCTCTTTTGTTGATCACAATACAATATAGAGTATCGAAACATTATCATGGGAATTTGAAAACAATTTATCATTCATATTTATCAAATTTCCATGGAAAATCTCAAATCAGATATGCATGGTTTCAACCATTGAAGTATATAGGAAAACAATTCCCATGACTTAAAGAAAATGACTTAGAAATCATATTGAAAGAAAGATATTAGCATTTGATTGAAAACCCACTTTTAAAAAGCATGAATGTTCATAAAACTACTCCCATGAGATTTTAGGATAACCCCATATACCTCTATTTCCTAGGGTAATAGATGTTTGTTGAAGCTTGAGGATTGGTGATTCCGAATATGAAATTATCTTTGAAAACCTATGGTCAAATCTTGAACTATTTAGGTTTTTATTTTTGAAATCCTAAGGAGAATCTTGAGCACTTTTGATGAATGAATATGTATTTTGGGGTCTTGGAACTAAATCTCATGTTTTAGGGCTAAGTAAGGGTAAAAAAAGACCACTTTGTCTTCAACACGGAGTGTTTAAATCACTAGAATTCCTTACATAGGCTCTGCCAATCCCATTGCCTATGTTCACATAGGCGCCACCTAGGCTATCGCATATGCTTTCCAGTGGCCATGGGCGATTGGTTCAGCGACGCTTATCACTTTGAAAGGCCATAACTTATTTCTCGTGTGTCGGATTTTAGACAAATTATTATCGTTGGAAAGTTAGCTCGAACACCTATAATTTGAAACATAGTCGGCTCCCTAATTCGACATATACAGAGAGTTATGATCGTTTGAAGTTGACCTTGAAATGCTGAAAACTGGGCAATAGGCTATGCGTTTTGCTATTGTTTTGAAATCCAAACACAGCCGTATGCATTCCGAAAAAAATTTGAAACTTACCCGAGATGTACTATGAGCTTGCCCGATCATAACGCAACTTAAAACTCTAAAAACGGATGTCGGGAAGGTTGAAATTTTGTATCCCGAAGATTGTTAGCTAAAATGACTCTAAGTCCTCATTACACTTAGAAAAATTTTCTAGTTTTTAAGTCTAAGGGCACTCTATTAAAGGCTAATCCATGCACGACTTTTATGGGGTGTTACATTATCTCCCTCTTGGGATCATTCGTCCTTGAATGATGGGTAGGAACTTGTTGAAGCCTTAAAGATATAGAATAATGCGGATATGACATCTCCTATAATAAAAAATTACACTAATCTGAAACATGACCATATGGCTGGAACTACTGATATTTTGAATTCTTATATCGGACACGCATATCTGATGCATGAAATACATGACTGAAGCTAATCATAAGCTGAATTCTCATAATATACATGCATATCTGATGAATGGATCTGTGACTGAGTTGTTTTCATGAATGCAGGACTAAATACACTGATAAGCTGAACTATTTCAATTGAACATACATTTCTAATGCACGCATATCTGACTGGACTAACACATGAACGTATGACTTATAACACAATGATAACTGGTGCGAGGCTGGTAATAAGAATCTATGTGTGCAACTGAATGAGGTATCTCCCCCTTGGGACACTATGTCCCTCTATGAATGCTCAATTCATTAAGATACTCAAATAAAAATTGAGGCGATGCACTAGGCACCTACAAATTGAATCATAACTGAACATCTAGAATTTGAATCTAATGCATGACACATGAACTGAGGTATACTCACAACTACTGGTATACTCTATCTTGGAATATTAGCATGTCTGAGATTATGGGTAGCATGAATAAATGAAAAGACGAGATAACAGGTCATGCGAACCTGCTTGTTAAACAGACTTACTGACTATGCAGATTGGAATATGTTGGACCTTCTTCCTTAATTGGAGTATCTCTTCAACACTCTCTCTAAGGAAGTTCTAACACTAATAGGGAGCCACGAATCTTGGGTATGGATTACACAAGACATCCAACTGAGGAAATCACAACTGTGACACTACTCTACAGTCTGGAATATAGACATATAACTCCTAATTTAGGATAGAATTTTCAGACCTTTGGCAATACAACTTCTTACTTTAAGGCTTAGTGTACTTCCCGAATATCCCTTAACTATACTATTCCCTATAAATGCGATATTCATTCAATTTAACTTAAATTTCTCATATGAGCATTGACAAATTTTTCTACTAATGTCTAACATAGCTTAATCCTTACCCCGCGATGAAGCCTAACTCTTAGTCACAAAAATATAACATGCTACACCACGCTATTATTCTAAACCATATGATGCCACCTTCTATACCTCTTTTAAAGATCACATTCTAAGCATAACATGCCTTACCACTTCAATGACTACTTTGAACTCTTAATACAAAGTCGCTAATGCATATTGCGACCTTCCACTACAATCCCAAAATGTCATTAAAGCCTATTTTACAACCCCAAGTTTACTTTAAGGCAACCACCCATAAATACATACTTCACATAGTTTCTAAACTATTGTCAATATTACTCCTACGCGATACCCTAAAACATAAATACAAACTTTTCCACTAACCATCACATGTATCAAAGATTGGCCCCAAATCTTACTTCATACTTAAGGCCTTATCTAAACAAACGTACTATGATCTTCCATTAACAAGAACATTTACATAATCACCACTATCATTGTATAGGGAGGATCACTAAAAGGTTAAAACATAAGATCCTGAAGCATAAGAAGATTTTTATACGGGACTGAGCACACTATAAAGAGTGAGTAGATGCGTCATGAGTTGCATGACCTCAACTAGAGTTCCTAACATAAGGAATGTGATTCCGACTACTTGAATGAACTAGAACTCATTATCTTGGAACTGGAAAAGTACGTGACTCTCTATCATATACAGGAATCACGAACTATGATCACGGAACTAAAACATAAAGCTTGAGTAGGCATTGGGATCACTGAAAAATTCTAAAATAAGAATGGGTTGAGTCTCACCCTTACTTTCTGATGTTCTAAATCATACTGCATCACTACTAGAATATGAGACCCTTACTTGGTCATTTGTTCTGTCATCTCCCCCTTAGCTTCAAGTCATCATCTAGAGTTTGGGAGATCCTTTACCAGATTCTAACTGAACTACCCTTACTGCACTCTATGGTCTAAAAAAATAACAATACATGCATATCATAGAACTTAGCCCGAATGACTACCTTTCGGTATACACTCTATCTTTCTCTAGTGACCAATAGTCATAGTATAATGCTTGCACACTTATTATATTGGTTCAACCTTCAAAAGTCAAGCTTAGATGCTAACACTTAACATGGACATCACCAAGCGTTTGATGAACCATATCTCTTTTTGACAGAGCCTACCACTATTGCGACTCCAAATTTATATCCCTCTACTATGAGAATTAAGATCACTGCAAAAGGCCCAACACTATCAATCAAAACACCTTAACATGGCTATTTAGATCACCATGTACCATCTAACTAGTCTTTATCCACTTAACAATTCAATGGTACCACTAGCCACGCATAACAAGTAGAAGCCTTAGAAAAATACCGCAACCTCATGTCACCTTAGGCATACTTCTACATCATACATACAATATCATACACCAATACGAATCAAATAAAATTACTCTATTGCATGCACTATTTAAGTCTATTAGATCACTCCTATACAACTAGTATTAATTAACCAAGAAATCTTCACATCCACCTTCATGGACATCAACTGTTCAAACTTAATACCTAGTGCTATGCATGATTTACAACCCAACCTTACACAAAATTTTCACCAAGAAACTACGAAATAAACATCACAAAACACTAGTGCACTAGAACTTCATAACCACAATAATCGATAATGACCTAACGATTTTCCTTATCATAATCCAGCAGCATGTACTATTTCACCATATCAAGCCTACTAATTTAATCGCACAAAACATGCATCATCAAACTCGTGCCACTATTTACCACCACACGGTTTAAATTCCAGCCTATAGTTTAGTATCAATCATTTACCAACTATGAAGAATGCAACATAATATAAATATAACAATCCATCAAATTGGGACACTCTACCCAAATTTCTTGAAAATCTACTACATACCTTCTCACAAGTAGCACTAGTTTACAACTTCCAATGAAAAGAGGGTCAAGGGGGTTAAAGCCTCATAATAGATATGATCAAACTTATCCTTATATTATAACCCCGTACAATCGTATCTACTTATACTGCTTTCTCACATCACAATTACTTACCCAAGCGTACATTTACACTACCTTCAAAGTCCATAACAACCATGAGTCTATACTTATAACCTACTGGCCAATCTGGCCATTTTCATACATCAAGAAAGGCCAATTCACCTCGCCTAATAACTCCTTCTCTATCTTCTACTAATAAACTAACACACAAGAACGAATCGCTTCAGTACCAACTCTATCTCATGCAAAAAGATTCAGCTATACATACATTCAACCAACACAAGAACAACACGTTGAACGATAAATTGCTAGTGAATCGAAATAGGCCTCACACGGCTTCACTAGACTTTGATTTTTTTTTTGGTTTGAACAAGAAAATAAGATGAATGATAAGGAAACTATGCTAGTGAATCAAAAGAGCCCCACACGGCATCACTAGACTTTTTAGTTTCACCAACTCGATGATAAAATATTTTCAAGAGATAGAAGCTTGTCACACAATATTCCATAATCTGAAAATACACATCTTACTTTGTATAGATAAAAAAAATTTGAGTCAAATATTTCCCCCACAGCTTATCATACAATCCACACACGCTACTTGCTACCAATAGGTCATGACACCGACACTTTAACTTATGCTACTATTTGGGGGTAAATACAATTCCAACACTTCTGCTACACTTCTTTTCCTTTAAGCATGACATCTGCAACATAAATTTCTGAAAAGGGCCAAATATACTCAATACAGAAGGCTAAAAAGCACGATTACGTTAGGATCAAGGTTCACCATAGAACCCAAACACTCTGAATCAATAAAGAATTCTTCTCAAGTCCTTGCACAATTTTAAGATGTTATATGATGAGGTCCGAAGGGACAATACCATTTAGACTCTAAACTTCTGCACTTGAATTACCCCAGAAATGTGAGGATCTGAGAACATCAGAGTAAGGAAAAATTTTTGTGATGATTTTACTTTCGTTTAGACATCACCATAGCACGAATTAGAGTATAAAGGAGGAACATTCTGACTTTGTTGCATGAACTAAAACATGAAGAAATAGAGAGAATCCAAAATGCCGTGCAGCCTCCGGCTTATAAGTGTGGCGCATTACACACCCATAAACAAGACTCTACTCGATGTGATTTCGCAGACACCCTGGGACCATGAACCATGCTTTGATACCAAGTTTGTCACGACCCAAACCAGGGCCTGGCCATGACGAGAATTTCAAACCAAAGAGGCCCGAAATACCCCTATCTGTCTGGTAATCATGCACCTAATTCATATGATCAAAGTAATGCAAAAGAAACACAATAATTCGGAAACATGGTCATATATATGTAAAGAATCGATAATTGAGCGATAAAGTTCCCCCATCATCAATCAACCTCTAAACAACTATCTGCGAAAATCTCTAACAAATGACTGAGTGAAGTAACCATATATAAAATGGGACAAGGCCCCAGTAGACCTCAAAAGTAAATGTAAGATAAAAGGACTGTAGGACGTACGACCTTCCGAAACATAGAAGGCTCACCACTTGTCTTTGCAACTCTGTTTGACTGATCTACTGATTCTCTTGACCCCTAGACTGGGCCTCTGAACATGAGAGATTAGAGGGGAGGGGGTTAGCACAAAAGAACTGGTATGCAGAGATATCAAAATAAAGCATAATATTTTTACAAAATGTAGTTGAGATCTATTATCAAGCAATTTCGTATCAAATCATTTGAAAACACATAGGTGTAATGCAGTAGTTTCTCAACAACAATGAAATGCAACTGAACTAGGTGGAATACCCTACATAATTTACACCAAATGTCAAACCCTGGTTGCCACCGAGATTAGAGTATACCTGAGGGAAAGACACATAAGATCACACAGCATGGTGTCTCGACCCAATGGTAGTGCCCCAGATCACTTAGCCCGGGATTCTACCTATAGTCCCAATTTGGGAATAACATGAAGGGAAGTACACAAGATCACTTAGCCTGCTACTAATATTCCGTGTCGGCAAACACATTTTTCCAGCGATTAGCCCTTGTGTCTCAAACGCCTTCTTCGGGCATCCACTTTTCTCATGTAAAATCAATGCATTCAAATTTCATCTTACTCAATTACATATCATATCCTGAAGGGTATCGTCATACCCAACTTGCCAGTCATCAATATCATATCCACATATTCATAATCATGTAAAAACCTAGGTGCTTCATCATTTACAAGTGGTGAACAATATTTATTTTAAATTCATGCTCTCTTTTGTTGATCACATAACAATATAGAGTATCGAAACATTATCATGGGAATTTGAAAATAATTTATCATTCATATATATCAAATATCCTGGGAAAATCTCAAATCACATATGCATGGTTTCAACCAATGAAGTATAGAGGCAACCAATTCCTATGACATAAAGAAAATGACTTAGAAATCTTATTGATAGAAAGATATTAGCATTTGATTGAAAACCCCCTTTTAAAAAGCATGCATGTTCATAAAAGTACACCCATGAGATTTTAGGATAACCCCACATACGTCTATTTCCTAGGATAGTAGATGTTTCTTGAAGCTTGAGGATTGGTGATTCCGAAAATGAAATTTTCTTTGAAAACCTGCGGTCAAATCTTGAACTATTTAGGTTTTTATTTTGGAAACCCTAAGGAGAATCTTCAGCACTTTTGATGAATGAATATGTATTTTGGGGTCCTTGGAACTAAATCTCATGTTTTAGGGCTAAGTAAGGGTAGAAAAATACCACTTTGTCCTCAACACAGAGTGTTTCAATCACTAGAATTCCTTACATAGGCTCTGCCAATCCCATTGCCTATGTTGACATAGGAGCCGCCTAGGCTATCGCCTATACTTTCCACTGTCCATGGGCGATTGGTTAGGCGACACTTATCACTTTGAAAGGCCATAACTTATTGCTTGGGTGTCAGATTTTAGCCAAACTAGTATTGTTAGAAAGCTAGTTCGAACAACTATCATTTGACACATAGTAGGATCCCTAATTCGACATATATAGAGAGTTATGATCATTTGAAGTTCACCCTGTAATGCTGAAACTGGGCAATAGGCTACACGTTTTGCTACTATTTTGAAATCCAAACGCATCCTTATACGTTCCGAAAAAAATTTTGAAACTTACCCGAGATGTACTATGAGCTTGCCCAATCATAACACAACTTGAAAATCTAAAAACGGATGTCGGGAAGGTTTAAAAGTTGTATCCCGAAGATTGTCAACTAAGATGACACTAAGTCCTCATGACACTTAGAAACATTTTCAAGTTTTTAAGTCTAAGGGCACTCTATTAAAGGCTAATCCATGAACGACTTTTACGGGGTGTTACATTATCTCCCCCTTGGAATCATTCGTCCTCGAATGATGGGTAGGAACTTGTTGAAGCCTTAAAGATATAGAATAACGCAGATACAACATCTCCTCTGATGAAAAAATACACTGATCTAAAACATGACCATATGGCTGGAATTACTGATATTTTGAATTCTTATATCGGATACGCATATATGATGCATGGAATACACGATTGAAGCTATTCATAAGCTTAATTCTCATAATGAACATGCATATCTGATGCATGGATCTGTGACTGAGTTGTTCTGATGAACACAGGACTAACTACACTAATAAGCCAAAATTTTTCGATTGAACATGCATTTTTAATGCACGCATATCTGGCTAGACTACTGTATGAATGTATGACTGATTACGCAATCATAACTGGTGCGAGGTTTGCAATATGAATCTATGCATGCAACTGAATGAGGTATCTCCCCCTTGGGACACTATGTCCCTCTATGAATGCTCAATTCATTAAGATACTCAAAAAAAAATTGAGGCGATGCACTAGCCACCTACAAATTGAATCATAACTGAACATCTGGAATTTGAATCTAATGCATGACACATGAACTGAGGTATACTCACAACTACTGGTATACTCTATCTTGGAATATTAGCATGTCTGAGATTTCGGGTAGCATGAATAAATGAAAAGACGAGATAACAGGTCATGCGAACCTACCTGTTAAACAGACTTACTGACTATACAGATTGGAATATGCTGGACCTTCTTACTTAATTGGAGTATCTCTTCAACACTCTCTCTAAGGAAGTTCTAACGCTAAGAGGGAGTCACGAATCTTGGGTATAGATTACACAAGACATCCAACTAACTGAGGAAATCACAACATTGACACTACTCTGCAGTCTAGAATATAGACATATAACTCCTAAATTAGGATAGAATTTTCAGACCTTTGGCAATAAGACTTCTTACTTTTAGGCTTAGCACACTTCCCGAATATCCCCTGACTTTACTACTCCTTATAAATATGATATTCATTTAATTTAACTTAAATTTCTCATATGAGCATTGACAAATTTTTCTACTAATGTCTAAAATAGCTTAATCCTTACCCCAAGATCAAGCCTAAATCTTAGTCACAAAAATACAACATGCTACAGCACGCAACTATTCTACACCATATGATGCCACCTTCTATACCTCTTTTAAAGATCACATTCTAAGCACAACATGCCTTACCACTTCAATGACTACTCTGAACTCTTAATACAAAGTCGCTAATGCATATTGCGACCTTCCACTATAATCCCAAAACGTCATTCAAGCCTATTTTAGAACCACATGTTTTCTTCAAGGCAACCAACCATAAATACATACTTAACATAGTTTCTAAATTATTGTCAATATAACTCCCACGCGCTACCCTAAAACAGACAAACAAACTTTTCCACTAACCATCACATGTATCAAAGATTGTCCCCAAATCTTACTTCATACTTAAGGCCTTATCTAAACAAACATACTATGATCTTCCATCAACAAGAACATTTACATCATCGCCACTATCATTGCATAAGGAGGGTCACTAAAAGGTTAAAACATAAGATCCTTAAGCATAACAAGATTGTTATACGGGAATAAGCACACTATAAAGAGTGAGTAGATGCATCATGAGTTGCATGACCTCAACTAGAGTTCCTAACATAAGGAATGTGATTCTGACTTCTTGAATGAACTAGATCTCATTATCTTGGAACTGGAAGAGTATGTGACTCTCTATCATACACAGGAATCACAAACTATGATGTCGAAACTGAAACATAAAGCTTGAGTAGGAATTGGGATCACTGAAAAATACTAAAATAAGAATGGGTTGAGTCTCACCCTTACTTTTTGACGTTTTAAATCATACTGCATCACTACTAGAATCTAAGACCCTTACTTGGTCATTTGTTCTGTCATCTTCCCCTTAGCTTCAAGTCATTATCTAGAATTTGGGAGATCCTTTACCAGATTCTAACTAAACTACACTTACTGCACTCTAGGGTCTGAAAAAAATAACAATACATGCATATCATAGAACTTAGCCCGAAAGACTACCTTCTGGGATACACTTTATCTTTCTCTAGCCATGAATAGTCATAGTATAATGCTTGCATACTTATTATATCAGTTCAACCTTCAAAAGTCAAGATTAGATGCTAACACTTAACATGGATATCACCAAGCATATCTCTTTTGACAGAGCCTACCACTATTGCGACTCCAAATTTATATCCCTCTATTATGAGAATTAAGATCACTGCAAAAGGCCAACACTATCAATCAAAACACTTTAACATGGCTGTTTAGATCACCATGTACCATCTAACTAGTCTTTCTCCACTCAACAATTCAGTGGTACCACTAGCCACGTAAAACAAGTAATAGCCTTAGAAAAATACCGCAACCTCATGTCACCTTAGGCAGACTTCTACATCATACATACAATATCATACACCACTAAGAATCAAATAAACATACTCTATTGCATGCACTATTGAAGTCCATTAGATCACTCCTATACAACTAGTATTCATTAACCAAGAAATCTTCATATCCACCTTCATGGACATCAACTGTTCAAACTCAATATCTAGTGCTATGCATGATTTATAACCAAACCTTACACAAAATTTTCATTTGGAAACCATGAAATAAACATCACAAAACACTAGTGCACTAGAACTTCATAACCACAATAATTGATCATGACCTAACGGTTTTTCTTATCATAATCCATTAGTATGTACTATTTCAGCACATCAAGCCTACTAATTTAATCCCACAAAACATGCATCATCAAACTCGTGCCACTATTTACCACCACACGATTTAAATTCAAGCCTATAGTTTAGTATCAATCATTTACCACCAATGAAGAATGCAACATAATATAAATACACTAATCCATCAAATTGGGACATTTTACCCAAATATCTTGAATATCTACTACATACCTTCTCACAAGTAGCACTAGTTTAGAACTACCAATGAAAAGAGGGTCAAGGGGGTTAAAGCCTCATAATAGACATGGTCTAACTTATCCTTATATTATAACCCTGTACGATTGTATCTACTGATACTGCTTTCTCACATCATAATTACTTACCGAAGCATACATTTACACTACCTTCAAAGTCCACAACAACCATGAGTCTATACTTATAACCTACTGGCTAATCTGGCCATTTTCATACTTCAAGAAACGACAATTCACCTCGCCTAATAACTCCTTCTCTATCTTCTACTAATAAACTGCACACAAGGATGAATTGCTTTATTACCAACTCTATCTCATGCAAAAAGATTTAGCTATACATACATTCAACCAACACAAGAACAACACGTTGAACGATAAATTGCTCGTGAATCAAAATAGGCCTCACACAGCTTCACTAGACTTTGATTTTTTTTTGGCTTTGAACAAGAAAATAAAATTAATGACAAGGTAACTATGCTAGTGAATTGAAAGAGCCCCACATAGCTTCACTAGACTTTTTAGTTTCACTAACACGATGATAAAATATTTTTAAGAGATAGAAACTTGTCACAAAATAATCCATAATCTGAGAATACACATCTTACTTTGTATAGATAAAAAAAATCTGAGTCAAATATTTCCCCCACAGATTATCATACAATCCACACACACTACTTGCTACCAATAGGTCATGACACCGACACTTTGACTTATACCACTATTTGGGTGGAAATACAATTCCAACACTTCTGCTACACATCTTTTCCCTTAAGCATGACATCTGCAACATAAATTTCTGAAAAGGGCCGAATATACTCAATACAAAAGGCGGAAAAGAATGATTACGTCAAGATCAAGGTTCACAAAAGAACCCATACACTCTGAAGCAATAATGGACTCTTCTCAAGTCCTTGCACAATTTTAAGAGCTTATATGACCCAATCCGAAGGGACAATCCCATTTAGGATTGTCCCTCTTTCTAAGTGTAGCGGACTACACACCCATAAACAAGACTCTACTCGACGCGATTTTGCAGACACCCTGGGTCCGTGAATCAGGATTTTATACCAAGTTTGTCACAACCCAAACCAGGGCCTGGCCGTGATGAGCATTTCAAACCAAGGAGGCCCAAAACACCTCTATCTATCTGGTAATCATTCACCTAATTCATATGATCAAAGTAATATGGAATAAACACAATAATTCAAAAACATGGTCATAAATATGAAAAGAATCAATAACGGGAATATAAGGTCACCCCAATATCAATCAACCTCTAAATAACTATCTGCGAAAATCTCTAACTAATGACTGAGTCAAGTAACCATATAGAAACTCGGACAAGGCCCCCATTAGACCCCAAAACTGAATATAAAATAAAAGGACTACAGGACATAAGACCTTCCAAAACATAGAAGTCTCACCACTTGTCTCTGCAACTCTATTTGGGAATAACATGAAGTCAAGTACAAAAGATCACTTAGCCTGGTACTAATATTCCGAGTTGGCAAACTCATTTTTCCAGTGATTAGCCCATGTGTCTCCAACGCCTTCTTTGGGCATCCATCTTTCTCATGTAAAATCAATGCATTCAAATTTCATTTTATTCAATCACATATCATATCCTGAAGGGTATCATCATACCCGACTAGAAAGTCATCAATATCACATGCACATATGCATAATCATGTAAAAACCAAGGTGCTTCATCATTTACAAGTGGTGAACAATAGTTATTTCAAATTCATGATCTCTTTTATTGATCACAATACAATATAGAGTATCAAAACATTATCATGGGAATTTAAAAACAATTTATCATTCATATTTATCAAATTTCAATCGAAAATCTCAAATCACATATGCATGGTTTCAACCATTGAAGTATATAGGCAACCAATTCCCATGACATAAAAAAAATGACTTAGAAATCTTATTGATAGAAATATATTTGCATTTGATTGAAAACCCCCATTTAAAAAGCATGCATGTTCATAAAAATACACCCATGAGATTTTAGGATAACCCCACGTACCTCTATTTCCTAGGATAATAGATGTTTCTTGAAGCTTGAGGATTGGTGATTCCGAATATGAAATTATCTTTGAAAACCTACGGTCAAATCTTGAACTATTTGGGTTTTTATTTTTCAAACCCTAAGGAGAATCTTGAGCACTTTTGATGAATGAATATGTATTTTGGGGTCCTTGGAACTAAATCTCATGTTTTAGGGCTAAGTAAGGGTAGAAAAAGACCACTTTGTCCTCAACACGGAGTGTTTGAATCACTAGAATTCCTTACCTAGGCTCTGCCAATCCCATTGCCTATGTTCACATAGGCCCTACCTAGGCTATCGCCTATGCTTTCCAGTGGCCATGGGCGATTGGTTACGCGACTCTTATCACTTTGAAAGGCCATAACTTATTGCTTGGGTGTCAGATTTTACCCAAATTAGTAATGTTGGAAAGCTAGCTCGAACAACTATCATTTGTCACATAGTAGGATCCTTAATTCAACATATACAGACAGTTATGATCATTTGAAGTTGACCCTAAAATGCTAAAAACTAGGCAATAGGTTATGCATTTTTCTATTATTTTGAAATCCAAACACAGCCTTATGCATTTTGAAAAAATTCCAAAACTTACCCGAGATGTAATATGAGTTTGCCCGATCATAACGCAACTTGAAAATCTAAAAATGGATGTCGGGAAGGTTGGAAAGTTGTATCCCAAAGATTGTCAGCTAAAATGAATCTAAGTCCTCATTACACTTAGAAAAATTTTGAAGTTTTTAAGTCTAAGGGCACTCTATTAAATTCTAATCCATGCACGACTTTTACGAGGTGTTACATAGGGAGTTTTGATAGATAATATTAAGCCTTTTTATATAATCTTGATTCTCATAGTAGAGAGATATAGGTTTGGAGTCGTGTTGTTGGTAAACTATTACAGAAGTGGTATGGTCCGTCAAAGGTTTGGAGATATTCATGTTTAGTGTTAGGAGAATCTAAGTTGGTGAATGTTTAAGCTTTTATATGATGACATTTGGGGCGTTGGAAACTGAAGGGTTGAATCTTAGAAGGAGGTACTAGCATTGGTTGCTATACGTGTAGATACCATCTTATAGTGTAAGTTTAGTTTTATGTGTATTGTTATATCCCTGACTAAAGGGTAAAGTGATTCAGTTTATGCCAGAGTGTATACATTGGTTCGTAGACTTAGAGTAGTGGCTTAAATCTAAGGGAGAGATGATAGAACGATTAACAAAGTCAAGTTTTCGAATGATAATAGATGTGCCAATAAGTTGTGGAATTGGCCGTGAGAAAGAACGATGCTCAATCTATTCTTATTTCTACAGTTTACTTCAGTTATTCCGATACATACTAATGCTTTATGTCTCAGCTTCATGATCATATCTCATGTTCATGAATATGATAAGGAATCATGTACTCTCTTAGTTCCTAGTATTATGAGTTCCTAGTTTGTTCAACAGTAAGAATCACTTTCTGGAAGATGTGAATTCCAAAAATTCAGGTCATGTGGTTCATGACTCTTGTGCACATGTGATACTCTTAACGATCAGTGAAAATTCAGATTTATATCAGGTACGTCCTCAGATTAGATCTCTTTAATGAGTCCATTCTGTGAGTTCTCTATTCCTCATGCCTCAGTAGGTTATCAAGTTATTCTTAGTACTCTCTTTATGTTTTGGATCCCGATATTATAATATGCAGTGACATTTTCCCTTAGGTCGAGATAGTTATGATGAATAGTTGTTTAGATGGGAAAGAGTAAACATTTCTTGTTGATGAAAGATGGTTGTATGCTTATTGAAGTTAAGGAGGTAATTGTGGTGTAAGATTGAGGTTGAGTCTTTGATACATTCAAGGTTAGAAGTTTTATGTGTTATATTTGGGAAAAATGTTGTGCGCTTGTTTTATGTAAGTCTATAAGTTGAAAGAATTTTGAGGTGAATTTTTGTGTATGGCTTGGTTAGTTGAGGATATTTTATGTTTATCATCTGAATAGTTCAGTGAAGTTGTTATGGATAGAAGTATTAGAGAATATGAGAAAAATGCTTTATGAGTGGTTGTTTAGAAGTGCATATATAGGAATAAAGATAGGCTTGAATGTCATGTTTGCATACATATGGATGGATGCCTTGAGTGTTTGTGAATGTCTAATACGAAGTTGAATGTGATTGCTGGAGTGACACTAAGAATTATGCAGGAGATAAGGAATTGTTAAAAGCAGGGTGTGCTAAATTCATGATTCAGACCAGTACTACAATATTATATGTTGCGTCTTGTGATTTTGAGTTAGGCTTGAAGATGATGAGGGGATTTAGTTTGAGTTAGGCTTGAAGATAATGAGGGGATTTAGTTTAGTTTAGACATTAGTAGATGTAAATATCATTGGCCATATGAGAAAAATATGTGGAATCAATGAGCATGTTGTTTAAGGAGAAAGTATAGTTGAGAGAATATTTTAGAAGTGTGGCTAATCTTGAAAGTAAGAAGTTGCAAGCCTAACGTTTGGTAATTCTATTCTTGTTTACAAGATATATGCCTATATTCCATGCTATTTTGTCGTGTCATTGTTGGGATTCCTTAGTTGGATGTCTTGTTTAACTCATGTCCAAGATTCTTTACTCCCTAATGCTTCTAGAACTTCTTTAGGAAGAGTGTAGAACAGATACTCCAGTAGAGTATAAATGTCCAGTATGATTCAATTTAATATTCAGGCAGACAAGTTACTGTGGTTTTCCACTTTTTCACCCAGTCCTACTATCTGAAGTCCAATGCATATGACCGTCCCAAAAGAAAATCTATTATATCCGTGCATGTTGGGAACTTAGTTCAGTTCAATCATCATGTGTCAGATTCATTTATTTGGTCACGACTCAGTTCGTAAGTGTTAAAAGCATAATCTCAATTTTTTCTAGCTATTTTAGCTCAGAAAGTGTAATACATTTGTACGATCTAAATCTTGTTGCCTCAGGATTCGTACTTGCATAGGTTATCACTTCTCAATTCAATATGTATTATTGGACCATGAACATTTCAAGGGAATCCTAAACTCTTAGCACAATTCAGCTCCTTGAATCAATAAAAGTCAAGTCAGCTCAGAATTCAGTTTCACGATAGAAGTTTAAATTTTTCAAATTAGTTATATCCTTTTTAGAGGACACATCAGGTCCACGTTATTCCGTACCTTTAAGCTTCAATGTTCCTACCTATAATTCTGGGATGAATGATCCCTAGGAGGAGATATGTGATGCGCTGAAGTTTTTCTTAGCTAAATTTTGCTCCAAAAGTATTAAGTATTAGCTTCTAGAATGAGTTATACGTATTTCCCTATGAAATTCCTTAGATTTAAACTTTTCATTACGTAGATATTGAATAAGTTTTTGTCGACATAAGATTCGTCCAAAACGGACACTCGGTGGACGAGTTATGGTTAATTTAAGTCCTAGTCGTAAAACACTATCATTCTTATACTTGGAACGACGCGGTGAAGGTGTAAATGACAATGGTAAATTTGCCAGTGAGACTCCGCGATGGTGATATGTTGCGGAGTAGGCCAAATTCCAATTTATCAATTTCCAGTGAACCACCGCAATTGTGGCACGTCGCAGTGGCCCATAAACTCGAGCTCTTAGTTATATTTTTATACCAATCTCATTAACAGTATTTGGGGTATTTTCCAACCCCTTATCATCTTGAATACGGGATTTAATTCCTATTACACAAAAATAATCCTACTCTCACCAAAATCCATAAAAGAATTCTCCCTAGGGTTTCAAACAAGAATCACAAATAACTCTTGATTCAACCGTGGGTTTTCAAAACAAATTGGTGATTTGGAATCCCCAAGTCGTAGGCATCAAGAATCATCCTTTAATTTCCTAAATAGAGGTACATGGGGTTTTTCCTAAAAGCTACATGGGCTTGAAAATCTTAAAGCATGATTGAAAGGTTTGGATGCATGTATTTTAAGGGGGTTTTTGAAAACTATACTTTGACTTTGTATTCCGAACGTTTCAATGTTATTATTTCTTTGACCTTGTGGTCCTATCCCCTAAATTGATTTACATGTATACGTATATGTATAGAATTTGAGATTAAAGATCGTTAGAGCATAAATTATGAACTCCCTCTCATATATTGAACTAAAGATTGTGGTTTTGTGATTTGTAAAATGTTTTTTCTATATTATTGCATTTGACCAAAATTTGAAATTGTTGATAGGGTGCTTCTTGATATAAAGGTGTTCTTGTGTTTAAGAGAATGAATTGCATGTGAATTGAGAAATTTGACGTGACCACCTTGTAGTATTGAAATTCTTGACAAAGATGAGTTCCTTGCATGAATTTGCATGAGGTTTGACAAAGAGTTTCTTTCAATTGAATTATTGAAATGGTGGTCCCAAAAAGTTTTGTTTTGAAAACTATGATTTATGATAGACTAATAATGCCTCAGAGATGTAACTTTCAAGTGAATGGTATGATGATAATATATGTATTTATGCCATAACAGAGTATATTTTTAGAGCATATATTCAGAGTATGTTTTAAGAGCATGTTTTCAGAGTATGTTTTCAGAGACTGCATGTTTTTATAGAGTTTTAAAAAGGGGATTAAAGAGGGTTAGGTGGTTACTCAAAGAAGGCGTGAGTTCAAGCAACTCTTAGCTTGAAACCGTAATTGCCAATACGGGTAGATTATTATTGTACGCGGGCGACGACCATGTCGCGTATTAGATTCAGAAACTCCGACCATTGCGGCACACTTGGGTTACGAGCTTGGCTGTCGATTTAATTGCAGTTTCCATATAGCCCATGAAATTTTCTGAGTTGTAGGGTATACCACCTAGCGCAGAAGTAACACAAATTTTCTCAGAGCTTTGATGATATTTACAGAGTCTTTTAAAATGCCCATGTGATTTCTTACTATAGGATGTATTTATGAACTATTTTAAATTGCTCTCACATATGTCGATTATAAATGATTATTTTGGATTAGCTCTGCATACTAGTACATCTGTATGGACCCCTTCACCCTACCTCTAAGGTTCTAATGCTCAGTCTCAGGGTCCAGAACTCAAATAGCAAAACAGATTTTGCAGTAGTGAGACTTCTATATTCTAGAAGGCCTAATGTCTTATTTATAATTCTACAGTTTTGGTCTACTAGGGGCCTTGTCCTAGGTTTACAAACATGATTGTTCTGAGATATAATAGCGATTTCGTAGACTAAGTCAGGTGTTATTTAGATGCTGTTCAATTACAATTTCCATAATTATGTTGATTTAAGAATTGACCATGTTTCCGTGGAAGATTATGTTTTCCGGATCTTCTTTTATTAAATGAATGTTGTGCATGATTAACATATAGAGAAGGGTGTTCTGGGCCTTCATGGTTTGGGATGTCTGTTACGGCCAGGCCCTAGTTCAGGTTGTGACTATAGGAGATTGTAGTGTGTAGTATTAAGGATACAAAAGTATATCATGTTATTGGGCTCTTAAAATTACATCATCATTTATCTATCTCTCTATCCATTTATCTTGTTGTAATCTTATATTGTTTCTATTTGTTCTAGTATAAGCCGTGTGGGGCCTTATGTTTTTGCTGTTCATCTTATTGTTGTTTCATATTTTTAATCACCTTGTTATTTTTTTGTTTAATTAAATAGGTGTTCAACACCTTGTTATCTTGGTATCCTTTTGTGTTGTTGTTGGCTTAATCTAACTCTCAAAGGGGTCCTTGGGTTGCTCTCAATTTGTGGACTATTTTTGTGTAGCTTTTGTGCCTTCCAGGGTTTGTATCATCTCATTTGGTATCAGATCCATATTTCATTTTGTTCTAAGAAGATCTATGTTGGGATTGAAAGTTAAAAAAAATCAAAAAGAAAAGGAGAAAAGAATTATTCTTGTGTTCTTGTGTTCTTGGCCAAAAGTTGGGTCTTGTTGTTGTCTTGGATGAGACAAGTTTCCTGTGACTAGATCTTGTAGTATTTTGTTTGCTTAGAATATTTCTAGTGTTGGTTTCTTTCTCACCAACACTAAAAGTGTCTAGATATACAAGTTTGAGCTTATGTTGTGGACATTGTTGTTGTAAACTTGAAGTTGGTTGTGCGTTGATGTTGTTGTTCGTGGGCGTGTGGTGCAATTGTTGTGGAATTGGAGATCAACATTGGTAGTGGTGGTGTTGTTCTTAAGAAATTGTTGTAGTGATCTTGTTGTTCTCCACCTCTAGAAATATCTGGACCAATATAATTATAATGTAGATCCAAAAAGGTGTAAGATAAAGTTGTGAAGTTGTTGGTGAAGAGACTTAAACATGTCACTTCATAGACATTTTAACCACTTTTTACTATTTCAAGGACCTTGTTATATGTCAAGTCTCACCTTATGAGTTTGAATCTAAAGAAATTTCTAACACTTTGATTTTCCCACAAAATACAAAATCCATCCAGTCCAAATTGTATCAAGACTAAAACTTCAAGTTGGTGAGTAAAAAATTATGTGGGACCGTGACCAATTATGTGAATGCCACATCATCATTGTTACTATACATGCAACATTTTCGAGCTCAAATTTCTAATCATGTAGTTCCAATTCGTTGTTTCTTTAGTCTCATTTGTAGACGCCATTAGAAATTATAAGATAGTACTTGATTGTAAGTTATTTTTGAAACCGTTCTTTGTGTATACGTTCCTTTGTGTGTCTTATTATTTTTGATTCATTGTAATACTTTTTCCTTCTCTCAATGCCTCAAGGAAAACTCTAATGCCCCAAATCTGGTACCTAAAATGCTACACGGTGCTCATGACCCCGAAGGACCACAAGCTAACCCATGACTGATATTTATAACTGAGCACTGAATAATATATTGTAAATGTAAGCTGTAAGACCATAAGGTTCCAAACTAAACTAATACTTAATACAAAACTATGTTTGTAATATGGTATAATAATACCAAAAACAGAAATAAACTATTTGAAAATATGTTATAGTCCGAAAGACTCTAAACTATTTGAAAATTGTGAAGTTAATGGGACTTGTCCCCAACTAACTCCAAACTACTGAAATCATAAAGTAATAAAATAAACATGTTATCCTCGAATGATGAGGACTCACCGTTAGTCTGGCTGCTGAATGTCTGATCTACTAAGGATGCTCGAGAGCTCGTTCTACTAAACCTATGGTATAAAAAACCATAGTGTAAATGCATTTGTATGATTGAATGTACTGGTATGAAAGTGAGGTAGGCTGAATGCAAGAGGTCATATGTATGAAAAATACTAAATGAATGTATAACATGAACGTGAGAATACATGCATGAAAAAGTAACTATAACTAAGACAATACTAACACTGGTATGGGGTTCTGAGTACTGATTTATTGGTGTTTGAGTTTACTGATACTGACGATTGAGTGTACTTAATCCTGAGAGACTGATGTTATATTATTGATAGAGGAAAAAATTATTTCTGACGATTCTGATTATGAAGAACTAATCTTATTGACTATATCTGATAGTCCTAAAACTGAATACTGATAACATGGGTTTCGCATAATTAATATACTATTAACTTGGTGACTATTTCTGATAGTAATTATTCTGATGGAACTAGCTGAGTTCCATACTGAGTTGAGCGACACTATCTGATAGTTCAGAAATCTGTAGAACTGAACTGAGTTCTATTACTGAGACTGGATCTGAAACTGAGACTGTGGGAGGTAATCATCTAATCAACATGACCCGAAATTGAACTGGTGGGGTCTGACCTATAACCCCAGATGAAAGGGTATCAATACTGTGCCACGGGTAGAGACAAGCTGTGAGTAAACCCTCTCTGATAGGGAGCTCTTTTGTCAACCCCTCCTATAAGGAAAACTCAAATGAGATGTATAGTCCGTAGACTCGTATAGGTTCATCTCAACCTACGATGGATACATAGTTAGGGAATATAGGGATTGCTACTAAGGGTCACACCATCTACTGGATAACAGAGTGTGTCCTTGTCCCTGGGTTCACTCGGTGTTGAATCCTACTCCCAACTGAATAGACACTGAACTGATTTCCTAGTTCATACTAGGTTGGACTGATCTTTACTTATTAACTAGATTGAATTGATGTCACTGGATTTCCATTGACTGACGAAATACTACTGAGACATAATGAATGACTGAGATCACTAAGATTTCTGAGATTACTAAGATTACTGAATGAGACTGGACTAATACTGAGTTTCCCTGAGTGACATGACTGACTGAATTCTACTGATTATGGATTGACTGAGAGTATCGTGAAAACATGACACTGGCTCTAGGCACACAACTAAATTTTAGGGTACAAGTACCATTAGGACTAGATAGAATGAAATTGACAGGACATGACACTTCTTAAACACATGACCAATATCAACAATTCATAATACATCAATTTGGGGATTTCATGAAGCACATGGTTATCATAGTCTTGTACATGAATGGAATTGCATATAAACATGTCATACTTTCATCAACCTAATCTCATGGGCATTCCCTCAACCATTAATAATGCACACAATATCATGGAAGTCATTCTTGGTCATAGGGTAAAGCATGCATTTATCACTTGGGTCACAATTAAGCTATAATGCGTAATTTCTATTCTCTTAGGTATTTTATCAAACAACTAGGATGCATGACTTAGGGAATAGGAATGATCAACAAATTAATACAATAAAACTCCATATTTCAACTCAATTTCACCTATTTCAGACCACAAACTAGCATAGGTTCATGAACAACGCATAAAGATTCTAACTTGGGAATCATACAACCATAATCACATGAACATAATCAACCCACAAACAAATATTCATAATACAAGATTTAAAACTTGATTCATGGGCTTCATGGATGAAAGGAATCAATGAATGAACACTATGTATATCTTAGTTCTTGATTCTATGAAAATTGATGGAGAGATCTTGAATTTGAAAACCCTAGCTTGTTCTTGAAAGAAACACTATAATTTGGGTGAAATAAGGTTGAATGACGTGTTGTTGGGTTTATATAGTAGTTGGAAACAGATCCTTTCAACCCTGGACTCGTCTTTTTAATTTTTGTGAAAATTTTCCCGATATGGACCCTTGGTGTGACGCAGTGCAAATTTGACGATTGGGATTATGGAGCCCTCCATGATGCGGTGAAATCACGACGTGAATTTAACAATTGGGATTTGGGAGCCCTTCGTGATGCGGTGAAATCATAGAGTCTTTCTAAAAATTGATGAATGTAATTTTGGCTTATGGCGTGAGGCACCACTGACTGAGATGACGGTGTTTTACAACTGAAACCTAAAATAGTCATAACATCTTACCCGGTTATCGAATTTAGGTGAATATTATATCGATGGAAAGCTTATTGAAAATCATGGAAATAGCACATATATAAAAGTGGATTCATATTTAAAACAACTCTTTAAAATCTTTGGGTATTATAATTACAGGCAAACTTACGACACTTGTGAGATCAAGTGTGAGATAATCGGGAGATAAAAGAATAAAAAGAGAGTGTGACAACCATTCTTTGTACAACTAACTTGTTTGTTGTTTTTTAGGTAACTTATTGTCTACAATGGATACAATACTCTTAGTGCTATCTTGGCCGGGATTTAAACTCTCAACCAAAGCATGGTAAAAATGCAAGCGGAGGTAACAACGTTTGGTGAAAGGTTGGATCATTTGGATAGTCAAAGGAGCTCTTGAGATTCTATTACTCAACACCTTGTTTCCTTAAGTGAGCATGACCAAAACACTTCCACCACCATTGCCCCCAAAACATTACCTTATAGTTTCAACCCTCCAAGACCACCACAAAATGCCATAAGCCAAGCTACAAATTACTCTCAAAACCGAGAAAAAGGTAGACCACTTCCCCCAAAATTTTATCAAGTACAATAAGAAGGACTTGGAAACCAATTTCCTCCCATCCAAGACCTACAACCAAAGGTCCATATTACCAAATCAACCCTCTCAATCGAAACTCCACTTTACCAAATCTGATATGTCCATATAGAGTAGTATGGTATTAAGGAACATGAGGGGCATGGAGTATACAATGATTCTTTTATGATCGAACAAGAATTGATTCGGGTGAGATTGAAGGCATGTCTCAATTTATAAAGTAAGCCGAGGTGCAAAATGAAGATGTTGGCCGAGACTTGTTTTTATTGAGGTCTTGGGTTCTTTTTGTTTTGAGAGATGTTTTTGAGTGATTTCTTTTGAAGTGACCAATTGAACGAGGTGAAGCCATGAATTTGTGGGTAAATTCCTCTCAAGATGTAGAGTATCATACAAGAATAATCATGGATATCGACTTATGAGAGTGTTTGTTGAATCCGAGACTTGGTGTTTGCAATTGAAGAGACCAAAACCATCCAAACACTACACTTGGGTTACACTTGATGGGAGCCTTACACTTAAGGGCCTATTGGTCATTTTAGCTTCTAATTTTAATGTATTATATAAGGGACATATTAGGGTTTACGTTCATTACTTTTTGATGATATTGTAATTATAGAACACTTGTAACAAGATCTCTCTCTAGTTGGAGGAGTGCCCACTTGAAACTAGGTCAATAACTAGTGTGGATTCACTAGCGATTGAGTATTGCTTGGAAACATTGGTGCTTGAGTGGTGGACTCCCCTCTTGTGTCATTGAAAGATATAGGTGATTTTAGTGTGTAGTGTTGAGGGTCCAAGAGTATATCATGTTCTTACGTTCTTAAGATTACATCATCATTTGTCTATCTATCTATCCCTTTATATCTTTGTAAGACGTATGGGGCCTTGTGTTGTTGTTGTTCATATTATTGTTTTTTCATCTTTTTAATCACTTTGTTAGTTTTTTATTGGCTTAAATAGGTGTTCAACACCTTGTTATCTTGGTATCCTTTTCTGTTTTTGTTGGCCGAATCTTACTCTCAAAGGGTTCCTTGAGTTGCTCTCAATTTGTGGACTTTTTTTGTGTAGCTTTTGTGCCTTCTGTGGTTTGTATTATATCAAAGATACTATCACTACAACTACTAACATAAAATCTATGATGGATGGATCAGCAGACCAGCCAAGTTCATTCTTCTTCACTATGGAACAATATGCTCAGATTTTGCACTTACTATACACAAAAGACAAGGCTATTTATTCAGGTAAAATAGTAGAGCCGATAGGCTCCACCTTTAAGGGTCGTTGGTTTATGACACTAGTGCAACCAATCACATGGTTGAATATTTCAGTGCTCTAATCCATACATCTATAACCACCACTAATGTGCCAAAGAGAGTATACTTAGCAAATGGAGATATATCTCTAGTCACATATATTAGAGCATGTAATATGTTCAAATCGGACACCATTACTAATGTGTTTCACTTATCTCAGTTTAAATTCAACTTACTTTCCGTATCTAAACTTACTAAAGAGTTAAACTGTCTTGTTGCTTTTTATCCTGATATATATGTGTTTTAGGATCATTACAATAGGAAGATGAAGGGGATTGGTAGAGAAGATGATGGATTGTATATCTTTTCTAATACCACTATTATGAATGCAGCTGATATGATTGTAGAAAGACATGTTGTACTTACTAATTTTGTCTCTTGAACTGTTTGGGATTCTGCATTTGATACTAACAAACTAGATATAGTGTTATTTCATAAAAGGCTAGGACATGCTTCAACTAATGTACTCAAAAGATTTCTATCCATAGTAAAGAGAATATCAACCAGTAAAGTATCTAAGTGTGTAGTTTGTCCTTGTGCTAAGCAAGACTTCCTTTTCCTGCTACATGTTTTATGTCTTTTAACATCTTTGAATTGCTTCATATAGATGTATAGGGCGCTTATAAAGCTCCAAAATTTGAAGGAAATAAATAATTCTTAACAATGGTTGATGACTATTCTAGAATGACTTTGATATACTTACATAAGCTTAAGTATGATGTGTATGTTTCAATTTCTCAATTCATTTAGTTTGTTAAGACTCAATTTGATAAAAATATTAAAGTCAGTAGGTCTAATAATGGAATTGAATTTGTAAACTCAATATGTCATACTTTGTTCACAAAGTTAGGCATTATCCATGAAACATCATGTGCCTACGACCCTCAACAGAATGGAGTGGCTGAAAGAAAGCACAGACATATTTTAGAAGTGACTAGGGCCCTAAAATTTCAAGGTACAATACCTATAAAACTCTGAGGTCTATGTGTCAATGTAGCTATCTATATCATCAACAGGATGCCTACTACTATATTAGATCACATATCTCCATATGAGAAACTATACTGCAAGAAACGTAACATAAGCCATATGAGAACTCTAGGTTCCTTATGTTATGCCAAAATTTTTCAACATAAAGATAAAAAGCAACCTAGAACTAGAGAGTGTATTTTAATGGGCTACTCTGAAATTCAGAAAGGCTATCTACTATATGATCATACTAATAATGTGTTATTTGTCAACAAAGATGTCAGTTTTAGAGAAGATGTGTTTCCTTTCAAAGAAAGAGTCCCTAAATCTCAACAAACAACAACTGCTAAACTGAATGAAAAATAATTGCATTGGTCAGACATAGATATACAAAACATAAGGCACTCACATGATACATCAACTGCACAACAAATATCAAATGAACCAGTTGATCACATGCTGTAAGAACAACTCCCAAACATGAAGGTTTATCAGGATCAAACTGCAGACATACCTCTAGCTGAGAAAGAAGCACCAGTACCTATAAGAAGGACTACCAGAACAAGAAAGGCTCCCTTACAGCTAAAGGACTCTATGTCCCTAAACATTAATCAAGAAGAACCCTATGATTTGGGTAAATAACTGACCTATGACAAACTAAGTACCAGGCGTGCATAGAAAATACATTTACTGCTACTTAACCCACCAACTACAGTGAAGATGTGAAAGATTCCTAGATTGATAGAAGCAATGAAGAATGAGATTAATACACTTGAAAGGAGTCAAACTTGGGAGATCACTATTCTACCTAAAGGGAAGGAACCTATAGGCTACAAATGGATCTTCTAAGTTAAATACAAACCTACTGGTAAGGTAGAAATATTCAAAGCTAGGTTGGTTTTCAAAGGTTATTGTTAATAAAAGGGAATAGGCTTCCAATAGACATTCTCACCTATTTTTATGATAAAAATATTGAGAACAACTCTTGCTATTGCAGCTCAAAAATAGTGGTACATACATCAAATAGATATCTATAATGCTTTCCTACAAGATTATCTTCATGTGTAGATTTACATGGACCTTCCACAAGGATTCAAGAGCTAGGGGAGAAGAAACCTATGTGTAGACTCTTGAAATCCCTATATGGGCTCAAACAAGCTCCCGGGCAGTGGAATGCCGAGTTATCTGAAGCTTAGATGAAAATTGGATTCAAGCATAGTTAACTAGACAATTCCAGGTACATAAAGTACAACAATAAAGGTATTACTATGGTCCTAGTCTATGTAGATAATATGTTAATCATAGGAGACACTCTAAGACTTATTGCAGATACAAAAGACAAGCTGCAACAAGCCTTCAAGATGAAAGATCTAGGTGAACTCAGATTCTTCTTGGGCATTGAATCTGTAAGATCAAAATAAGGTATACTATTGCACCAAAGGAAATATACATTAGAACTTATGTATCAGCTAAGACTTGTTGAAGCTAAACCAGCTGACACACCTATTGATACAAACATGAAGTTGACTACTAAGGAGTATGATGACCATTTCTACAAGAATGAAAAAGGAACTAGTGATCCACCAATAAATATGCATACTTATCAGAGGCTTATAGGGAAGTTGTTATATCTCATAATGACCACTCCAGACATTTCTTAGAGTGTTTAAACTCTTATATAGTTCCTATAAAAACACAAGAAATCCCACGTGGATGCAGCCATCAGACTGGTCAAGTACATAAACAAGAAACCTGGACAAAGAATAATAATATCCAGTCAGGTAAATACTGATGTTTCAGCATGCTGTGATATGGATTGGTAATCATTTCCATTCTCAAGAAGATCCATTACTGGCTATATAGTAAAGATAGGAGAAACTACTATTTTCTGGAAGTCAAAAGAGCAGAACACCATTTATAGGAGTTCTGCTAAAGATGAATATAGAAGCATTGTTGCAACTATGGATGAACTTGTTTAATTACTAAGACTACTTAAGGAGATTAGGATTAGTACCAACCAATTTATGAAGATCTACGCTGATAGCAAATCAGTTATGCAGATTGCATCTAATCCTGTATATCATGAAAGGACAAAGCACATTTAAATAGACTGTCATTTTGTAAGGGAAAAGATAAGTCAAGGACCAGTAACAGTCCACTACATTCTTACCAGAGATCAAACAACAGATGTACTAACTAAATGTTTAATCATAGATCAACATGAATACTTAACGTCCAAGCTATGCATCCTAAATCTATTTGAGATTACCTAGCTAGAGGAGGAGTGTTGAAAGAAGGACATTGAGCTCATCACAAATGGGTGCAACCAGTGAAACAATAATAACTATTTTAGGAAGTTAGTTAGCTATTTTAGGATGTTAGTCGACTAACTAACTCTATGAAGTTAAGTTATTATGACTTTTTTAAGTTGTTACCTCCTATATCCTTCCAAATAACTGTAACGCCCCAATTTTCTTAACCGGAATGCTACACGGTGCTCATGATGCCAAAAGACCACAAGCTAACCCATGACTAATATCTGTACTATATACATATAAAATGAGGAAACATGAACAAAGAGGGCATAAGGTTTAATCTTGAATAATAAAATATCTGAAATAAGGTGGTATCACAGTATCAAAATAAAACTAAAAATACTAAAGTCTAAATCTGAAAACTCTATAATCATCTGAAAGCCTCTAAACTATTTGAATAAGGAGTTGAAGGAACATGTCTCCAACTAACTCCCTAATCTAAAAATAGACTGAAATACTGGAATAATAAATGTAGCGGTCATATCCTCGAAATATGAGAACTCACTGCTTACTGAACTGCTACTGCTGGTCTGGAATCTACACCTCAGAACCTATGGTATAACATAAAAAGAAACCACCATAGCGCAAATGCATCAGTACAACTAAAGTACTAAGTATACATAGGGGTAGGCTAAATGGATGGGGTTTATATGCATAAACATGCTGACTAATATGAACTTGAGAATACATACATACATATATAAGTAATTGCTACAAAACTCATGAAGATACTGACTACTTGAGTTTGAACTCTAACAATATGAGTTTCGTGATACTGAGATACAGAATGAATGATAACATGGATGACTATATCTAACAATCCTAATTTCGGGGAAAACAATCTGAGTTCCAAACTATATTTGAACATCTAAGTCTGATATTAGTTCTAGCTAATGAGTGATCTCTAAAATTGATAATGAGAATACTCATCTAAATTTGAGATTTGAGATCAAGCCTGTCTGCCGGGTGACCTCTAGATCTAATAATAAGCATCTGAATATGGGACCAA
>NC_061114.1:12694205-12717712 GCF_002878395.1 Capsicum annuum | reverse complement strand
ATTAACTGTGCTGAACTGACTAACTGAAATAAACTAATTTATATAATGATTAATTGAGATGATAATATTTTCTTAACTAAACTAAGCTGAATTCACTGAGTTCCATTGACTGATGGAAAAGCTACTTGTGATCTGAGGTCCGACTGAGAGTACTGAAACTACTGGGACTACTGAACTACTGAGATTTTTGAGTTTTTTTGAGTCACGTGACTAACTAAAATCTATGGATCATAGCTTGACTGAGGATGTCTCGAAAAATGACACTACCTCTAGGCACACACCTATAGTTTTCGGGTACAAGTACCCCCAGGATTCGATGGAAGGAAACTGACACACATGACTGACTTGATCATAAGAGTAGAGTCCACAATTCACAATATCATTAGTAAGGATTTCATAATAAAAATGATTCTCAACAAACTATCACATGATCTGGAATGTACACAACATGTATATACTTGCATGGCTTCAATAACATGGTCATTCCATATCACAACAATATCATGAGCATCTCATACAACATCTTCAATTCAACACAATAGCATGGGGATTATGTTGAACATAAACTTTGAACATGGAATAGTCATTTAGGACGTATTATGTCATAAAAGCATGATTTCTATTCCCTTAGATATTTTCACAAATACCTTCCATGCACATCTTAGGCATAGGTGGGTTCATAAAGATTACAAATATCCAACCACCAATTTCACATATTTATACATTAAATACCACCATATCCTCACTCAAAACATACAAAGATCCCACCTAACGCATCATCAAACTCCAACCACATGAACATCAAGCACCAACAATATAAACATCATAATACATAATTTCGAAGATGATTCTTGAGCTTCATGGATGAAAGAAGTCCATGAATCAACTCACGCATACCTTAGGAGGAAGATTCTTAATAATTGACGGAAGAATTTCATTGAATTAGGAGCTATATATTTTGTAGGGTTAAGTTTAGGGACATGTAAGAAGTGTTAAAAGACTTAATTACCCTAAAAGACTTAATTACCCTCAAAATAACTCAAAATGGAGTGTTTTTGGCACTTGGAACTGACTTAGACAGCGCCCAAGAAATCTCACAAGCCAGGTTGGGCGGCGCCTAACCAATCACCTAAGTTTGGTTGGGCGGCCCCAAACCAATCGCATACACTTACTGTCTCTCACGTAAATGGGCATAACTTTTCGCTCGGGTATTGAATTAAGGCAAAATTTGTATCCTTTGGAAGCTAATTCGGTTCTCTATAATTTGGTGGGTATAAATATGCTGAAATACCACATTCACATCGAGTTATACTCATTCAAATATGACCCTTACTAAATAGAAAACTAAAACTTGATGGATTCAAAAACTCTTAGCTTGTATTAACTTAAGTGACTCATATGAACATGCTTAACGCATTATAAGCTATCTTATCTCTAGGATACTCATTGTAAGTCATGTAATCAATTATGAATCATAGTATAGGAGATTTAATATGTAGGAAAAATAGTTCAAACATACGAGGTATTACAATATCTCCCCCTTGGGAACATTCATCCTTGAATGGAAATTAACTGAGGCAGGAGAGATGATAAGATGAAGTACGTACAAGACATATACTACTAAAACATGGTTTCATGACTGACATGACTGAAAGCTGAGCACAACATACTGAACATGCATATCTGCTGCATGGAAAGCTGATTCATGAATATAAGACTGAGGATTCTAATAAAGTGAGTTTTCTTAAAATAAGAATGCATATCTGATGCACAACTGAAAAGCTAAATCCATGCATATCTGATGCTTGATTACATGACTGACATGATATGTAAATGTATGACTGAAGATACTGATAAATTGTACTTTCTCTACTGAACACGTATATCTAATGCCTGAATATCTGACTGAGCTGACTCTTGAAATCTTGACTGATTATGCCATGGCACTTGATAACTAATTTATAATGGGAAAATGAAAGCATCAAGAAAAGGTGGGGTATCTCCCCCTTGGGATACTATGTCCCTCTAGGAATGTTTACCTTGCTGAGATACTGGGGTGATGCACAGGGCATCTACGAACTAGATTATAACTAAACTTCGGGGGTCTGAAACTAATGTATGAAATGGACTAAACTTGAAACTACTAGGAGGTTCTACCTTGAAATAGTTACATTCTCTAAGATTTTGGATAGCATGAATAGATGCAAGGATGAGAAAACAAGTTATACAAATCTGACTGTTCATTGGCACGACATGAATACTAAAAGAAGAGAGACTATTCCTAAAACATCTTATAGCCTCATGTATATAAATGTGGTGCGCAACACACCCATGTACAAGACACTACTAGATGCGGCTTTCAGACTTCCTAGGACTCTATAGAACCTTAGGCTCTGATACCAAGTTTGTAATGCCTCGATTTTCTAAACCGGAATGCTACACGGTGCTCATAACCCCGAAGGACCATAAGCTAACCCATGATAGATATCTATACCTATAACTACATAATATACAAATAAAATGCATAAACATGAACAAAGAGGGCGTAAGGTTTAATCTTGAATAATAAAATATCTGAAATAAGGTGGTATCACAATATCAAAACAAAAATGAAAATACTAAAGTCCAAATCTAAAAAAACTATAATCGTCTAAAAGCATCTAAACTGTCTGAATAAGGAGTTGAAGGAACATGTCTCCAACTAACTCCTTAAACTAAAAATAAACATATATATTGGAATAATAAATGAAATGATCATGTCCTTGAAAGATGAGGACTCACTGCTTACTGAACTGCTACTGCTGATTTGGAATCTACATCTCAGAACCTATGGTGTAACATAAAAAGAAAGCACCATAGTGCAAATGCGTCAATACAACTAAAGTACAGAGTATACGTGGGGGTAGGCTAAATGCATGCGGTTTGTATGCATGAACATGCTGACTAATATGAACATGAGAATACATACATAAATACATACGTAACTTCTACTAAACTCGTGGAGATACTGACCACTTAAGTTTGAACTCTGACATCATGAGTTTCATGATACTAAGATACTGAATAACTGATAACATGGATGACTGTATCTAATAGTCCTAATTCTAGGGAAAGCTATCTGAGTTCCAAACTGTATCTAAGAATCTATGTCTGAGATCAGTCCTAGCAAACGAGTGACCTCTGAAATTGATATTGAGGATACTCAACTAAATCTTAGATTTGCGATCAAGCCTATCTGTCGGGTGACCTCTAGATCTAATAATAAGCATCTGAATATGGGACCAAACCTATCTAAAAGGATGATCCAAGAATCACTGGAACTATTTGAGTTTCCTACTGTATCTGAACATCTAAGTCTGAGATCAGTCCTAGCTAACGAGTGATCTCTGACACTGATAATTATAATACTCAACTAAATCTGAGATTGAGATCAAGCTTGTCCGTCGGGTGACCTCTAGATCTAATAATAAGCATCTGAATATGGGACAAAGCCTATCTGATGGGATGATCCATGAATTAATGGAACTATCTGAGTGCCTTACTGAGATCGATGACTATATCTAACAGTCCTGATTCCTGATTTGTACTCTGAAGAATGATACAAAAACTGTAACTATAACTATGATTGTGGGAGGTAGTAACCTAACCGACATGCCTCAATACTGTACTGGTGGGGTCCAATCTTTACCCTAATGGGAAAGGTATCAATACCATGCCACGGGTAAATACCTCTACTATGGTCAAGCCTCTCTGACGGGTGACCTAAATAGGAAATCAAGCCTAAGGCAATATAATAGTCAAGTATAGCCTTAATCTGATGGGTGACTCCTGTCCTATGCTGGCTAAAAAATTTTGGAGTACAGGGATTGTTCTTAACGGCTCTGTCTTTATAACGAAAAAACTACCATTCCTACACTCGCTCGTTGCTAGTCCCTACTCCCAACTGAAAGACTCTAAAAAGATTAACTGTGCTGAACTGACTAACTAAAATAAACTAATTTATAAACTGATTAACTGAGCTAATAATATTTTCTTAGCTAAACTAAGCTGAATTCACTGAGTTCCGTTGACTGGCAGAAAAGCTACTTGACATCTAAGGTCAGACTGAAAGAACTAAAACTACTGGGACTACTGAACTACTTAGATTTCTGAATTTTTCTGAGTCATGTGACTAACTGAAATCTATGGAGCATAGCTTGACTGAGGATGTCTTGAAACTTGACGCTAGGTCTAGGCACAAAGATATAGTTTTTGGGTACAAGTACCCCCAGGACTCGATGGAAGGAAAATGACACACATCACTGACTTGATCATAAGAGTAGAGTCGGCAATTTACAATATCATAAGTAAGGATTTCACAATAAGAATGATTCTCAACAAACTATCACATGATCAGGAATGTACACAATAGGTATATACTTGTATGGCTTCAATAAGATGGTCATTCCATATCACAACAATATCATGAGCATCTCATACAACATATTAAATTCAATACAATAGCATGGGGATCACGTTGAACATAAACTTAGAACATGGAATAGTCATTTAGGACTTATTATGTCATAAAAGCATGATTTCTATTCCCTTAGGTATTTTCACACACACCTTACATGCACATGTTTGGCTCAGGTGGATTCATCAATATTACAAATATTCAACCACCAATTTCATATATTTATACATTAAATTCCACCATATCCTTACACAAAACATACAAAGATCACATCTTAGGCATCATCAAACTCCAACCACAACGACATCAACCACCAACAACATAAACATCATAATACATAATTTAGAAGATGTTTCTAAAGCTTCATGGATGAAAGGAGTCCATGAATCAACTCACGCATACCGTAGGAGGAGGATTCTTGATGATTGACGGAGGAATTTCCTTGAAATTGGATCTTCAAGCTTAATCATGCAACCCTAGTTGTTTTTCTCTTTTATTTTGCTTGGATGATGAACTTTAGATGTTAATAGGGTTGTAATGTAATTAGGAGCTATATATTTCATAGGGTTAAGTGTAGGGACATGTAAGGAGTGTTAAAAGACTTAATTACCCTCAAAATAACTCAAAACAGAGTGTTTTTGGCACTTGGAACTGACTTAGGCGGCGTCCAAGTAATTGCAAAAGCCAAGTTGGGTGGCGCCTAGCCAATTTCCTATTTTTGGTTGGGTGGCTCCTAACCAATCTTATACCCTTACTGTCTCTCACGAAAATGGGCATAACTATTTGCTCTGGTATTGGATTAGGCAAAATTGGTATCGTTAGAAAGCTAATTCGATTATCTATAATTTGGTGGGTAGAAATATGCAGAAATACCACATTAACATCTAGTTATACTCGTTGAAATATGACCTTTACAAAATCGAACACTAAAACTTGATGGATTCAAAAACTCTTAGCTTGTATTACCTTAAGTGACTCATATGAACATGCTTAATGCAACGTAATCTATCTTATTGCAAGGATACTCATTGTAAGTCATGTACTCAAGTATGAATCATAGGATAGGATATTTCATATGTAGGGAAAATGGTTCGTCTCCTAGCTTAGAAACATGCGAGGTATTACAATAACCCTATATATATATTCTATTTAGTGAATGTAAACACACAGTAATAAGATTCAATCAAAAAAGAAGTTCCCTCTTCTCTTCTCTACAGTTTCTTCCTTCTTCTTCTTTCTCTTCTTCCTCTGCATTAATAGATTATAGAGTTGATCATAGATAAACTCTGATTAAGTTCAGATGACCATCTCATAATAATGCTTAAACTGTTAAAGAGAACACACTTTATTTATTTGATTATTATTCAGAATGTCCAATTGTGTTCATATATGGGCCCCTCTAATTCTTTTTCTAATTATCCAATCACGTAAAATTCATTTTTATGTCGTCGCATGCTATGTTAAAATTGTGCAATACAAATGTCAAAAAATTAACTAAGATAGTCCAACGGTTAATTTCATGTTGTATAATTTTTTCTTCACTTTCTGGTTCATCTCATCTAAAATTTTAATCTGAGCACCTTCACCTTATGCGGCTTCTCCTTTGTGGCCATTTTAGCTAAAAGTTTAATATTTTAGAGGCACAATCTTTAAATTTGCCTTATATATCATCTATATATTCCCTCCAACTTTGGGTGTCCACAAGTAGACATTTAAACTTTTATAAAGTTGAACAAGTAGACACATACGTCCTTTATGATGTCCTATGTGACATCCTACATTATTCTGCGTGTATCTACAAACAAACTTGTTAACAACATTATGTCTTCAACATGGGAAGATGAAAGACAAAATGGTCAAAATTCAAGGAAAGAAGGAAGGGAGAAAAGGGGAACTAGCAATTGATGCAAAGATATTTTAGATAACGCTCGCTTTCAATGTTGTAGAAGTGGAAAAAAATAGGAGATACTGCAGAATACAAGCAGTTTTGTGATCAAGGCTTAAAGCCTTCATTAAAAGATATAGTTGTACATGGCAAGGCAATGAGCAACAACTAGTGCAAAATAACGAAATCAAAACTTAAAGGTGGGCTAATGTTTCTTATTTGGGAAGGAATTAACATTTTTCTATCTTAATAGGTTGATTTGGAAAATCTTGAATAATGGATTAGTACTGAATTCAAAGAAGAGAAATTTAGGAACTTAACTATCTATCTTCTTCATTTATCATTGTGGGACCAATAGGTCACATTTAAAGTCATGGAATCAGTCACTGGTGTTTGTTTCAAGCAAGTTTCCTGTTTTACAACCCTTAAGTGTGACACTTGTCTTTATCTTGCGTGAATGCAAGATACTTCATGCATCGAGCTACCCTTTTTTTCTTATCATGTAAGCTTTATGATAACATTTTTTGTCATTGCTCTTTTGGTTTGTTGTCTTGATGTTATATGTCATTAGTGTCAAGCCCTAAGAATATTTTGAAAATAGAGCAATTCCAATGCACGAAGGGGGTTAATGGCAGACTGCCATCGCGGACCTGGAGGTTCGCAATGCGACCCCTGACACGATGCTGGTGGTCCACAGCGTGGAACCCATATTCGACCCCATCCAATGTACCTTTGCTGGACCCTCCGCGGCGTGGAGCCTTTGCGGAGTGTCCAAATCGTGATGCTATCCCTTTTGCAACATCTAAAAACACCCCCAACGCTTTCCATCCCAACCTAACATGATTTACTATTGATATAGGGGTCCTAAGGGATCGGTTTATGCATTAATTATGTGATAAAATTCCAAGGTATTACGTCCAACCAAGTTGTTTTCAGAAAGGTTGAAGTCTTTATGTTGCTTAAGTTTCAAACTTTATTTGAAATTCGCCCTTTGATTTTCCATCTCCGGTGTAAAACTTTATAAGAGATGTGGAAAGATTCCCTGCAGATACTTTAAGTATGCCATTTAGAGGGTTGAAAGATAGACTAAGATACTTTAAATTTCTGCAATTGTTTAAGGAAGTCAAGAAGCTTAATGATGGGTCGCTGCTTAATTTGTTTACCCCCAAGTTTATGTAGTGTAGATGAATCAAATATCCAAGAGAATTGGGAATCAAGCCCTTGAAGTTGTTATCTGAAAGATCTAGAATAGTAAGTTTTGAACAATAGAATATTAAATGAGGAATAGTTCCTCTGAATCTGTTAAAACTTGAATCAAGAAACTTAAGCCGATGTAAACGTGTCATTTCCTTAGGAAAATTTCCATGGAAGTTGTTTCTTCCCAAGAAAAGAGAAGCAAGAAATGAGAGGTTTCCAAAGTCTTGCAGAATTTGGCCTCGAAGAGCTATGTTAGAAAGATTCAAGGACTGAGTCACAAGTGACTCCAACCCTATCGCAAACATAATTAGCGGGAGACCAACTTTCATCCAAAAAGTGAAAGGGGTCGGAAATGATTTGATATTTTAAAGAACAAAGTGCTAATTGATCAGTGGTAGTGTTGGTTTGGGTCATAGCTGAACTAACCATAACATAGTGAAGCAACAAGAGAAAAGATGTGCATGTTTTCTCCATAATTGCATAAATTAGTAGGAAAGTGGTATGGCTAGTAACCTGTGGTATTGAGACTTTATATAGTGATAATTTTTAAGAATTACCTTTTTTGGATACTTTTCCTTTAAATTATTTTTTAGGATCAACTTTATTCTTTTATTCTATCATCTCAATAAATATTGCTGCCCAACTTAATTAATTTTCCAGCTTATGTGGGGCCGAAGGAGTTGACCATTTGAAAGAAACCAAATCAATTAAGTCTTTCAAACTGTGATTGTATCATTAAAATATTTTACACAAATTCATCGGAAAGCAAGTTGTCAGTAAAATTGTAACACTAAACCTTGTGAGAATATAGGAGTCAAAACTTGAAATTTATCGGTGAAAATTCTAAAATAGCGACATGTGTCAGGTGTTGATAGCCTGGTTCTAAATTTAAATTTGTACATAGTGAATTTTGTAATAAAAATATTGATATTTGGACTAAAGATTCCCGTAGACAACCTTCTATCTCCATTCTGGCACACAGTAAACTGTGGACACAAATGTGTGTTTTGCTTGGGTGGGCACATCAAGAATTTAACTTTTCTTAACATTCTTGTGGTGTGTGTCACACATTGTTGAAAATGAGAATGCAATAGTCCATGAGTTCAAACCATTAGTCTTTTATGCCAAACTAAGGGTTCTTTAACTGCATAATACTACATAATTGTGTCTTTAGTTTGACATTAATTAGATGACATCTATGACGTTTAACTTTGAGTGTGCACAAGTAGGTGTTTAAAGCATCATAAAGATGAACAACTAGGAATACACGTCCTACGGGACAAATCTTGTGCGCATCTCACCTAACCTTGTGGAAATATTGCTTTCTATTGAATCTGTGAATACATGGTTTTTGATTTCGAGTACACGAAAATCTGTATTTTGGCAAAACAACTTCAACACAAGTTCACGAATAAATCAATAACATTTATGAAGTTTCAAACACCTTTAACACAAGATCAAAAAAGACCTTTCAAAGAAGTGTGTTTTCAGTATTTTAGAAAATTAAATGAAGAAGAAAAAGACAAGTCCTCCAAATTCACGGTGTGTCCTTAAGAAAATAATTCCCCTCAAGTACACGAGGTTGTGGAATTTTCCTACAAGGATAAAATGGCTTAACAATCCGACTATAGTGGCACCTCAAATGATCATATTCTATTAAAACTCATTCAACAGTTAGATGATCACACAAAGTTTGTTAGAAGATAAGAAATATTTTTAAGTGTAGAATAATTCGTACGAAACCTGTGGAAAAATGCAGGTACATAGAGCAATTAAGTGACTCTTCCGAAAGGTAGCAATGGTTCATCTAAAAGGTGTATCCTTTATGAAAATTCATGTCCATCTATTCGAAAGAGAGTGTCTTTTCTGAACAGCCACAACCATCCAAAAAGTCATATCTTTTCTCGAAATAGTGTGCCTTCTACACGAAGAGTTGTGTTCTTTCCAAGCAAATTTTTATTTTCCATTCACACCAATTGAACCGAACAATCCCCCACATGAATGGGATATGGCTAATCTTTGTATAACTTTACAGACAAGTATGTGATCACCAAGAAAAGAATGATTGCATCTGTATAAGTGGGTTTACTTTTGAACTTTTCATAGTGAACATGCATCGGATACATTATGTCCATCGGTAGATTTAATATCTTTGAACCATCGAGCTTTAATGTACACCTATTTAACAAATGTCACACAACCATCCTTTAATGAATTATTTTTCACATGATTTAATTCGTTTCATCCATGAACACGTCCCGGTCTAATGAAAGCTTAAAAAATAGGCCTTTACTAACATTCTCCTTTAAGCGGCTTTGACTTCGCCCTCACATAGGTTATTTATAAATGTTCAATCTTGTAGATTAAACTATTTGGTCAAACCTATAAAATTTAGATCATCATGAAAAGACTTCACGCCATAAGTCTTATATTTGTATACTAACTTTGTATACATCAGGAGAATGAGTTAGATATATTAATAATGTTGAACCTGTCAGACACAACTTTGTTTGATCTCCTTGAACCTAGCTCTTGGGTTCTCCAGTCTTCTAGGTAGAGTTATAGTCATACTTACTTATCCTAGGAGGTAAACTCATTCCCTCTCAACTCCTTCTCTAGACAAGCCTTTTTTAAGTAATCTGACACATTATCCTTTGACTTCACATAGTCAACAATGATAATTCCACTAGAGAGAAGTTCTCTAATGGTATTATGTCTTCATCTTATGAGACGAGATTTAACATTATACATCATGTTCCCTACCCTATCTATTGCTGCTTGACTATCACAGTGTATGAATAATGCTGCCAATGGTTTGGGCCAATAAGGAATATCTTTCAAGAAATTCTGCATCCATTTTGTTTCTTCACTGGCTTTATCTAATGGGATAAATTTTGATTCCATCATAGAGCGAGCAATACATGTCTGTTTGGATGATTTCCAAGAGATTTCTCCTCCACATATTGTAAATATTTATCCACTAGTGGATTATACTTCATTTGATCTAGTGATCCAATTCGCATCACTATATCCTTCAAGTACTGCGGGATATTTATTATAATGCAAAGCACAGTCTTGAGTGTATTTAAGATACCCAAAAACTCTTTTCATTGCCATCAAATGAGTTTTGTGGGATTACTTGTGTACCGACTCAATTTACTAATAGAAAATACTATGTCTGGTCGTGTACAATTCTTTATATACATTAAACATCCCAACACTCATGCACACTCCAATTGTGAGTTACTTTCTGTTAAGACCCGAGCCGGGGCCCTAGACTTAACGAGCATCCCAAACCATGGAGACCCGAGCGCCCTTCTAAATCAGGTAATCATGCACAATATCCATATAGTAAAAGAAAATTTTCAAATAACCATACTAAACTATCCTATGGTCAAACTCATAAACTTGAACAATTTGAAAAGAAGTTTTGAATATTCTAGACGTATGACACCCGTCTGCAAAATCTATAACATCAGAAGATTCAACATAATTCTTGAACAAAACTGGGACATGGCTCCCAGTAGACCTAAACAAAAGTAAATAACAAGTGACTGAAAAGAAACTGGCCTTCCGGAATAAAGAAGGCCCACCAAATGCACACTTCACTCTTGTCTGGATAATACTACGGCTTAGTAGGACCTGTAGACTGAGCCTCAGACCCTGAAATATAGGGGGTCAATACAATTGTACTGGTATGCAGAGAAATCCAAAATAATGTATTTATATATAAATAAAATAGGTAAGAGCAAGTCATGAAACATCAAGCATAATATAGTTTAAAATACATGGGCAAATCTTTAATGATCATAAAACATTCTTGTCACTGCATTTCTATTCTTTATATTACTTCTCAGTTAGGTGTTCAACCCTAAAATTCTACAAACCCACGGGCTATATGAAGTCCGCCCTTAACTCGGCGGCCAAGCCCCCAACCTAAGTTTGCCGCAAGAGTTGGAGTTTCTGATTCTGATACACCACAGGGAACTAGGCCAACGTATAATCCCTCTATGGGACATAATAACCCATACTGGATACACGGTTTTGGGAAATGAGTTTTCTGAAATCGTGCCTTCTTTGGGTAACCACCTAACATCTCTGTATGCCCATTTTTAGACTTTTCTAAACATGAATCATTCAAAATTCAAAATCTAAAAATTTATAAGAAAATTAATATTCAGTTCTATTATGTATAACTATGGCATTATTTAAATTGATATCATCATACCAAGACTTGCAAGTCATGTTTCTGAGCCATAAAAGTCATATCATATTTTTTTCTTTCAATGGAAAAAGTTTAAACCACCATATTTGAAACAGTTCAAGAAGATTCATTCTTTAATACATTAATCAAATTATCCAAAGATCATTCTTTTCAATAATTTCAATAGCTATATGGTGGTCATGGATCCTTGGCAACCATGAAATTCTTTCATTAGATATATTCTACATTTAACAACATTCAAAACCCCCTCTTGTCAATTTAAAGGCCAATCTAAAATCATTCAAAAATAGTCAAGAACATTGATACCATGCTTCTGAATAACATTCCATAATCAAAAGGTGCTACAACATGAGAGGGAGCATAAATAGTCATGCTCTTAATTCAATTATCAACTTTAAACACGTACAAACATGTAACACCCCGTATTTTGGGCTAGAAAGAAAATCATAATTTCTAAGCATAGATGATCAAAGAGCCATAAATACTAGGCAAATTTTGCATGTTAATCAATTATGTAGTATGGGAACGTATTCGAGAATGAATTGATATTATATAGGTCTCCTAACTCAAGCACGATTTAAAACCTTTCCAATCGTTCGAGTTTGAGTGAGCGTCGAAACATGGGTAAAGATAAATCAACCATAACTCTTTGTATATGTCGAATTAGAGGGACTACAATATATCCAATGAAAGCTCTACGGATTATCTTTCCAATGATACCAATTTCTAAAAAATCCAATACCCGAGAAAAAATTTATGACCATTTTTGTGATTGAGACAGTAGCATCACACAATTAGCGTGGGACGCACGCTCTATCGCACACCTAATTTTCAACTCCTCTTTTCCCATTTTTAAGGGAAAAAGTGGTATTTTCCACCTCCTAGTCAGTCATAACATGAGATTAAATCAGCTAAATACCAAAATAAGGTCATTCTCTCTCAAAATCTCCAGGAACACTTCTTAGGGTTTCAACCCAATGATCAAAATATCTTATGATTTCACCGTGGCTTTTCAATAATTCTTTGAGATTCGGAAGGGATATAAGAAGCACCTATCAATTGTTTGAATAGTATCCCTAAAGCACGAGTTCATTCAAGAGTCATAAATTAAGGTACGTGGGGTTTTCCTTAAATTTCATGGGCAAAGAAACCATCTTTCATTCATGCTAACGGTTCAGAAATAATTATTTTTAAGAAAAGGGTTTTGAATTTACGATCACTAGCATGTTCTAGGGGCCTTGATCTGTATTATTTTGGTCTTTATGCCTTCCCCCAAATTGATTTGAAACTCAATATATATGTATGTATGTGTTTAAGGATGAATATACAATTGAGAGTATGAATCTTAAAGAATCCCTCTCTTGTTATGATATATATTTTATATGATATGAATTATGTTTGACATGTCTTGATTATTGCTATGACTTGAATATGATTTTGAATCCAAAAGAGATGGTTGTGCATGTTGATAAATGTTGAATGTACTTTTAATGAAAGAATTTCATGTTGGACAAAAATACATGACCACCACATCATCATTGAAAGAATGAGAATCTTAGCATGGTTTTGACTTTTGCTTTCGGCACATTAAATTTCCTATACTATTTGCATTCTTGGGTGGTCTGGATTATGTTTTAATTAAATAATCATGCATGGTACAATATGGCTCAGAAATAGGAGTTGTAAGTCGTGGTTTGACGACACGTACTCAGTTAAAGCCATAGTAATTCAGAATAGAATAGAACATATGATTGAAATCAGATTTTCAGATTATGAATACAGAACATGTTTAGAAAAGGTTTTAAATGGTCTTAAATAGAGTTAGATGGTTATCCGAAGAAAGTACGAGGTGAAAGACTCTATGCTAGAAACCGTGATTTACCGACATGGGATTATGGTACCATGCTTTATGATATTGTGTACCTTGATTCATGTCGTCCCAAATTGGGACTACGGGTAGGATCGCTTCTTTATGACTTGGTAACTACCATGACATGTTGATTTGTTTGGGGATTTTGGGACCCTGCTTTGTGATCTTACGTGTCCCCCTTATAGATACTCCAATCCTTGCAGCAAACTTGGATTAGGGGCTTGGGCGCTGAGTCAAGGGTGGATTCCATATAGCCCGTGGAATTACAGATTGTAGGGTGTACCATCTAGCTAAAAAGTAAGACAAAGAGTGAGTTATTATTTCAAAGAAATGTTTCAAAGTCTTTAAAATATGCCCATGTGATTTCATATATTATATGTAAAATGTTTTATGAATTGCTCTAACTTATGTTACATATAAATACATTATTTGGATTGCTCTAAATACCAGTACATCTGTATTAACCCCATCCCTTCCAGGTTTTGAGGCTCAATCTAGGGGTCCCGATAAGCAGTAGATTTTCTCCAGACAGAAAGGCAGAGTTTCATGGTGAGCCATCTATATTTCAGAAGGCCTAGTTTACTTCAGTCATTTATCATTATTATGTTTTGTTCTCTGGGGGACTTGCCTTAGTTTTCAAACAGTTAGGTTTATGCATGTAGTAGAGATTTCGCAGACTTAGTTTGGTATAACTCAGATGTTTTGAATTGAAGTTTTTATCAAGATTTGAATTCAGATTTAATGACCATAATTCTATTTCATTATGTATTTCTGCATTATCTTTTTAATATTAGGGCAATGTATGTGATTACAAGTTAGAATGGCATCCGAGCCTTTATGGTTCGAGATGCTCGTCACGGCTAAGGCCCTGATTTGGGTCATGACAAACATGGTATCAGAGCATGGTTCATGGTCCCAGGGTGTCTGCAAAATCGGATTGGGTCGAGTCATATTTATGGGTGTATAGCACGCCATACTTATAAGCAGGAGGCTATAAGGCGTTTAGGAATATATCTCTTTCTTCATGTTCTAGTTCGTGCTATGGAGTCAGAATGTTCCTCTTTCATACACGAATTTATGTTATAGTTTTACGCATATGAAAGAAAAGTTATTCTAATTTTTTTCTTACTCTGGCATTCCTAGAGAATGCTCTCAGACTTACTAGCAGAAATTTTAGAAGTCACACAAAGGTCTTGAGAGGAGCTCCCTAGTATGTCGTAAGTCCCTTAATTTTAAAGTTGTGTCCTTGTTCTTATGAGGCATTCTGTTAAGACAAGAGTAAGATGTGTATTCTTAGGTCATTGAATATTGTGTGTCAAGTTTCCATCTCTTGTGATCTTGTTATCATTGTTGAAACTAAAAGTCTAGTGAAACTGTGTGGGGATCTTTCGATTTACTAGCATAGTTTCTTTGTTATACATTTCATTTTATGGTTCAAACCATAAAATCAAGTCTAGTGAAGGCGTGTGAGGCCTTTTTTGATTCACTAGCAACTTGTTTTTCATCTTGTTGTTCTTGTGTTGGTTGGAACTGGGGGTTTAGAGGGAAGTGACAAGAAAAGATGCAAGGGCAATTTATTGATTATTTATAGACGAATCTTTTTGAATATGATGGATTCAGTAATAAAGCGATATATCCTTAAGTGTTGGGTTAGAAGAAGTGGAGAAGGAGTTATTGGTTAAGGTAAATTGTTGTTTGCTTGAAGTAGAAAAGATTTTTTGATGGAGTTTATTGTGATAGAAAATTATAAGTTTGTGGTGAAAGTACTTAGTGGATGAGTGTTGTTAATTTAGACCTCCCTGAGGTTGCAAGAGAGAGTTTAGTTGAAAATTATAGATCTATGAAAGAATTTAGATGTATAGATAGGTATATATTAATGATGTGTATAAGAGGGATGCGTTAATGGATTGTAAATAAGATTGGCTAGATGATTATGATTGGTTATTGTTGTTATGGAGTTCTAGTGTAATTGTGTTTCTTGATGTTTTATGTCATAATCTACAAGTGAGAATTATGTTTAAGGTTGGGTTGTAAGTCATGTTTAGCCCTAGACATTAAGTTTGAATAGTTGATGGCGATGAAGGTGGATGTGAGGATTTCTTGGCTAGTGATACTAGTTTATGAAAGTGATCTAATAGGATTGGATAGTGTATGCAAGAGCTTAAGATTATTTGATTCGTAATGAAGCATGATGTTGTATGTATGATGTAGAAGTGTGCCCAAGGTGATGTGAGGTTGCGGTAAATTTTATTTTTAGGCTATTACATGTTGTGTGTGGCTAGTGGTACCGCTGAGTTTCTAGGTGGAGAAAGATTAGTTAGAGGTTATGTGGTGTTCTAAATAACCAAGTTAAGGAGTTTGGATTCATAGTGCTGAGCCTTTTGATATGAAATTGATTCTCATGGTAGTGAGATATAAGTTAGGAGTCGCTATATTGTTATGCTATGATGGATGTAGTATGTTTCATCAAAGGCTTATTGATCCATGTTAAATGCTAGAAGCTAAGTTTGACTTTCTTTTAAGATTGAGCTAATACAAATAAGAGTTGAAGCACTAAAGGGTGTGCACTCCGACTATGGGGATAGCTATAAAGTCTTGAAGTTAGTAAGTGTGCAAGTATTATGTGATGACTATTGAGACTATAGAAAGATAGGAGTTTGTCTCAGAAGATAGTGTTGATAGTGGGTTTTCCACTTCCAGGTGTAATCATTCGGGTTAAATCCTATTGCTTACATGTACTATCGTATTTGAGACCCCAGAGTGCAGTAAATAAAGTTAAATTTAAAGTCTAGTAAGGGATATCTCAAACTTAAGATGATGGCTTCAAGCAAAGGGGGAGATGATAGGACGAATAACCAAGTCAGAATCTCATATTCTAGTAGTGATGTCAGTATGACATGGATCATTAGAAAGTGAGGGTAAGACTTAACCCATTCTTACCGCAGTATTTTTTAGTTATCCTAATACCTACCCATGCCTTACGTTTCAGTTCCATGATCGTAGTTCGTGTTCATGCTTGTGATAGAGAATCACTCTTCCAGTCCCAATAGAATTCCAGTTCATTCAGTAGTGGGAATCATATTCCATGTGTTATGAACTCCAAGTTGAGGTCATGTAGCGCATGACTCATGTACTCACGCTTCATAGTGTTCTCAGTTTCCACAACTCATGCTATACTCCTTATGATTGATGAGATTCAGCTTAATGACATGTATGCCTCAATTAAGATCACTTTAATAAATCCCTGATGTTGATTTGCTATTCGTCAAGCCTCTGTTAATTGTCAACTCTCGTATAATATCCTTCAATGCTTCAAGGTTTTATGTTCTAAACTTTTAGTGACTCCTCCTTATGTAATGATAGTGGTGGTGAGTAAATGTTTCTTGTGCATGAAAGATCATTGTATGCTTGTTAGATAAGTCCATAAGTGGGAAGTAAGATTGGGGCTAAGAGTTTGACGCATGTGATGGTTAGTTGAAATTTGTGTGTGTATGTTCTTGAGGTAGTGCATGGGAGTTGTATTGATAGTGGTTTAGAGAATATGTGAAGTATGCCTTTATGGGTGTTTTCCTTGAAGTTCATATGAGGTTATAAAGATAGGCTTGAATTGCATGTTTTGTTTTAAGTGGAGGAGCACAATATGAACTAATGAATCCATAGTAAGAATTCAGAGTTGGTCATTGAAGTGGTAAGGCACGTTATGCTTAGGGTGTAAACTTTAAAAATATATAGAAATACTTATCAATTCCCCTGTGAGAATTATAAGTTGAATCGAGTGAGTATGATATTTAAGGGGAAATGTATAGTTGAGGGAGTATTCGAGAAATGTGCTAAGCTTGAAAGTAAGAAGTTGCATTGCCGAAGGTGTAATACCCTGAAAAATCAAAAAAAATATTATCACCATGTTTCAAGCTCATGCATAGTAAATCTTGGTTCTTTTATAGTTTTATGAGAAAGTTCGATGTATATTAAGTCTTCAAATAACTCCCAGCTATCATACAAATCAAAACATTTCTTATCGATTGAATTCTTGGGAAGGATATTGGTATGGTCAAATTCAACTACCATATCTCTCTTTATTCTTTGAATTTCTGAGCTCATGACCCACCAACATATATATAATTGAATTATATATCCAATGATACCAATTTTGCCTAAATCCGATGTCGGAGCAAGGAGTTATGACTTTTTTACTCCAGCATGTTTGGCTGAGAAACAGTGACGACATTTTGTGACAAGCTGTCACAAACGTGACGGCCTATCACCAATGTCGTCAACCTTAGCCAGAAAACCTTTTTGTGATGACATTTTGTTACAAGACATCATGACCGTGACGGCCTATCACCAATGTCGTAAACCTTAACCAGAAACTCAAAATTTCACCCTTTTTGTGACGATAATCCGTGATGGCCTATCACCAACTTGACGGCTTGTCACGGATGTCGTCTGCAATATTTTTCCAGCAATTTAAGGGCATTTTAGTAAGGGTATTTTGGTCTTTTACCTTCAATTCCCATGACTTATAACCCCCAAGGAGCGTATTATCTCTCATTCTCTTTAGTTAAACATCTCAAAAAGCTCTCTCATACACTCTCAATCAAAAGATTAAGGTTTTCTCTCAAGATCATCTCCTCAAGAATAAGAACATTCTCTCCCAAAGGGGTTAAACCCTATTCAAGAAAAATCAAGAACAATACTAAGGATTTCTTCAAGAACATTCAAGAAACATTAGATCTCTTTCAAGATCAAGCTTTAAGGTATGCGTAGTGTTCATCCACGGATTCCTTTCATTCGTGGAGTTAAAGAACCCTATTTTAAAGTATGAATCATGATGTTATCTTATGGGTTGATTATGTTTTAGTGATTTATTGTTATACAACTCCCAAATTAGAATCTTTATGTGATTTTATAAAACAAGGATGACATGCAAATTGAAATATATGAATTCTGGGTGCTTTAAATCATTAAGGTGATGACTATGCCTATGCCACAAGGTGTGCATTCAAGGTGTTTGATAAAATACCTAAGAGATTAGAAATCATGTATTATATCTAAATAGAACTTAAATAACAAAACTATGCTCTATTCCTAACGACTCAACATGAATTCCATGCTAATTGTTGCGTATTGTTGTTGTGATATGGAATGCTCATGAAATTAAAATTATGCAAGTATTTACATGTTATACGCATTCCCTTTCATGTATATGGTGTTGAGAACCATGTGTAGTATGAAATTCCCTACTTATGGTATTATTAATTGTGGATGTTATACGTATGATCAAGAAGTGTCATGTGTGTCAGTTTTCTTACATCCAGTCTTGGGGGTACTTGTACCCGACAATTTAGCTGTGTGCCTAGAGCCTCGTCTTGTTTCACAATACTCTCAATCAATACATGATCCATAGAACTCAGTCAACCATATGACTAGGGAAATCCCAAAAATCTCAGTAGTTCAGTAATTTCAGTGATTTCAGTATTCCAAGTAAAATCTCAGTAACTACAGCACTCTTGGTCAGTCCTCAGACATTAGTACATTCTGTCAGTCAATGGAACTCAATAAACTCAGTTTAGCTCTGCTAAAAAATACCACTAGTATCAGTTCAGTTATTCAGTATCAGTTCAGCCAATCAGTTAGGTTTTGTTATTCAGTTTAGCTCAGTTACCAAGTTCAATGTCTTTTAGATGGGAGTAAGGTTCAGCACCAAATGATCCTAGAGATGGGGACTCACCCGCTAGAAAGGACGGAGATCCTTAGATGTAATCCCTAAGTTCTAGAACTGCGTAGCCAGCTTAGGTACGATATGTAACCCATTAGATAGGACTGGCATACTCAGGGGTCGGTCACCCGTTAGCAAATTTATATGTATAGGACTAATCTCAGGGGTCACCCACTAGATTAGGACTGACTCCACAGCAGTTATCTTCATTGGTAGAGCATTATTGACACACTTCCATTCAGGGAAGAGATTGGACCCCAGTCAGCTTAGCATGGGGCATGTCGGTTAGATGAATACATCCCACAATTTCATCAATAGATTCAGGACTATAAGATACAGTCAACTCAGTTCAGTAGTACACATTTAGTACTGTTAGAGACAGTCAATCCTTATTATTATAAATAGACTTCAAGATCACCCATTAGACAGGACTAATCTCAACTATAGTTAATTTGTATCAGAATCATCAGATATAAAAACCACCCTCTAGATAGAACTAATCTCATATTTCGTTACTCCATATAGAACAGAACTCAAATAGTTCCATCAGAACTCAGACTATTAAATACTGTTGCTCAGTAACAATTACATTGGTCTTGTCAATCATCATAGTTATATCATTTATGTTAGTTGTCATAGCTTATGTTATCAGTAATCAGTTTTAGGACTGTTAGACACAGTCAATCAGACCAGTTCTTCATAATTCTAACTCTCAGAAATAGTCATTCATCTATTCAGTATCTCAGTATCCGTAAAGTCATGTCATCAGTATTCAGAATCAGTAGTTAGTATCACCACGAGTTCAATTATAATTGCTTATGCATGTTTGTCTTCTCACGTTCATATTAGTCAGCATTATTCATGTATATAACCCTTTTCATTTATCGTACCTTACTCGTATACTCAGTACATTCATACGTACTGACGAATTTATGCTATGGCTCTTTTTTTTGTGTTACACCATAAGTTCAGAGGTATGTGTTCCAAATTAGCAGTAGCATTCCAGTTGCACAGTTGCAGTGAGTCCTCTTCCATTTGAGGACGATATTATTTTATTTTTTTATTATTTCAATTCAGTTTTACTAGACGGAGTTAGTTGGAGACATGTTCCTTCAACTTCTTACTTAGACAGTAATTAGAAGCTTTCACATTTAGTTCAGATTTGATTAAGACTTCAGTTGTTTTTGGGTATTTTCCACACATATGGGTATTATGTTTCTCAAATATTTTATTTAGTTGAACCTTATGGCCTATTGTTCATGTTTTTCAACATTATTACGTCATATATTGCAGTGTACAAGTACATATATCAGTCATGGGTTAGCTTGTGGTCCTTCAGCTTTATAAGCACGGTATAGCATTCCGCTTCAGAAAATTGAGGTATTACAAACTTGATATCAGAGCCTAAGGTTCAATAGAGTCCTAGGAAGTCTGAAAGCCACATCTAGTAGACTCTTGTACATGCGTATCTTGTGCACCACACTTATGTGCAGGAGTCTATGAGATATTTTAGGAACAGTTTCCTTTCTTTCAGTATTCATATCGTGCCAGTGAGCATAATATCAATTCAATATTAGTGTAATCCATTTCTCCCTTTCTTATACTAGAAATACCTCCTAAAGAAATAAATGGGAATCAATCAACCCCTCAGCCCGAAGGACCTTTGGAAAGTCAGATTTGTATAGTTTGTTTCCTCATCCTTGCATCTATTCATGCTATCCAAGATCTCAGGGAATGTAACTATTCCAAGTAGAACCTCCTGGTGGATTCAAGTTCAGTTCATGCATCATGCATTAGTCCTAGACTCCCGAGGTTAAGTTATAATCTATTCGTAGATGTCTTATGCATCGCCTTAACTTTCTCAATATCTCAGCAACGTTAGTCCAGTATCCTTCAAGGGACATAGTGTACAAATAGAGACAAACACTATAGCCCCCAAACTTTCATGATTTAAGCATGTCATTTTCTTTGATGAATCTATCTTGGAGGAAGTGTTACTTATGAGATGACCCTCTAGCTCCAAAAATCGACATTAAGCCATGTACTCAATGTCTCAGTTTAGTCCACGATACCATAATGTATCTATTTCATGCACTGCATACTTAGTTTAGTTCATGTATCACGTTCCAGACTCAATTATTTTCGTATGTTTCTGCTCATGCATGTTGAGTGATTAACCTTAGACTCATCGATATTTTCAGTTCAAGGTGACAGTCTTCTTTGATCTTACTTGATCCCATGTTCTGATTTTAGTACCAAACTTTGTATTTAGTTCCATGCTTAGTTTTCAGTTCAAACTTGGTACATTTACCATTGCATGTTCAGCTCTATGTTCCTGAGCTCGTTCAGTCATATATTCACGCATCAGATATGCGTGATTAGCTTATCATTACTTTCTGTCATCCATTCATATGTCATGTCAGTCGTATAATCATGCATCAGATATGCATGGATTCATATCATCAAATTAGTCGTATAATCATGCATCAGATATGCATGGATTCATATCATCAATTACGTATCAGATATGCATTCTTATTATAAGAAACACAGTTCATCAGGACATTCAATCGTGCATCCATGAAACAATTACTCATGCATCAGATATGCATGTTCAGTATGATGTATTCAGCTTATTAGTCACGTCATTACCGAAACCATGTTTCAATAGTGTCTATATTATGCATACTTCGGTTGATCTTTTCTTCCATCTCGGTCATTCTCATTCGAGGATGAATGTTCCCAAAGGGGAGAAATTGTAATAACCCAAAAAATCCAAACCAATATTAGCGCCAAGTATCAAGATCATGCATAGTACATAATGGTTATTTTATAGTTTTATGAAAAAGTTAGATTTATATTAATTCTTCAAGAAACTGCCATCTATCAGACAAATCAAAACGTTCCATAACGATTGAATTTTTGGGAATGATATTGGTATAGTCAACTTCAAATGAGCATATATCTCTTTATACTATGAATTTCTGAGCTCATGACCCACCAACAGATATATAATTGAATTATCTTTCCAACGATACAATTTATGCCTAAATCCGATATCGGAGCAAGGAGTTATGCCCTTTTTACTCCAGCATGTCAGGTTGAGAAACAGTGACGACATTTTGTGACAAGCCGACACAAGTGTGACGGCCTATCACCAATGTCATCAACCTTAACCAGAAAACCTTTTTTTGATTACATTTTATGACAAGCCGTCACAAGCATGACGAACTATCACCAATGTCGTCAACCTTAATCAGAAAACCTTTTTGTGATGACATTTTGTCACAAGCCATCACGACCGTGATGGCCTATCACCAATGTCATCAACCTTAACCTGAAACTCCAAATTTTACCCTTTTTGGGATGACAATCCTTGATGTCCTATGACCAACTTGACGGCTTCTTATGGATGCCGTCAGCAATTTAAGGGCATTATAGTGAGGGTATTTAGGTCTTTTTCATTCACTTCTCACGACTTATAACCCACAGGAGTATATTAGCTTTCATTCTCTTTAGTTAAACATCACAAAAAGCTCTCTCATACACTCTCAACCACAAGATTAGGGTTTTTTCTCAAGATCATCTCCTCACGAACAAGAATATTCTCTCCCAAAGGGGTTAAAACCTAGTCAAGAAAAATCAAGAACAAGACTAAGGATTTCTTCAAGAACCTTCAAGAAACATTAGATCTCTTTCAAGATCAAGATTTAAGGTATGTGCAGTGTTCATCCACGGATTCCTTTCATCGTGGAGTTCAAGAACCCTCTTTTAAACTATGAATTATGAAGTTATCTTATGGGTTGATTATGTTTATGTGATTGATTTTTATACAACTCCCAAATTAGAATCTTTATGTGATTTTATGAAACTCGGATGACATGCAAATTGAAATATATGAATTCTTGGTGGTTTAAATCATTAAGGTGATGAATATACCTATGCCATGAGGTGTGCATGCCAGGTGTTTGATAAAATAATTAAGAGACTAGAAATCACGTATTATAGATAAATAGAACTTAAATGACAAGACCATGCTCTATTCCTTACAACTCAACATGAATTCTATGCTAATTGTTGCGTATTGTTGTTGTGATATGGAATGCTCATGAAATTAAAGTTATACAAGTATTTACATGTTATACGCATTCCTTT
>NC_061114.1:12639102-12691205 GCF_002878395.1 Capsicum annuum | reverse complement strand
ATGAAATTAAAGTTATACAAGTATTTACATGTTATACGCATTCCTTTTCATGTATATGGTGTTGAGAACCATCTGTATTATGAAATTCCCTTCTTATGGTATTAAGAATTATGGATGTTATTCCTATGATCAAGAAGTGTCGTGTGTGTCTGTTTCCTTCCATCCAGTCCTGGGGGTACTTGTACCCAACAATTTAGCTATGTGCCTAGAGCCATGTCATGTTTCACGATACTTTTATTCAATCCATGATCTATAGAACTTAGTCAACCATATGACTCAAGAAATCTCAGAAATCTCAGTAGTTCAGTAATCTCAGTAACTACAGTACACTCTGTCATTTCTTAGACATCAGTACATTCTCTCAGTCAACAGAACTCAATAAACTCAATGTAGCTCTACTAAACAATAGCAGTAGTATCAGCTCAGTTAATCAGTATAGGTTTAGCTAATCAGTTCAATTCAGTTATTCAGTTTAGCTCAATTATCTAGTTTAGTGTTTTTTAGATGGGAGTAGGATTTAGCATCGAGTGAGCTAAGAGATAGGGACTCACCCGGTAGAAAGGATGGAGATCCTTAGAAGCAATCCCTAAGTTCCAGAACTACATAGACAGTGTAGGTACGAGATGTCACCTGTTAGATAGGACTGGCATACTCAGGGGTCACCCGTTAGCACATTTATATGTATATGACTAATCCCTGGGGTCACTCGCTAGATTAGGACTGACTCCATAATAGTTGTCTTTACTGGTGGCGCGGTTCTGACACCCTTCCAATCAGCACAGAGATTGGACCCCAGTCAGCTTTGCATGGGGCATGTCGGTTAGATGAATACATCCCACGGTTTTAGTTACAAATTCAGGACTGTCAGGCACAGTCAATTTAATTCCATAGTAAATGTTCAGTTCTGTTAGAGACAGTCAATCCTTATCATTAGAAATAGACTTCAAGATCACCTATTAGACAGGACTGATCTCAACTATAGTTAATCAGTATCAAAATCATCAGATTTAAAGATCACCCGCTAGATAGGACTAATCTAAAATTCAGTTACTCCATATAGAATGGAACTCAGATAGTTCCATCAGAACTCAGACTATTAAATACAGTTTCTCCGTATCAGTTACATCGGTATTATCGATCATCACAGTTATATTAGTTATATCAGTTGTTGTAGCTTATGTTTCGGTATTTAGTTTTAGGACTGTTAGACACAATCAATCAGACCAGTTCTTCATAATTCTAACTATCAAAAATAGTCATTCATCTATTCAGTACTCAGTATCGATAAAGTCATGTCGTCAGTATTCATACTCAGTAGTCAGTATCTCCACGAGTTCATTTACAGTTGCTTATGCATGTATGTATTCTCACGTTCATATTAGTTAGCATTGTTCATGCATATAACCCTTTTCATTTAGCCTACCTCACTCGTATACTCAGTACATTCAGACATACTGATGCATTTACGCTATGGTACTTTATGTTATGTTACACCACAGGTTTAGAGGCATGTGTTCCAGATCAGCAGTAGCATTCCAGTCGCACAGTTGCAGTGAGTCCTCATCCATTCGAGGATGATATTATTTTATTTTCTTTATTATTTCAGTCCAGTTTTGCTAAATAGAGTTAGTTAGAGACATGTTCCTTCAACTCCTTACTCAGAAAGTATTTAGAGGCTTTCATATTTAGTTCAGATTTGACTCAAACTTCAATGGTTTTTGGGTATTTTCCACCCATATGGATATTACGTTAGTCAGATATTTTATTAAGTTGATCCTTATGGCCTATTATTCATATTTTTCCACATTATTACATCATATATTGTAGTGTACAAGTACAGATATGACTCATCGGTTAGCTTGTGGACCTTCGGGGTCAGAAGCACCGTGTAGCATTCAGGTTTAGAAAATCGGGGTATTACATAAGGCCTTGTAATTCTTTCCTAGTTTATGAGTTATATGTCTCTATTCAATGCTATAGAGTAGTGTCATTGTTGTGATTCCTTAGTTTGATGTCTTGTGTAACTCATGTCAGAGATTATTTGCTCCCTAATTCTACTAGGACTTCTTTAGAAAGAGTGTTTAAGAGATACTTGAATTAAGTATAAGTGTCTAGTATAATTCAATTTAACAGTCAAGCATACAAGTTACCGTGGTTTACCACCTTTTCACCCAGTCCTATTATCCGAAGTCCAATGTGTATGACTATCCCAAAAGAAAATTTATTCCTTCCGTGTATGTTGCGAACTCAGTCCAAGCATTATGTTTCAGATTCGGTTATTTAGTAATGACTTAGTTCATAAGAGTTCAAAAGATAATCTCAAATTTTTCAAGCTATTTTAGCTCAGACAGTGTAATACCTTTGTACAATCTAAATCTTGTGGCCTCATGATTCGTACTTACATAAGTTATCACTTCCAAATCCAATATGTGTTATTTGACCATAAGCACTTCAGAGGGAATCCTATACTCTCAGCGTGAATTAGCTCCTTAAAACAAGTAAGGGCAAGTCAACTCAAAATTTAGTTTCATGATAGAAGTTTAAATGTTTCAGATCAGTTACATCCTCTCATAGAAGACACATCATGTCCGCATTATTCCATACCATTAATCCTCAAAGTTCCTACCCATCATTCAGGGATGAATGATCCCAAGGGGAAGATAATGTAACACCCTGCATTTCGGGCTAGAACGAAAATCGTCATTTCTATGCACAAATGATCAAAAAACCATAAATCCTATGAAACTTTTTCATGTTAATCAATTATGTAGTGTAGGAACCTATTTGAGAATGAATTGAGATCATATAGGTCCCTAACTCAAGGATGATCTGAAAGCTTTCCTATCGTTCGACTTTGAGTTAGCATCAAAATATGGGTAAACTTCAATCGAACATAACTCTTTGTATATAATGAATTAGAGGCCCTACTATATATTAAATAAAATCTCTTTGAATTATCTTTCCAACGACACAAATTTATCTAAATCTGAAATGCGAGCCAAAAGTTATAGCTATTTTTGTTACTGAGAGCGAAGCATTTTCCAATTAGCATGCAACGCACGCTCTGTCACACGTACCCAATTTCCAGGTGCTGTTTTAACGTTTTTAAGGGCAAAAATGGCATTTTCCACCCCTATTCAACCATAACACGGGATTAAATCCCCCAAAAAATCAAAATAAGGTCATTCTCTCTCAAAATCACCAAGAATACTTCTTAGGGTTTCAACCCAAAGATCAAAATATCTTTAGATTTCACCGTGGGTTTTCAATAATTCTTTGAGATTCAGAATTACCATTGCGAGGGCTACAATAAGCACCCATCAATTGTTCGAATAACATCCCTAAAACACGAGTTCATTCTAGAGTCATAAACTAAGGTACGTGGGTTTTACCTAAAATTTCATGGGCTAATAAACCATCTTTAATTCATGTTAACGATTTATAAATCAGGATTTTTAAGAAAGGTGTTTTTAATTTATGATTACTAGCATGTTTTAGAAGCCTTGATCAGTATTATTTTGGTCTTTAGGCATTCCCCCAAATTGATTTGAAACTCAATATATGTACACATATATTTAAGGATGAATATACAATTGAGAGCATGAATCCTAAAGAATCCCTCTCTTGATATGATTTTTCACATCTTTTATGTGATATGAATTGTGTTTGAAATATGTTGATTATTGCTATGACTTGAATACGATTTTGAATCCAAAAGAGAGGGTTGTGCATGTTGATAAATGTTGAATGTACTTTTATTGAAAGAATTGCATGTTTACCAAAAATATATGACCAGCATTTGGTTACTGAAACATGAAAATCTTAGCATGGTTTTGACTTGCGCTTTTAGAACATGAGATTTCCTATACTATTTGCATTCTTGGGTGGTCTGGATTATGTTTTAATTAAATAATCATGCATGGTACAATATCGCTCAGAAATAGGAGTTGCAAGTCGTGGTTTGACGACACGTACTCAGTTATAGCCATAGTAATTCAGAACAGAATAGAACATATGGTTGAAATCAGATTTTCAGATTATGAATACAGAAAGATACATGTTTAGAAAAGGTTTTAAATGGTCTTAAAGAGAGTTAGATGGTTATCCGAAGAAAGTACGAGGTGAAAGACTCTATGCTAGAAATCATGATTTACCGACATGGGATTATGGTACCATGCTTTATGATATTATGTACCTTGATTCATGTCGTCCCAAATTGGGACTATGGGTAGGATCCCTTCTCTGCGACTTGGGAACTACCATGACATGTTGATTTGATTGGGGATTTTGGGATCCTGCTGTGTGATCTTATGTGTCCCTCTTATAGATACTCCAATACTTGCGGCAAACTTGGATTAGGGGCTTCGCAGCCAAGTTAAGGGCGGGTTCCATATAGTTCGTGGAGTTACAAATTGTAGGGTGTACCATCTAGATCAGAAGTAAGACAAATAGTGAGTCATGGTTTAAAAGAAATATTTCAAAGTCTTTAAAATATGCCCATGTGACTTCATATATTATATGTAAAATGTTCTATGAATTGCACTCACTTATGATATATATAAATACATTATTTTGGATTGCTCCATATACAAGTACATTTGTATTGACCCCCTCCCTTCCAGGTTCTATAGCTCAACCTAAGGGTCTTGATAAGCAGTAGATTTTCTCCAGACATAAGGGAAGAGTTCCATGGTGAGCCTTCTATATTTCAGAAGGCCTAGTTTAATTCAGTCATTTATTATTAGGATGATTTGGTGTACTGAGGGCCTTGTCCAAGATTTCAGACAGTTGGGTTTAAGCGTGTGGTAGACATTTCGTAGATTAGTCAGATATTACTCAGATGTTTTGAATTTAAGTTTACATTATGATTTTAATTTAGATTTAAAGACAATAATTCCATTTCATTATGTATTTCTACATTATCTTTTTCATATGAGGACAGTGTATGTGATTACAAGTTAGAAGGGCGTCCGAGCCTTCATAGTTCGGGATGCTCGTCACGGCTAGGGCCCTGGCTTGGGTCGTGACAATACATATATTTGATTTCAAATTAATTTGGGGGAAAGGACTTAATACCAAAACAATAATTCCATTTAAGAGTCTATAATGCATAATCAAACTATTAATTTCAAAACCACTTTGTAAATTCATGAATTCTAAGCTTTATATCTCATTCAGAGTGTTTAAACCAGCCCATTTTGTTTTAGCAAAACCCCACATGCCTTAGATTTCATATTTAGAAGAATGGAATCCGAATCTTGATAAGCTTTCTTGGAATTCTTGATCCTAGAGTTGAGTTCTTGATCTTTGGGGAAGAAGTTAGGTTTTTGATTTGAGAGGAAAATTGAATTATAGAGTATATTATGGTTTTTAGGGAACAAATCTTATGATATGGATGGATTTTGGATGAGTGTAAGTGATCAAAATGCCCCTAGACTCATTAGAAACTGATTTTATGAGTGAAACAGCTCCATAACGCGCTGGCCGACGCATCGCGTCGACATCGCGTCGGCTTACTGCCTCACACAGAAAATGTTATAACTTTTCGCTCGGTTATCAAACTTTGGCAAAATTGGTATCGTTGGAAAGATAATTTAATTATCTATAATCTATGGTTATTGAGCTGAAAAATTTTGTGTATAAAAGTTGTAAACTTTCAAAGTACACCATGGTAGAATCGAATATCTAATTTTTAATGAATGAATGATTCTTAGCTCAACTTTGCTCTACGTGATTTTTATCAACACTTTTCACCTCATAATCACTTCATACACTAGGAGAAGGATCACGAAACATTAATTTAAATATAAACCATGGAATTTGAACCTACCCACGTAGGAACGACGGTTTGATTTCTATCTCGAAAATGCGGGGTGTTACATTAAATACCCTTTGGGATTATTCATCCCCGAATGATAGGTAGGGACTTTTGAGGATATAAAAGTGTAGATAAATAAAGTAATCTCACATTGAATAATTTTCCTCAATGAAAAATACAAAGGCATCAAAAAAGTTTCATTGTAACCCCGAGTGAAATACGTAAGCATGAAACATGGGATAATGATACTTTACATAGGGATGGTCTTTCGCATGGGTTCTATGAATCCTAATAATTACAATATAAGACAAGGGTTTATTTGATGATCATATACCTGATTTGATATTCGAACTAATAATGACATAAGATTTTGTGGAAGATCGGGATAGAAGCATTCTCTACCTCTTTTGATACAACAAATAGACTTAGCTTAAAGGAACCACTAAGCTATGCCCAAACATTAAATAACATACTTCGTTCTTTCCATCTTATAATTCTTCCATCACACATCTAACCATAAGAGTTTGAGTTTCACTGCAAGGTGCTTTTATGTTGAAGTCTAAGTCAGAGTAACAAGGTGCTGACTTAAGCTATAAGACCCTGTACTTGTATCCCACTAAGAATATTACCTTACCTTATCACTATTGTCAAAACACTCTTGGGTTTTAATTCAAGGAGTACTAACCACATAGTACATGGGTTGTGTGTTCATCAATCACAACATTCAAGCCTATCATTACTACACCCGTTTTATGGATTTCCCCCACTAATACTAGCAAATTCAATCACATTCACAATTATTCTCGTTATATATATCCTTCCTAACACATTTTAATGCTTCCACAACCACCATTATACTATCATATGAAGGGTCATTAAAGGATTCGAACACAAGCATCATGAATGGGAGAAACACTACTCAATTATAACTCATATCTGTTAATATAATTATGATGGGACTTGAGGTGAAGATACAATACCATCATGAAGTGCTTCCTATATCAAGGGTCAGGATAATAAGTAGAGAGTCATTCGGAAGAAACACCATACAACATGAATTCTTAGGGTAGAGCACAGTGAGAAAACATTGGTGCACATAACAAGATAAAACGAGGTAAGAAGACTCAATTACCTCCTGGTTACAGAAATCAGTAAGACGAACTGGGCACCCGACGCACTAATTGACGCACCGCATAGGTCCCTACCGACTCGATTATTGGTGCGACGAGTCGACATCACATTGGCCTACTATTTTGATCATCAAAATATTCCTCAAACATCGTCTAAAAAATTCAAAACTTTCCTGAGATACCCCCTGTACACCCCTAATCATGAATCATATCAAAAATCTACGTTTCGAGATCGGGAAGATCAATGTTAAAATAATGGAAGTTAAGAGCTCGTAAATATGACTAAGTCTTTTAACAATTAGAAAAAATTTTAGGTTGACAGATTTCAATACATGCAACCAAGGGTGGTACTGAGTCGAGAACGCTACGGGGTATTACATTACAACTAAGACAAAGATTTTCACTTTAAACGATTGCTCTTCATTTAAGGAACTGAGATTTTCCATTAGTTTCCATAAACTTTATCACTTTGACTAAACCCCACATAAGATAAAGCGATGACTCATAGAAACATATTTTCTTAGGACCAAGCATGCTGAGAGACATGGATTTTCAAAGATTACGAACAACATAACATATGGCTTGACTACATGAAAGCCTAGATTATTGAGAGACATAATTGCTTCTAGTTTGAAGGTCAGATCATAAAAATAAGTCCATAGAGAACTTGAACGATTTGCATAGTCATGACTTCAACAGGTGGCATAAGACCTTAGTAGGATATTCTCTTAAATTGACGTAGGAGGAGTATACTTGAGTAGACATATATTTGTCATGACTCCTTCCCACAACTTGCCACACTGATAACATCCAGGAACTCATTTAATTCTCCATCTTCGCCTTAGATCAAAGTCACAATCCTAGACTTTTGGACATATCCCCTTATCAAATATATATTCACCACTCTCAACATAAAAGAGACATCAACACATACTTAAAATCTAAACATTCCCTGAAGAACTATACCCCTGAAGGCCTTGCTTTTCTGTAAATGCTACTATTAACATTCGCTAGCCTCTAAGCCATAACTCTACAACTTTCACCCTCATGGGCGCACGCATCCACACTCCTTATCACAAAAGGGGTCTCCCTATATACATGAACACAAACTCCTCTCATTAATCTCTAATACAAAGACACTAAATTTTTTTCTAGGACATCCCCTATCTAGGACACTAATTAAGATCTTCTAACTCCCAAAGTCATCAACTTACGACTAATATTTTCATGGTCATAGACACCCACGCTTCTAAACACTTAACACTCCATCTTTAATTCCTTAGAATACTATCATTACACATCTAATCACATAACCTACAACTTAAAAATTTGTAAAACAATAACAAAGGCACACAGTGACTACCCATATTACTCCAATTCAACTCTGAATAACGCCATACAAAAACTCCCCAGTCTTCTTCATATCATAATATTAGAGAATGAAATCTAGGTGCTTGTGACACTAACACACTTCACACCTTATCTAGAAACATGCTACCTCAGGGTTTAACTTATTCGTATATACTCACGTTCTTATCCACTTAATGATTCAACCATAACTCGGTGTTTTAATACTAATCCTCATATACATATATACCTCGCGATTACCACTTAAAATTTCCATAAATTATCAACCTAGGCTCTTTCACAAATCACATCAAGCTTACTAATTCAATTCTCATAACACGTATATCATTAATCTTAAGCTACTATTCTTACCACCATATTCTACATCTAAAGTTCAAGCTTATAGTCTAGCAATAATCACGTACAACCGATGAAGCATGCAACATATTATGCTAGTCCATCAAATTGGGAAATCAACCTAAATATTTCACTTCACTTAACTACTACCGATAATCACAACCCCTTGATGGCATCACCATTACAACTCAACATCCACTACATACCTACTCACATGAGGTAGTAGTATACAACTACTAGGGAAAGGAAACTCAAGGGGGTAAATTCACATGATAGGATTAGTCGATCTTAACCTTAAAGTATAACCCATTTCAATCTTGTCAACATATTATAAATCCTTACATCATACTTACTTACCCAATCATACATCACAATGATCTTGAAAATTCAATAAACACTAATGTGTCTCTACTTATAACTTATTAACTAATCTACCCCTTTCCACTTACAACTTATAAATGATTTCTATAACCACCATAACTATCCACTTTGAGCTCCTTCTCTATTTTAAGCAATTAATAATCATATCCAATCACTTTCTTCATAGACTACCATAAAATCTCCAATTATTGCTACCACATTAGTCTATCACTATAAAATGTCAAACCATCCCTCAATAAATGGTTAAACAGCTAAAACTACTCATTTACATAGAAGTCACCCTCACTCTAACTTCTAACCTTGTAACTTTATATCACCAACTTCGCTGCCAATCTCACTACCAATAGGTCATTAAACTTTAACATACACTACTTCTCTAGTGGAAATACAGTTCCAATATTCTTCTACACATCATTAACCTTAAGAAAGACATCTGCAATAAAAATTTTGAAAGGGGACTGAATAGACTTTGTACCTAAGGCTGAAAGGCACAATTTTATCAAAAGAAAGGTATACACTCAAATTAATACACCTTGAAGCATTGACGGGCTGCTCTCAAGTCCTCATGGTATTTCATAACATTATGGATAACTCGATCAGAGAGAACCACATTATTGGGGGAGCTAGACTCTTAGAGTAGTATCACCTTAACAGTGAGACATGGCCCATGAAATTAGAACTAGGAATGAATTTTGATAAACTTCTTATGGACAACTCTATAGCACAAAATAGAGTATGAAAAAATAGAAAACAACGCCTAAATACCCGTTAACCTCCTGATTATAAGTGTGGTGCACAACACACCCATAAGTAAGAATCTACTAGACACGATTTTACAGACACCCTGGTACCATGAACTGTGCTCTGACACCGAGTTTATCAAGACCTGAGCTGGGGCCTTGACCGTAAAAAGCATCCCAAACCACGGAGGCCCGAGTGCCCTTCTAAATTTGGTAATCATACACAATATCCATATAGTAAAAGAAAATTTATGGATGACCATACAAAATGCTACCATGGACAAACTCATAAATTTGAACAATTTGAAAAGAAGTTCTGAATATTCTAGACGTATGACACCCATCTGTGAAATCTGTAACATCACAAGATCCAACATAATTCTGAAGAAAAACTAGGAAAAGGCCCTATTGGACCTAAACAAAAGTAAATAAAAAGTGACTGAAAAGAAATACGCCTTCTGGAATAAAGAAGCCTCACCAATTGCACACTTCACTCATGTTTGAATAATTCCACAGCTTAGCAGGACCTCTAGACTTAGCCTAAGACCCTAAAATATACCAGGTCCATACAATTGTACTGGTACGCCGAGCAATCCAAAATAATGTATTTATATACAAATAAAATAGGTGAGGGTAAGTCATGAAACATCATGCACGATATATTTTAAAATACATGGGCAAATTTTATAATCATAAAACACTCTTATCATTGCAGTTCTATTCTTTGTATTACTTCTAAGTTAGGTGGTTTACCCTACAATTCTACAACCCCATAGGCTATATGGAGTCCGTCCTTAACTCATCGGCCAATACCCTAACCCAAGTTTTCCAAAAGAGTTGGAGTTTCTAATTCTGATACGCCATAGGGAACTAGGCCAGCGTATAATCCCTCTTGGGGACATAATATCCTGTATCGAAAAAATACTATTTTGGGCAATTAGTTTTCTTAACTCGTGCCTTCTTTATGTAACCACCTAACATCTCTGTATGCCCATTTTTAGTCTTTTCTAATCATTAATCATTCTAAGTTCAAAATCTGAAAATCTATAAGAAAATCCACATTCTGTTCTGTTCTGTATAACTATGGCATTATCTTAATTGGTATCACCATACAAAGAATTGCAAGTCATGTTCCTGAGCCATAAAAATCATATCACAATTTTTTTGTTTCAAAGCATAAATTTTAGACCACCATATTTCAAATAGTTCAAGAAGATTCATTCTTTAATCATTTATCAAATTATGGAAAGATCATTCTTTTCAATTATTTCAACAAATATGTGGTGGTTATGCATCCTTGGAAAACTATGCAATTCTTTCATTATGTATAATCAACATTTATCAATATGCAAAACCCCCTCTCATCAATTTAAAGATCAATCTTAAATCATTCAACAATAGTCAAGAACATTGTTATCATGCTTCTGAATAACATTCCAAAATCAAAAGGTGTTGCAACATGAGAGGGAGTGTAAATAGTCATGCTCTCAATTCAATTATCAACTTTAAACACATACATACATATGCATTATTTTTAAATTAACTTGGGGTAAAGGCCTCAAGATGAAAACAATAATTCCATTTAAGTGTCCATAATGCACAGAATGTAAATTTCTAAACCCCTTTATAAATTCATGAATTCTAATCTTTAAATCATATTCAGAGTGTTTAAACAAGCCCATGTAGTTTTAGAAAAACCCCACATACCTTAGATTTGAAGTTAGGAGAATGAAATTCAAATCTTAATCAGCTTTTGTTGAATTCTTGCTCCTAGAGATGTGTTCTTGATCTTTGAGGAAGAAGTTAGGGTTTTGATTTGAGAGGAAAATTCAATTATAGAGTGGATTATAGTTTTTGGGAAGACAATCTTATGTTATGGACGGATTTTGGGTGAGGGGAAGTGGCCAAAATTCCTATAGATGCATTAGAAATTGATTTAACAAGTGAAAAAGTTCCATAATGCACTAGCCGATGCGTCGTGTTGACATTGTGTTGGCTTATAGCCTTACCCGGAAAATGGTATAATTTTTTGCTCGGTTTTTAGATTTTTGCAAAATTGGTATCATTGGAAAACTAATTTAATTATCTAAAATTTGGTGGGTCTTGAGCTGAAAAATTATATGTGTATCACAAGTTTTACACATTCAAAGTATACCCATTTAGAATCGAATATCCAATTTTGAATGAATGAATGATTCTTAGCTCAACTTTGCTCTATGTGATTTTTATAAAAACTTTTCACCTTATAATCACTTCATACACTAGGAGAAGGATCACGACCCATGAATTTAAATCTAAACCATGGAATTTGAACTTAAACACGTAGGAACAATGGTTCGATTGCTATCTCAAAAATCCGGGGTGTTACACTTTTGCCTCATTCTTTTGAAGTGCGAAGCTCACATCCAATTGAGTCTTGGACATTCACAATTCCAAATCCTTGAATTTGTTAAGTATCTTTGCAATGTAATGAGACTGTGACATGCCAACCCTTGTAGTGTTCTATGAATTCTTATTCCTAAGATAACATCTACAACTCCGAGGTCTTTCATATCAAACTTGCTTTTGAGCATTCATTTTGAAGGAGTTATGTTAGTGATGATAAACATATCATTCCAATATAAAAAAATAATTACTTGGTTATTTGGAGTGTCTTTAATGTAAATATGGTGATTTGGAGAGTCTTTAATGCAAATACATTTATCACATTCATTTATCTTGAACCCGTTTGCCAATATGGTTTGGTCAAACTTCCCATGCAACTGATCAGGTGCTTGTTTTAGTCCATAAAGTGACTTAACATGTTTACATACCTTATTTTCTTTTTATCGAAGCAAAAAACCGTTAGGTTGTTCCATGTAGATTTCTTCCTCCAATTCCACATTTAGAAATGTTATTTTCATATCCATTTGATAGATTTCAAGACCATATACCGCCGACAAGGCAATTAACATTCTAATCAAAGTTATCTTTGTTATTGGTGAGTATCAGAGTAATCCAGACCTTCTTTCTATTTAAAGCCTTTTACTACAAGTCTTGCCTTGTATTTTTTAATAGTATCATCCACCTTCATTTTCCTTTTGAAGATTCATATAGAGACTAAAGGTTTATTTACTAGTGGAAGATCAACCAACTCCCATGTATGGTGGCTTAAGATTGAATCAATCTTACTATTTACTGCCTCTTTCTAAAAGGATGAATCTAAAGACACCATCGCTTCTTTAATTGTTTGAGGCTCATTTCCTAAGAGAAATGTTACAAAACTTGATCCAAATGAAGTTAACGTTCTTTGACGTGTATTACGTCTTGGATTCTCATCCTTATGTACATCCTCCCTTAGTACATCTCGAGGTCATTTAGACCCCTTAGACAGTTCATGTCTACTTTTATATCGATAAATGTGTTCAAAAAATTCAACATTATCTGACTTAATTACCATATTTTCATTGATATCCAGATGTTTTTATTTATAAACCAAAAACCGACATGTTGTACTACTTTTAGCATATCCTATGAACACGCAGTCCATCGTATTAGGTCATATCCTTACACTTTAGGCATAGAAACTTGGACCTTTGCTATACACCCCCACACTTTGAAATATTTCAAGTTGAGTTTCCTTTCTTTCCATTTTTCTTATGGAATTGATTGTGTTTTACTATGGGGCACTCTATTGAGTATTCAGTTAGCTGTAAGGATAGCTTTCCCCCACAAGTTTTATGGTAAACTTGAACTAATTGGTAAGGCATTTATCATTTCCTTCAAGGTTCAATTTTTCCTTTTTCACAATTCCATCAGATTGAGGTTAATACGAGGTTGTAGTTTGACCGATAATTCCATTCTCAACACATATTTGTGCAAAGGAAGATTCATATTCTACGCTCCGATCACTTCTTATCATTTTGATCTTTTTCTCTAACTAATTTTCAACTTCTATTTTATATTGCCTAAATTCATCAAATGCTTCATCCTTACTATTTAGAAAATAGACATACCAATATTGAGTGCAATCGTCAATAAAAGTTATAAAATACTTTTTTTCCCAGGTGTTGACTTCATAACACAAATGTCAGTGTGGATTAAGTCTAAGGGATTGGACTTCCTTTCAATGAACTTATGGATGCATAGCATACTTTGATTCCACACATATTTGACATTTTGATTTATTGCACTCAAAGTATTGCAAAACTTCTAAGTTGATCAATTTTTGCAATGTTTTGCAACTGACATGTCAAAATTGTTCATTCCATAAATCAAAAGACTCAAGCAAGTAAGAAACTGAATTTTATTGATTTTAACATTCATTACATTCATTTTGTATAGTCCCTAAGTGAGGTAACCTTTTCCTACATACAGTTCTTTTTTACTAAGTACAATTTTTTTAAAAACAAATACACATTTGAATCCATTTTTGTCAAGAAGTGATACATAAATCAAGTTCTTCCGTAACTCCAGTACATATAGGATGTTGTTCAAAGTCAAAACTTTGCCTGAGGTCATTTTCTAGCATACTTTTCCTATTCCTTCAACTTTTACAGCTGCAGAGTTGGGCATATATATCTTCTCTTCGCCCTAAGCCAGAGCAATAGCAGCAAATAACTCCTTATTAGAACAAACGTGGTAGGTGGCACTGGAATCCATCCATCATTCTTAGGGATTTCCCATCAAGTTGCATTCAGTCAGTATGGCATACAGATCATCCATTTATTTCTTCGACTCAGCCATATTTGCTTGGTCCTTCTTTTTTTCTTTGTTTAGGGCATGACATTCTGTTGACTTGTGGTCAATCTTGCCACAGTTATAACATTTTCCCTTAAATTTTTTCTTAGGTGGATTTCTTTACTGTCCCGCTTTCTTCTGCTTTTTGGAGTTGTTGTAGTTGTCTTCTACAATATTTGCTCCATTTATTGTAGAATTTTCTTTCGACCTTCTTTCTATGTCTTTATTGTCTTCGTCAATGCGCATTCTTACTATAAAATCTTCTTCTGTCATCTCGTTTCACTTATGTTTCAAGTAGTTCTTGAAGTCCTTCTACATAAGTGGTAACTACTCTAATATTGTTGTGACTTGAAATGCCTCACTCATAACCATACCTACAAAGTTTATGTGAACATTAAGAACATTTTTAACATGTTCAACTAAGGTATTCATTAAAATCATACCTTCCACGAGGAGATCGTTGATGATTACTTGCATTAGCTTGAATTGAGATACAACAGATTTGTTGTCAATCATTTTAAACTCTAGGAATCTTTCAATGAAGAACTTTTTTGTTCTCGCATCCTCAGTATTGTATTTTCTTTCCAGTGCCTCCCATAACTCTTTTTATATCTTTATTCCACTATACATGTTGTATAGTTCATCTTCAAGGACATTTAGAATGTAATTCCTGCAAAGGAAATCTGAGTGATTTCACGCCTCCATAACAACAAATTTCTCCTAGTCCGAAGTTCATTTGGGTACCTCTGGAACTTCTTCAGATGTAAATCATTGAAGACGTAAAGTTGTAAGGTAGAAGATTAAAATTTCATGAAATCCCCTCAATCATTGACTAGAATAACATTTTTTCTTCTTAATCTTATTAGCTAAAATGTTATTCGATTCATTCTTGCACATTTAGTTGCGTATCCCAATTCCAGATTATTGACTCTTCTAACCTAATTTTTTATTAGACTGTGCATAAAAGTAGATACAAGCAAGAAATTTTGATCACAAAGTTTTTCTTATCAGGTATATTCTACACTGACATAAGCATAGGTTGTCTAAGTTAAAATAGTTGAGCACACATGTTGAATTCCTCATGCTTCATCCTCATCTTCTCTTATGAGGATGATGAATTGGTTGACCAACTTCCTGTGATTCTCTCCAAATAATTCTGCACAAGTGTTTTTAATCCTATAGAAGATGTATCTTCTTCTCTCTCAACCAAAATATCAGTTAGTACCATAGATTTGTCAAGCTTGATCATTAATCACATGCAGCATATGTTCTGAAGAATGAAAGGGAACATGCTCTCCTTTTTAGTTCCTAATGGGCTCAGATCTTTTAGGATTTCTCAATGCTAGTTTAGGTTTGACTTTTCAAACAAGAATGGATGTTTTTTAGCAGATGAATCATGTTTCTGTTCAATAATGAGGGCAAACACTCATGGCAAAAAGAATGATAAGAAAAAAAATTAATTTAGCTAAGATAAATTTTGAACTTGAAGCTGCACAAGACAGTAATGGAGTGGAATAAGTGGTCAGTCAGGCTTGGATCGTGACTTTGTAGAATGACCTTGATTGAGAAAAGGATGAAAATGTTGAATTCATTCATCAATTGCCGTAGTTGATATCACCTGTTCTGTTTCTCATTTCTCATAACTATTCGTACCCTTAGTCATGTCGCACTTTTATACCATATTTTTTAAATGCTTAGTTTGTTTTCTTTGTTCATTACTAGCTTAGGTTTAATGTGAAACATTCTAGATAATTAAATGGAATGGTTGTCTCTACTAAATTGGCTCATTTTTTTCCTTTCTTTAATACATTACTATGTTGGATTAAGACTTTGTCTGATTGTTTTGGTGATAGACCCAATGGCCATAAATAGCATAACTACTTACTTTGGCTAGTATATGATTACATTGAAATGGATTTTGTATGATGCCAAATGGGGGAAGATAAGAGGGTTGTGCAATGTTTATAACCCATTGACTAATAGATTCATTCTAGTGTTTTATACTTTAGTGCCTATAGGTGAAGATGGTTGAATGCACAAAGATAAGAGGTTTTTCATCATCAAAAAGGGGGAATTTTTTGGGTACTATGTAGTTTTGATGATTGACGAACTGACACATGAATGAAACATGTTATTTGAGTTGGTCCACTCATAGAAAAGCAGATTTCCAGTTTCACAAATAGATGCAGACAAGATTGCTTAAAGAAAATAATGAATAAGCAAACCTAATTTTGAAATACTCAAGTTACTGATCATGTGGGGAATATAAAAAATTGAATTTCATTCAAACACTTATTGATAAGGGAAAGCAAGTTTAGTTGAAAAAGGAGTCCTACGTGAAGAAGGAGTTTCACTTCTGAGTATATCCTGAAGAGTCCTATGCGTGGGAGGAGAAAGATTCTGATAAATAAACACGTGCTGATTTAAAGAGTTGGGGTTTTACTACAATAGTAAGGAGACAAGATATGGAATTGAAGAAGGAGTCTCACTTGAAGTAAACCTCTATACAATGAGAGTTCTGATTAAAGGAGGAGGTTGAAATATAAAATGACTCATTGAAGAGTTGTGCTTAAATAGAAGATGAATCAGTCAGAATAATTTATGCACTTACAAAGTAGAAATGCACAATTAGTTGATTGACTTCATGAAGTACTACTCAATAACTGAAGAAATACATTGAAGAACCTGGTCGGAAGTATAGAATCTAGCTAAGAGTTTTACAGTTGATTTTTAGAGTTGTTCATTGTGTTTGAAATATTGATGTAATATTAGTTTAAGCGTGTTATAAACTAAACTAGGATGTGGTCTTCGAGTTGGGAAAACTCTAAGACTTTGGGAACGCATACCTTGGGAGGTGTGTGTACTTAGGAATTAGAGTTTATAATTCCTAGTTGTTGTGTTAAAGGAATTAGAGTTTATAATTCCTATTTGTTGGTTACAAGAGTTATGTAATCAGTCATTATTGATGGTAAATGTTATTTAGTAAAGTTGGGGTTAACTCCTATAAAGGTGCAGGTTATGGTTTTTTACACCTTTTTGAGCTGGGTGTTTTCCACGTAAAAATCATGTTGTTCATTATGTACAATTTTACTGCTTCCCTGGAACACGTTAGGCAACCCATTCGATCGATAGGCAACTCTTACGTTAAAGTCACTGATCAGTAGGGAACGAATTATTACCAATTGTTGTCAGAGTTGATTTCCTTAAAAATGGTTAACACCTAAGACAAAGATCAATATGATGAATTCCGCACCACCTACTGTCCATAGTAAAGGTCAATCTACTATTTAACCTCCACTTTTTGATGGGTCTCACTTTATTTGGTGGAAAGCTAGGATGGAAACATTTTTTCCAATTGTAGATTATGAATTATGAGATAGAACTATTGATGGACCAACAATGCCCATGAAGATAGTGGATGGATAACAAGTGAAAAAGGGAAGGAGTGAATTCACCCCGGAAGATCTTGTTGCACTACAAAAGAATGCAAAAGCCAAAACATTCTTGTTTGTGGTCTTGGTCCATCCAAGTACAATAAAGTATCTAATTGCAACACTGCTAAACAAAGCTAGGATACATTGGTGAATGCACATGAAGGCACTAGCCAAGTTATAAAATTCAAAATTGCATTACTTTTCACCGAATATGGGTCTTTTGAAATGGAGAAAAATGATTCACTACAAGAAATGATAATTAGGTTAACTTTGTTGGTAAATGAGCAATCATCTCTAGTAAAGGTTTTATCTACTGAGGAACAGATAGAGAAGGTCTCAACAGTCCTACAGAAGTCTAAGTGGAATGTCAAAGTTACAGCCATAAGAGAAGCTAAGGATGTCACTAGAATGTCCCGTGATGAGTTAGTTGGTAATTTGAAGACCTACGAGATGGACATAGAAGATCTAAATTATAGGGAATCTGAAAGTGATAAATCAGATCATGAAGAATGTGATGAAACTACTCTCATGTTCATTGGAGATTCAAACATGGAAGAATATGATGGAAACTCTTAGGTAAGTATTCTTGAACTCAAAAATAAGTTGCATTTATTTTCTAAAAAGAAACTTGTTTCCTTAAAAAGTGCTCTAATTGATGATTTCCAAGAAATAATTTGTGATAGGGATGAGTTATTCAATAATATTACAGGTCTCAAGTTTGATTTTGTTGATCTATGTACTTGTAAGAATACAGTTGAAAAGGAAAACAACACTCTTAAGGAACAGGTTAGCACTCTTGATTCATCAAACCTGACTCTCAAATCTAAAATTTTAAAACTGACTCTTTCTAAAAAAGATAAAAGAATCAAAACTGATGAACAAGAAAATATTGACCTTGAATTGACCAAGCCCAAACAAGAATGTAGTGATGAGAAGGAAAAAGTGAACAAATTAATGCAAAAAGTCTCTAAACTAAAATTTGATCTTTAAAAGGATAGACAGATGGACAAATTCCTCAAGAACTATTCGTCAACTCAGTGAAAAAACCCACAGTGAAAGGGACGGATTGGGTTTATTCAAGAGCTCTAATGTTACTAAGGATTTGTTATATATATGGGGTACTCATGGGTATCCAACCACTGAATATCCAGTTGCAGTGAAAAGCAAATAAAGAAGCATAATCCTATAAAAAAATTTCCTTTTTCTAATAGGTCACATAACCTATTTCCTCTATGGGCTAGAAGGAACCTCACACATCCTTTTTCTAATAAGAATGTCTAGGTTCCTAAAGTTAACCCTTGATTTGTTTTGTAGGTGAGAGTAAAAGGAGGCAAGAAAAATTAGTACATGGATGGAGATTGATCAGTACATAAAACTGGGATCAATAAAGTTTCTTTCACTCACCACATTTAAAGGGAGAATGGATCTTATGGAGATGGTAAAAAAAGGGTGACAGTAAAACTGATGAGCATGCACAGGAACATATTGTACTACCTAGTCCAACTGTTGTACATACTGAGAGCATATTGATAGGGGGAACAACAAATCAAGAAATTGATGCATCAATAACACCACCACAAGATACTGATAATTTTGTTGGTACTTCATAAGAATTGGTGCTGTCAAAAAAATCTTAATATATCTCATGGGAATCAATGGCTTGACACTATGGCATCCAAAGGAAAGCAATTTCACTCTTGAGGGATACAAAAATGTTGACTATGTTGGTTACATAATTGACTGGAGAAGCACCAAAGGCACTAAGTAGAGAGAATTTTGAAAGGAATAGGTTAGACTTGGGAATGATTAAAATTGCATAAAATTCCCTCAATGATTGACTAGAATAACCAATTTTCTTCTTAATCTTATTAGCTAAAATGTTATTCGATTCAGTCTTGCACATTTAGTTGTGTGTCCTAATTCCATATTTTTGACTCTTCACCTAATTTTGTATTAGATTATGCAGAAAAATAGGTACAAGCAAGAAATTGTGACCACAAAGTTTTTCTTATCAGGTATGTTCTTCACTAACATAAGCATAGGCTGTCTAAGTTGAAACAGTTGAGGACACTTGATCAATTCCTCACACTTCATCCTCTTCTTGTCTTATAAAGCTGACGAATCGGTTGACCAACTTTCTGTGATTCTCTCCAAATGATTGTGCACAAATGTGTTTAATCCTACACCAAAAGTATCTTCTTCTCACTCACTCCAAATATTAGTTTGTACCATGTATTTTCCAAGATCGATCTTTAATCACATGTAGCATATGTTCTAAAGAATGAAAAGGGACATGCTCTCCCTTTTAGTTCCTTATTGGATCTGATCTTTTAGGATTTCTCAATCCTAGTTTAGGTTTGACTTTTCAAACAAAAAGGATTCTTTTTGAATTGATAAATCATGTTGCTCTACCTAGGACAATAAGGTTGGCTAACACTCATTACAAAAATAATGATAAGAAAAAAATGATTTAGCTGAGATAAATTCTGAACATGAAGCAGCACAAGATAGTCATGAAGTGGAATAAGTGGTCCTTCAAGATTAGATCATGACTTTGAAGCTTGACCTTGATTGAGAGAGGGATGAAAATATTGAATTCACCCGTCAATTGACACAGTTGATATCACCTATTCCTCTTTTCTCATCACTATTTGTACCCTTAGTCATGTCCCACTTTTATATCATATTTTTTAAATTCTCAATTGTTTTGCTTAGTTTAGTACTAGATTATTTTTAATGTGTAACATGCTATTAAAGTTAAATGGAATGGTTATCTATGCTAAATTGACTTTAATACATTCCTATGTTGGCTCAAGTCTTTGATGATTGTTATGGTGATAGCCATGAATAACATAACTAATCAATTTGCCTAGTATTTGATTACGTTGAAATGGTTTTTGTTGATGCCAAAGGGGAGAATATATGAGGGTTGTACAATATTTATAACCTATTGACTAACTGATTTCATTCTAGTCTTTTACACTTTAGTGCCTATAGGTAAAGATGATTGAATGCACAAAGATAAGAGGTTTGTAATGATCAAAAAGGGGGAATTTTTTGGGTACTATGTAGTTTGGATGATTCACAAACTGACACGTCAATGAAACATGTTACTTGACCCGGTCCATGCATAGAAAAGAAAATTTCTAGTTTCACTGATAGATGCAGACAAGATTGCTTAAAGATAAGAACGAATAAGCAAGCCTAATTCTGATACACTAAAGTTACTAATCATGTGGGGAATATAACAAGTTGAATTTGATTCAAACAGTTAATGAGAAGGGAAAACAAGTTTAGTTAAAAACGGAGTCCTATGTGAAGAAGGAGTTTCATTTCTGAGTATATCTTGAAGAGTCCTATGGGTGGGAGGAGAAATATTCTAATAAATAAACATGTGCAGTTTTAAAGAGTTGGAGTTTTACTACAACAGTCAGGAGACAAGAGCTGGAATTGAAGAAGGAGTCTCACTTGAAGTAGAACTCTATGCAATGAAAGTTCTGATTAAAGGAGGAGTTTGAAATAAAAAATGACTCTTTGAAGAGTTGTGCTTCAATAGTAGATGAATCAGTCAGAATAACTTATGGACTTACAAAGTAGAAAAGCACAATCAACAGATTGACTTCACGAAGTGCTACTCAATTTACTGAAGAAACACATTGAAGAACCTGGTCCTAAGTATATTATCCAGCTAAGAGTTTAATGTTAATTTTTATAGTTTTTCACTGTGTTTGAACTATTGATGTAATATTAGTTAAAATGTGTTATAAACTGACCTAGGAGCTAGTCTTCGAGTTAGGGAAAAAATCAAGGACTTTGGGAACGCATACCTTGGGAGGTGTGCATATAGTTGAGAATTAGAGTTTATAATATCTAGTCATTGTATTAAAGGAATTAAAGTTTACAATTCTTGTTTGTTGGTTAAAAGAGTTTTGTAATCAGTCGTTATTGAGGGTCAAAGTTATTTAGTAAGGTTGGGGTTATGTCCAATAGAGGTGTAGGTTGTGTTTTTTTACACCTTTTTGAGCCGGTTGTTTTCCACGTAAAAATCATTATGTTCATTACTTACTATCAGTAGGGTAACTCTTACGTTAAAGTGACTGATCAGTAGGGCATGAATTCTTAACAAGTGGTATCAGAGCAGGTTGTCTTAAAATGGGTTAACACCTAAGAAAAAGATCAATATGATGAATTCTGAACCACCTACTATCCATAGTGAAGGTCAATCCACTATTAGACCTTCACTCTTTGATGGGTCTCACTACATTTGGTGGAAATCGAGGATGGAAATGTTTCTTCAAAGTATAGATTATGAATTATGAGATAGAATCATTGATGGACCTACAATTCCCATGAAGATGGTGGATGGAGAACAAGTGAAAAAGGTAAGGAGTGAATTCACTACAGAAGATCTTTTTACACTACAAAAGAATACGAAAGCCAAAAACATTCTTGTTTGTGGTCTTGGTCTTGCCGAGTACAATAGAGTGTCTAATTGCAACACTACTAAACAAATTTGAGATGCATAGGTGAGTGGACAAGAAGGAACTAGGCAAGTGAGAAAATTAAAAATTGTATTACTTTTCACAAAATATGACGCTTTCAAAATGGAGAAAAATAAGTCACTACAAGAAATGATAACTAGGTTAACTTTGTTAGTAAATGAGTTATCATCTATAGAAAAGGTTTTCTCTACTGAGGAACAAATAGAGAAGTTCTCGAAAGTCCTACCAAAGTCTAAGTGGATGTCAAAGTTACAGCCATAAGAGAAGCTAAGGATCTCACTAGCATGTCACTTGATGAGTTAGCTGGTAATTTGATGACCTATGAGATGGACATGGAAGATCTAAATTATAGAGCATCTTAAAGTAATGAATTAGATGATGACGAAGACGATGAAACTTCTCTCATGGCCATTGGAGATTCATACATGGAAGAAGATGATGGAAACTCTGAGGTAAGTATTCTTGAACTCAAAGAGAACTTCCATTTATTTTCTAAAAAGAAACTTGTTTTCAAGGTCAATATTTTGGAATTCAAGGTCAAACTTGAATTCCCAATCCAGCCCTTTTGTTTTCATTTATTCTCTTTGAGTTCATCAACTCAGTGGAAAAAAAGGGCTGGATTGGGTTTTTTCAAGAGCTCTAATGTTACTAAGGATTTCTTCTATATATATGGTATTCATGGGCATCCAACCACTAAATGTCCAGTTGCAGCAAAAAGAAAATCAAGAAGAACAATCATAGAAAAAGAATTTGGTTCTATGTTAGCACAAGCTAACAAAACGGTGAAAACTGGTCAGAGAAATATGACACATAACTTGCTTCCTCTATGGGCAAGAAGGAACCTCATATATCCTTTTTCTAATAAGAAAGAACCCAAGCTTGTTTGGGTTTCTAACGTTAACCCTTGATTTATTTTGCAGGTGAGAGTGAAATGAGGCAAGAAAAATTATTACATGGATAGAGCTTGATCAAGACAGAAGACTGGGAGAAAATAAAGTTTCTTTCACTCACCACATTTAAAGGGGCAATAGATCTTTTGGAGATGGTTAAAAAAAAGTGAAAGGGAAATTGATGAACATATTGTACTACCTGATTCAACTGTTGTACCGACTGAGGGCATATTGACTGGGGGAACAACAAATCACGGAATTGATGCATCAATAACAATAACACAAGATGCTGATAATTTTTTTGGTAGTTCATAAGAATTGGTGTTGACAAAAGAATCTTAAGATATCTCATGGTAATCAATGGCTTGAGACTATGGTATCCAAAGGAAAGTAATTTCACTGTTTATGGCTATAAAAATTTTGACAATGTGGGTTACTTAATTGACTGGAGATGCACTAAAGACACTAAATAAAGAGCATTTTGAAAGGAATAGGTTAGACTTGGGGATGATTAAAATTGCATGAACTCCCCTGAATGATTGACTAGAATAACCATTTTTCTTCTTAATCTTATTAGCTAAAATGTTATTCGATTAAGTCTTGCACATTTAGTTGTGTGTCTCAATTCTCTAATTTTGGCTCTTCTAACTAATTTTGTATTAGATTATGGAGAAAAATGGGTACAAGAAAACAAGTGTGATCACAAAGTTTTTCTTATCAGGTATGTTCTACACTAACATAAGCATAGGTTGTCTAAGTTGAAACAGTTGAGCACACCTGTTTAAATCCTCACACTTCATCCTCTTCTCATCTAATAAAGCTGATGAATCAGTTGACCAACATTCTATGATTCTCTCCAAATGATTGTGCACAAATTTGTTTAATCCGACTCTAGAAGTATCTTCTTCTCTGTCAACCAAAATATCAGTTTGTACCATGGATTTTCCAAGCTTGATCATTAATCACACGTAGCATATGTTCTAAAGAATGAAAAGGGACATGCTCTCCCTTTTAGTTCCTAATTGGCTTAGATCTTTTAGGATTTCTCAATCCTAGTTTAGGTTTGACTTTTCAAACAACAATGAATGTTTTTGAACAAATGAATCATGCTTCTCTACCTGGTTCAATAAGGAGGGCTAACACTCCTTGCAAAAAAAATGATAAGAAAAATAAATGATTTAGCTGAAATTAATTCTAAACTTGAAGTTGCATATGACAATCATGAAGTGGAATAAGTGGTCCTTCAGTCTTGGATCATGAATTTGAAGCTTGACCTTGATTAAGAGAGGGATGAAACACTACAAGAAAAATCTTTATTTATGACCAACATATTGGGACAAGATGATAATCCCATCTCTAAAAGTATAGGTTTTGAGACAAACTTTTTTTTTTGGTCCTTATTTATGTATTTATTGTGAAGGTTACTAAATATGGTCCCAAAAAAATTTAGTGGTCCCAAATAATATATAATTGAAGGCATGAGCGCGAATTTTTTGTTTTTTGTTCTTTTACCAAAAATTAAAGCGCCAATTCCATTTCTTTATCAAAAGTTAAAGCGCCAATTGTGTATTTGCTGAAAGTGAAAAATTAAAAAAAATATCTTAAAATTAAACTATCGCTAATTGAACCCTAATCACACCCACACTTCCAATTTCCACTCTCGATTTGCTCTCCGTGAACTCAACGAGAGATAATTTTTCTTGCAGCTCTACCCTAAATCGAAGAATTTCAAGGTATGCCTCCACTTCCAATCAATCGATGTTGTTTTTTTTCATTCTTTGGCTGCTCGATTTTTGTATTAATATCAAAATTTTTCTTGTTTTTCAATTCCCACTGGTCAGCTCTGCCTAATCTCAATGAGAAATAGTTTTTCTTGTAGCTCTAACCTAAATCGACAAATTCCAGGTACACCTCACTTTCCAATCAATTAAGTTGTTGTTTTTCATTTATAGGCTGTTGAATTGCGATATTAATTTCAAATTTTTTCTTGTTTTCCAAACGATTGAGTTGTTGTTTTGATTATCTTTGTTACTTATGTTAGTGATATAAGAATTTCCGATCTTTAGAATCTATCTATCTGGTTGCGAATTTTGGAAATTTGGTGAAATTTCTGTAGATAGTACTGGCCTATGCTAGCTTTTTGGTGCAACATGGCCTTAGGAAATGATGTCGATTCCATGTTAGATATGATCAGGGCTTTGCACAGTTTGTAATTTAACACTCTCTTAGTGCTGTTATATCATTTTTAAAATATCATTATTTATAAAAGCAATTAGATACACAACTTTCATTTATGTTTGACTCATTTCTTTCTATTGATACACATTTGATGTGAGAATTGTTATATCTCGTGCCTGGCAAGGCTGAATCATTGATATTAATAAAGTCCGGTTCATGTACACTTGTAGCTTATTATGTTGATTGAGCAGTACTTTCTGACTATGTATTGAAATTGTTGGTAATGTGACTTATGGAACAAGATTAATTGCCCTGACAATTGTTTATTTTGATGTTGCTGAAAAATGAAGGGGCTTATTATTCCGGAGAGTTGGAACTGTTGCTATAACCTTATTAAGACAATTTATTTGTGTGCAGTAGAACTGAATTTTGGATCAGAAAAGAGAGCTGAGAATTTTTTTTAAGATCTTTGGGAGATAAAAAATATTACATGCCGCAATAAGCTTCCAAGATTTTAGATTCTCTATCTCTTGTCCTTGTCATCTTGAGCCGGGGGTCTATCGGAAACAGCTTCTCTACCTCTTTAGAGATAGTGGTATGGACTTCGTACACTTTACCCTCTCCGTTCCATTCAGCCCAACCCGCTGGATCAATGAGACTACCTAGGTACGATTACATCACTACAGTTCATGAATATTCTTTCCTTGGCCTACCAATGTACGTTTTGAATTCATTTTCAACTGGTTCAACGTTTGGACTTGCTATTATGTCACAGAATTGAATTGAACTCCCCGTGGCCTGATTTGGGTCCGTCCTACCTTGTGCAGTCACCATGTTTTTCTGATTTTTATTCGCTTTTCTATCGACAAGCTTGCATTTATGGAACACAGCAGCTGCATTTAAAAATATAAAATCGACAGTACCTGTCACATAGGAGTCCCGATAGAACTGCCTTAGAGAATGCGCATAAAGGGTGTCTTCATAAGCATCAATACGGCAACGATTTATGATAGACATATCAGCTACAACTCAAAGAGCCATAGCTTGGTGTTTTTCTGATCCTGCTGTGTTCAGTATACATATGTCCAGTAGTATAAATCCTTGGCCAATTGCAGCAAGAGTGGCAGAGCGGAAGGTTGTTGATCCATCCATAACATTGAGACTCAGTTAATTTGCTGGAATAATAAATACATGCCATCACCAACAATAATCAGGTTCATTTTCTTCATATTAACCTCAACATTCTCTTCATAAATCCCCTTCTTGACATAGATCAAATACCGCGTTTTGCTCTTATCTGGTTCAGCCGCGACTGCTTCACCAACTTTTTGATAATCCCCAGTACCCTCCTGTGCAACCACTGCATTTGCTTTAATGGCCTTACCCTTCACTCTCCATCAGCTTCCTATCTCGCAAACTGATCCAAGACGACATTCTCCCATAAAGCCACATAAAAACTTCCGCATTCTTCGCCCTACTTTGCCAGATTTGTAACGTGATTAGTGAGCACATTACTTAGCCAGATTTATGCGTTGGCAGTATCGCTACTTCATCTATTACCAAGTTGCAATATGTCAGAACATACACGGCCTGATCTTGCCTTTGTACAAAAATAATACAGGGAAAAGAGAAAACAACCAGTAGGTGCTCTGATCTGTTCAAATAAATCATCTTATGTTGTCGCTGAATTAGTTAGAAGACAAAGTTATGTTCAGCTGAATTAGTTAGAAGACGAAGTAACTTTTATGTTATCGCTGAAGTGTATTTTTCTGTAAAGATAAGACCAAACCACTAGGCACTCCAATCTGTTCAAATAAATCATTGTTTTACTTGTAACTTGTACTGTGGACAGAGAACTGGTTAATACACCTTTAATCTTGGGAGTGTTGAGGAATGTTCAATTTCCAAACCTCATCTTTGCAAGGTGAGTATGAGGAATGTTCAATTTCCAAACCTCATTTCTACTTATTGACCACTTAACTGACACCTATAACAGTATACAAAGAAGCAAATACAAAATAATTGTCTGATAAACAAAATTTAAGCGCCTATCTGGAAAGGCCAGCATCATTATTAGCTTTTCATCTATGAGATGTCTATCCAAACATGAAATTATTATGAATGTTGGTCATCCCAGACATCCAAATGAAAAAGCAGTATAAAATTAAGAAAGCAAATAAAGGAAGATAAACTTCCAGTCCATACTTCTCGTCTTTCGATCCAATTTTTATTTAAATAATTTTTTTTATCATCAAACATCACTTTGTCAGTCTATTCTTGTCTTTCAGTCCGATTTGTATATTTGTCACGGTTATTTAGTGTTTTGGCTGGTTGAGCTGGAGTTTGGCCTTTAGATGTTGGTTTATTTTTTATGTTGTCTTTGCTGTTTTAGTGTTCAATTTCACTATTTGCTGCAACCACTTCTTGTTCTTTTTCTTTTTAAATGGGATTTATCTAAGTTACGGGTAGCTGGTTCTGGGATTTCACTGGGATGTTGTTATTGTTGTTGTAGTAGCGACTTTATCTGAGTCCAACACAAAAGAAATGTAAAAGAACTGATGAGGTGAAGTATCTCATAAATTACTTACTACTAAAAACTTCTATTCTTTTAGCATTAAAAATTTAACTTATAATACTTTTTGTATAGATTTTGGGAAGCACAGAGACTACGTTGACTGTATTCTTTAGTTGAATGGGTAAAAAGTTTTCTTACTATTTTTTTAACTTTTGGCTCTTTTTGCAGGTTCACTATGAAGACTGGAAATGATGATGGATAAACTATTAAGAGTACTATGAGATATACTTTCTGCGCACCTGGTGCAATTGGAAAGGGACGGGGACAAGGGCTTAGATCTTTGATAACAAATGGAAAAACTCTAACTAAGTGTTCATTAAGTTCGGTTTATCAACCTAATGATGTAGTTAAGCAATACATCCAAGAATTTGAAACAAGAAAGGTTTTTTAATTTTTTAGAGTTTTAAATTGCATAAATAACTTGAATTAAACACCATAGCTTATTTTTGGTCACAAAAATAGCTGGTTATTCTAACTTTTTTTGGTCGTCCTTTCTTGTGCTACAAAATATAATTCTCAAGTATTAGTAATATGATTTTCTTTCTCCTAGTGCTATAGGAAAGGGACCAGCAGAAGGAGTTACAAACTCTACCATGTGTTCTTTTACAAGTAATGGGAATGACAATGCGTAAGAAGTTCGTGGTTCGGGAGAACGAGTTTATGCCAGTTAATACTTTATTACCTCTGTCTACTAATGAGGTTAAGCCATATTTAAAAGAAGTTGTAACAAGTAAGTTTTTCAAATCAAATTTCTATTGAGGGCTTTCTGTCTCTGAAAGGTGTGGTAGATGCTGTAGAGTTCCTGCCACATTCTGTGAAGGTTGTGGTTGATACTTATTGGAGTAGTCTACTTCTTGTCATTTTTGTTTGACTAGTTGTGACAGTTTTGTTACCTTTGGCTGCATCGTGAACCTGAAAGGTGGCTCATCTGTGGTAGTTATGCTACTTCACTGTGTTTTCTGTTTACACTGGTTGGGAAAACAGCCGGACCTATAAATTACCTGAAACTACTACTACCAGTTAACTTACCTGATATCACTACTAATGTTTACTTACCCCAGCTGGTACCTTTTATTTTGCCCATTTCAATGTAAGTGGAAAATCATATTCTGCCTAGACATCCTAGCTTCCCATTAATAGATCATAGCTGGATATGTAAATCACTCCAGGGTGCACAATGCATGTATTTTCACCCCTCAACCTAGAGGTCTTGCCCAAAAGTTAAATTTCCTTTATAGACCACGAGTATGGAGAACCTGATAGACTAATACCAAACTTTACTGAAACCTGTACCAACCACACTAATGACTTCAAATGAAGGGTAGAAAAGATCCTTTTTAGGAGTGAAACAATATGGTCCGTTTAGAGTTGCCATATTAAACTCAAAATGTTAAGCTCATACAACTATATATTTGTTTGGAAGGTTCTATTGGGAAAGAGAGAGGAAAAGGACTTACAAGCTCTTCTATGTTATCTGGTCAAGTATTGGGAACAAAGATGCATAAGAACTCCGTGGTTTGTGAGAACGAGTATATACAATTTGATACTCCATTTTATCCATCAACTAATCAAGTTAAGCAACGAACCAAAGAGGCTGAAGCAAGTAAGTTTTTTTAAAGTCTGTTAAATTTCTTATTGCATTTATAATTTAAGTATTAGTAATATTATTTGCTTTCTCTGGAAGCTATTGGGAAGGGACCAGAAGGAGGAGACGTAAGAATGGGAATGATACGTAAGAACTCCATGGTTCTTGAGAAAGAGTATATGCAAGTTGATACTACATTTTCTCCATCAACTAATCAAGTAAAGCAACGAACCAAAGAGGCGGAAACAAGTAATTTTTTTTTCAAGTCTGTTGTGATTCCGAAGGTTTCCAAAACCTCCAAAATTCTAATTTTAGCTCAAATTTATATGGCTGTTTTTGGCTCCCAACGGTCAAATAGCCGTTGGTCCCAACGTCTATAATGGCCCAACGGCTATTTTTTAATTAAATTCAATTTTTAAAAAAAATCCTATAAATATTTTTTAATTATATTTTTTAAAAAACAACCAAACATCATACAAATGTTTTCTTCTTGTTAAGGGGTTCTATGAATAATATGGGATCTAATACCTAAATATTTGTGCTTCTTGTTAGGGGTTTTTAAGAATAGTGTGGGATCTAATCAAGGAATGCAATCAATGGATAATAATCCTATGATTCATGGGAAAGAGAACATGCAAACTAATATTTCATTGCCTCCGTCTCCTGAAAAAATTATGAAACCCTCCCAAAATGTTGAAATAGATATAGTATTTAGACTTTATGTATTATTAAATTTATAGAATTGAATTTTATTATAATAGTTCTAAACAAATTATGCAGCTGTAGGATATCATCTAGTCTTAAAAAGGTAAAAAAAGTTTGAGGGAGCAACAAGTGCAAGGAAGTTGCATCACTTGAAGTCGGTCAGAAGCTGAAAGTAACCTTTTACAATAATAGAACGGTTGGAAAAAATAGCAATCAATTTTTAAGACACTTGGGAAATATAATTCGTGACAGTACCATGTGTCCATTACCTGTATCATCCTGGAGTGATATTAAGAAACAAAATTTGGATCACATGTGGGCAGTTATTGAGGTAACAACTGTAGGTTATTTGGACCTTTTTTTGGTTCGTTCTATCTAATGTTGTGTATTGACTATTGTAGGACAAATTTGAGAGTAATAATATGAATGATCATTGTGATCATATCTTTGGATGGATGAATGAGTTGTGGAACAAATTAAGAAGAAGGACTGGAAGTGGTTAGTTTAAGGAACATTTTTGTTCTGAAAGTTTTTAGGTATTCCATTTCATAGCAATATATTACTTTCTTTATAATTGTGTGTGGATTGGTTTCTTTTTTCTAAAAAAAATCAATGGTTCTATTTATGTTGCTCTATATTACCTGCTAGTTCTTCCCTATAAACTTTATTTGTTGATGCAATATCAGAATTTGTATTTGAGTAGAAGCTAAACCTATTATTTAAGAACAGTACAGGCGAGAAGCAAAAGGAATACAGCAAACCGAGCTAATTTGACAATGCTTCATCATATTGGTAGCAAACCTATTCGAGAGATAATGTATCAGCAGGTAGTATCAAAAATTATTTTAATAAGAAAATACTTATGAGGTATTACTTGACAGGTTCTCTTTGATGTAAAGGGAGCGAAAGAAGGCAATCCTCTAGAAAGTCAACAAGCTTGTTGAACCTGAAGCAATTGAAAAACATGTGCATTTGGTAGATTAAATTTGTAAATTACTAAAAATTAATATGGGTTATGATTGAAAATGTCCTTTTATCTATCATGTAGGCTCAGATCGAAGAAATTGTGAAAGCAGAGCCATCTCTACCTACCATAGAGATTGTAGAAAAATGTTGGGGACCTCAAAATCGTAGTCATGTAGGTTGCTTTGACAGTGGAGTAAAGGTGAAAGATATTAAAGGCGACACTTCTTCAAAGACTGAATTACTGTTCGCTCTATGTTCAACTCGAGATGACAATAAATCCTTGATTGAGGAAATCAAATCATTGAATAATCGTTTGTCAACCTTAGAAGATGAGATGTAAAAAATAAGAAAAATGCAAGAATTTTTTGCTTCTCAACAATCTCATATCCCTCATACAACCTTTCCCGTTTCAACTTAATGACACTGGCTTATTTTGCTTCCCTAGTAAGTAGTTATTTTACTTGGTTATTATTTAACTACATTTTGTCAAGATTATACATTTTGGGATTTTTGTGTTTTTTTCCAAGATGGGGTTTTGTTAGTTTTGCTTATTTTCTGCATTTTTGGCTTGTGTTAGATGGGGTTTTGTTAGTTTTGATGATTATGGTGTGGATGGGGTAGTGTTAATTTTGTTGATTATGGAGTGGGTGAATTTGAATATCATTTGTATAAACTCTATGTTAGTAGTTGGTCTTTTGAGTGAGGTGATTCTTATAGCTATTGTTCCTTTGAAGTGCTAGTTCTGCAAGCAAAGTTATATCATGAGTATAGGTATTTTGATTTGTTGAAGGTTCTGGTTAATCAATCTTGAAGCAGGATCCTTGTGGTCCGGCTATTCCCTAGGTCCCGGGTACGGGAGCTTTGGTGCACCGGGCTACCCCTTTATTCTTGAAGTAGGATAACTCACATTCATTGGTTAATATTTGCTTATGTGTAGAGTATGGGAGTATACACTACTGAACATTTTGAGGAGATTGAAAAAATGGGTGTTTTTCAAGAGACTTTTCTTGATTGGGAACATGAATCCTACCCATTGATCGAAGATGCCACCGTTCTTATATTGTTTGCCCTCTAGTTTCCAACTATCAGATTTTTTATTGATATATTTGTTTTTGAGATAATTTCAGCTCTAAATTCTGTTCACTTTTTGGCATCTATTATTCAATTGGTTCTAAGTGATGGAGTTTTGTTAGTTTTGCTAGCTATGTCATTGTTGTTGTTGTATTCTTTTGGTTGTTTTCTAGATGGGGTTAAGTTATTTTTGTTGATCCTGGTGTGGATGAATCTAAATGATCTCTATGTAAGTCCTTGACCTTTTAAGTGGGGTAATGTTTTAAGCTATTCCTTTGAACTGCTAGTTCAAAATCCCTATCCCGGGATAGTGTACATAAGAAATTAAATCAGATGATATTCAGGAGGATAAGTATTTGGATTGTTTGAAGGTTCGGAAAGTACACTATCGGTCAATTAATCTTGAAGTAGGAGAAGAACTCGCATTGCTGGGTCACTATTTGTTTATGTGTAAAGAAGGGAACATATTTTGGTTTCTGTTGATACAAAGTTGATGAGATGCTTCTTGTGATATTATCAGATTCTCGAAGAGTCTAAACTCAGTACATTTTTAGCATGTGTAATTTTTTGTTACACTATTTAGATAGAGGGGAAAACTGTAGCTTTGCTAAAATGATTCAGCTTCCCTTTTACTTTGAAAAATTTTATTTTCCTATCTATAGTAATAAAGTTGTTCGCACATACATTTTTCACATAAAAAGTACCATACTCGGAAAAGTTTTAGCTAAAGGGATGTTAAGATATTAATGCGGTTAAGAATAAAGTATTAGAGGACATTTTCGCTAAATTCATGTCATGCAACTCTATCATGTTATGTTATTGTGTCAGAGTCTTTGTCATGGTTGTCTAACTTAAGGATTGACTTTTCAAAACTTTGTTCTGACAGATTTTTGAAGATTGAAGTTACAAGAGAAGATGTAAGTTTAGATGATGCACAAGCTTATTATTATTTTGCTAAGAGCATTATGTAAAGCTTGACATCATATTCTAGCTCGGGATGTTAATTTGTTAAGTTTTTTTGTTTAAAAAATATTGAAACTATTGACACTATTCTAGCTCGGGATATTAATGGGTTAAGTTTTTATTGTTTAGCAAATATTGAAATTATATTTATTATACTTTGTCATTCTCATTCTCAGAAATTGACTCTTGTTTTTCCTCTCTTTAATACATTACTATGTTGGCTCAAGTCTTTGTCTGATTGTTTTGGTGATAGCCCTAGTGGCCATGAATAGCAGAACTAATCACTTTGCCTAGTATATGATTACGTTGAAATGGTTTTTCGATGATGCCAAAAGGGGAAGATAAGAGGGTTGTCTAATGTTTATAACTCATTGACTAACTGATTTCATTCTAGTGCTTTATACTTTAGTTCCTAGAGGTGAATATGGTTGAATGCATAAAGACAAGAGGTCTGTCAATATCAAAAAGGGGGAATTTGTTGGGTAATATGTAGTTTTGATGATTGACAAACTGACATATGAATGAAACATGTTACTTGAGCTGGTCCACGCATGGGAAAGCAAATTTTCAATTCCATTGATAGATTCAGACAAGATTGCTTAAAGGTAGGAACAAATAAGCAAGCCTAATTCTGATATACTAAAGTTACTGATCAAATGGGGAATATAACAAGTTAAATTTGATTCAAACACTTAATGATAAGAGAAAGTAAGTTGAGTTGAAAAATGAGTCCTACGTGAAGAAGGAGTTTCACTTCTGAGTATATCCTGAAGTGTCCTATGTGTGGGAGGATAAAGATTCTAATAAATCAACATGTGCTAATTTAAAGAGTTGGAGTTTTACTACAATGCTAAGGTGACAAGATTTGGAATTGAAGAAGGAGTCTCACTTGAAGTAGAACTCTATGCAATGAGAATTATGATTAAAGGAGGAGTTTGAAATAAAGAATGACTATTTGAAGAGTTATGCTTAAATAGAAGATGCATCAGTCAGAATCATTTATGCACTTATAAAGAAGAAAAGCACAATCGACAGATTGACTTCATGAGATGCAACTCAATCACTGAACAACACACATTGAAGAACCTGGTCCTAAGTATAGAATCCAGCTAAAAGTTTTACAGTTGATTTTTAGAGTTGTTCATTGTGTTTGAACTATTGATGTAATATTAGTTTCAGTGTGTTATAAAATGAACTAGGAGCTAGTCTTCGAGTTAGGAAAAACTCAAAAACTTTTGGAACGCATACCTTGGGAGGCGTGTGTGTAGCTAGGAGTTAGAGTTTACAATTCCTAGTCGTTGTGTTAAAGGAATTGGAGTTTATAATTCCTATTATTTGGTTACATGAGTTTTGTAATCAATCCTTGTTGAGGCTCAAAGTTATTTAGTGAAGTTGGTGTTAAATCCTGTAGAGGGGCAGGTAGTGGTTTTTACACAGTTTTGAGCCGGGTGTTTTCCAAGTAAAAATCATTGTGTTCTTTACTTACTATTTTACTGCTTCCCTCGAACACATTAGGCAACCTATTCCATCCATAGGCAACTCTTACGTTAAAGTCAATTATGAGTAGGGAACAAATTCTTAACAATGTGTGACATGTTTGCATATCCTTGAGTTCCTTTGCTAGATTACTGAGATGTCCTTTTGTTTTCACTAACCAGTTCATCTCAGCTAGTACGTAAGTTTCTCTGTTTGAACCATTTAGTCTGAACATGTTCAACTAGAATGTTATTTCTGATCATTTTTCATGTCTCATGAAAAGGTACCGAGCCATCACTAGTGTATACTATCGCAGAGCAGTGGGTGCCTTACTGGTTTACGACATAACACGTCATGTAACATTTGAAAATTTAGCAAGATGACTCGAATAATTGAGATACCACATAGACCAAAACATCGTTGTAATGCTCGTGGGGACTAAGGAGGATCTCCTCCTGCTCAGAGCTGTACCCACGGGAGAATCAAGTGGTTTCGCAGAAAGAGAGAACACTTTCTTCATGGAAACATCTGCACTTGAGGCACTCAATGTAGAAAACTCCTTCACAGTACTCACGCGCATATATCGAGTGGTTAGTAGAAAAGTACTTGATACAGGAGATGATCAACCATCTGTACCATTTGGACAAACAATTAACCTTGTGAAAGATGATGAATCTGCTGTTAAGAAAGGTGGATATTGTTCTTGTTAAGCAAAAGGACCGATCCAGAGGTGAATCCAGAATCTAGCTCAAATGTTCAGAATGAGTATGATTCTTTTTTTGGTGTACACAAAGTTGGAGAAGAAAATAATGAATTCAGTGGGAACTCACCCTAGATCTGCCTCTGGATGCAAGTATATATATACACACAACAAATCCCATTTTCAACAAATGTAAGTTGGACAAAAGAACTAATAGCACAGTATGTTGTGGAGGAAACTTGTTGGAGGGAAAAACATATCTTTAACAAAGAAAAGAAAGAGAAGAAAGCATTGTAAAGTTTCATTGATCACTGCCACATTTATACATAAAATCATAAGTGAAAAAGCTTTATAAAAGGAGTAAAATAAGATATCATTATCTCTACAATTATGGCGTAAAGATCAGCAAATGTAATAAATCTGATTCTTCAAGATTGCAGCCTTATTTAGATTAATTTAAATCCTACTTTAAAGCTGTATTATGAGATTTTAAAGAAAGAAGAGCTAATTGATCAGTTGTAGAGTTGGTTTGGGTCATATCTGAACTAACCATAACATATCTGAACTTTCTTCTTTTATTCTATTATCTAAATAAATATTGTTCCCCAACTTTCAATTTTTTTCCCAGTTTATGTGGGGCCCAAGGACTAGACCATTTGAAACAAACCAAATCAATTAAGTCTTGCAAAATTTGATTTTATCGTTAACATGTTTTACACAAATTCACTGGAAAGCAAGTAAAGTTGTCCATAAAATGTAACACTTAATCTGGTGAGAGGTGAGGAGTCAAAACTTGAATTTTACGAGTTAAAATTCTAAAATAGCGACATGTGTCAGGTGTTGATAACCTTGTTCTCAACTTAAATTTGTACATATTTAGTGAATTTTTTAACTAAAAATATTGAATCTAGACTAAAGCTACTGAGTTTAGTCGAATCCATAGACAACCTTCTACCTCCGTTCCGGCACATACTCAAGTGTGGACACAAATGTGTGTTTTGCTTGTGTGGGTACATCAAAAATTCAACTTCTTGACATTCTAGTGGTGTGTGTCACACATTGGTTAAAATGAGAATGCAATAGTCCATGAGTTATTAGTCTTTTAAGCTAAACTAAGAGTTCTTTAAAGGCATAATACATACATAAATGTGCCCTTTAGCTTGACGTTAGCTGACATCTATGCCCTCCAAATTTGAGTGTGCACAAGTAGGTGATTAAGGTACCATAAATTTGAAAAAGTGGGTATACGCGTCCTATGCGACCAAACTCACGCACATCTCGCCGAACCTTGTGAAAACATTGCATTCTATTGAATCTGAGAATTCATGGTTGGATCTGCCACTAATTAAATTCGTGAATTACCTTTGTTCTTTTTCCTGCCGCTAATTAAATTCGTTAATTACCTTACTTCTTTTTCCTAATTATATTAATTTCGCTACATAAAGATTTCTCGTAAATTTAATCACTCACACGTTATACAGTTTAATTTTTTATATATATATATTTAACTTTTTGTTGTAACTATGGCATTTACTATAGTTAAGGATTACATTTCTATAGAAGCCTCCTCTATAAGGGAAACTCCCTAGGTGGTGGCCTTGTGGTAAGCGGGGCCGGAGCTACATGGTCAGAAGGGGGGCTCAAGTTAATCCTCTTCGTCAAAAATTTATATTTGCATAAAATATTGAATCCCCTTGACAAAAAGATACGTCTAGTTTAACGGTGAACGTGGTTTGAAATTGCTTTAAGTTGAGGTTTTAATTATAACTGTGACATTTTTGTTTCTCCTTGAGTCCCTTAGCTAGATTACTGAGATGTCCTTTTGTTTTCACTAACCAGTTCATCTCGGCTGGTATGTAAGTTTCTCTGTTTATCTAGTTTGAACATGTTCGAATAGAATGTTATTTTTGATCATTTTTCGTGTCTCATGATAAGGTACCGAGCCATCACTAGTGCATACTATCAAGCAGTGGGTGCCTTACAGGTTTATGACATTACTCGTCATGTAACATTTGAAAATGTAGCAAGATGGCTCAAAGAACTGACACACCGACCAAAACATTGCTGTAATGCTCATGGGTAACAAGGCAGATCTCCGCCACCTCAGAGCTGTCCCCACGGGCAAATCAAGTGGTTTTACTGAAAGAGGGAACTCTATCTTCATGGAAACATCTGCAGTTGAGGCACTCAATGTAGAAAAATCCGTCATAGAAATACTCACCCAGATTTATCGAGTGGTTAGTTGAAAAGCACTTGATATAGTAGATGATTCAGCATCTGTACTAAGAGGACAAACAATTAATGAGTACGATCCTTTTTTTCTGTATACACAAAGTTCGAGAAGAAAATAATGAATTCAGTTGAACTCTCCCTAGATCCGCCTCTGGATGAAAGTATATATATACACACACACAACAAATTACATTTTCAACAAATGTAAGTTAGGCAAAAGAACTAATAGCACAGTATATTGTAGAGGAAACTAGAGAGTAATGGAAGTACATTTAGCTTAAAAGTTTACTTGTTTTATATTTTCATGTGTAATTTGTAAATCAATGAGATTTCAGCTAAGAAAACTTATTGCCACAAAATACTTGCAATAGACTGAATGTCTATGTTGCTGGGACTCCTCGAAAATGTCGATGGGTGTGTGTCTGGTCCTCCACATGTAGTGTATATTTGAAGGATCTGTCACGGGCGCGACAACATTTTCGGAGAGTCCAAGCAACATAAGCTCAATATTACAAGAAGTTACATTTTGCATTTTTCTCTTGTCTCTTCTACTCCAAACGGGAGGAGATAGAGTTCTAATTACGAGTTCAGCAGAATTCAATAAGTTTGACCCCAAAACCTTGTATTTGTATTAAAAAGTCCACTTAATAAGTAAAAACAATTTATTTAACCTAGTAAAGTTGCATCCTTTGTGGAGTTGATTTATCAGCTTTGCGCGAAACAAATCCCTTAAGAGTTCCTGTTTGTGTGAGTAGGAACTTATGTTCTCAAAATTTTTATCATGGGTAAGTGGGATCCTTCAAAAATAATACATTTTTGCTAGTGTGCGGCGACATTTTTGAAAAGTCAATAGTGCAGTAGTAATAAATGCAAGAATAGAGTAACATAGGTAGGAATTTGTAACAAGTAATAACAAGTACAAACCAGTGAAATCTCACAAGTGATGTCTGGGGAGGTAGAGTGTATGCAAACCTTACCACTACCACGTGAGGTAGAAAGGCTACCACAAAGGGAGTGAATTTTGGCGATTCAGGGCAGGATAAAACAAAGGGCAGACGCACTGAACTAACTATCAATCTTAGTGCTCTGTTTAAAGATTTTCAAGTTCCATTCTCATGCAATATTCAAATCAAAAGGAAACAGTCAGATTTATTGCAACCAACTAGAATTTCTCGAAAACTGAATCACGCACAAATCAAGTACAAAAAGATAAAAGAGACCCATTATAAGAATGTTCGACATGCAAGAAGTAGAATCTTGATCTTCTGCAGCATCGCTACAACATCTTTCATGTTAGTCCTTCTTGCCGGAGATTCAGCACAACAATCTAAAGATAGTTTGAGGATTGATGCCACAACATCTATCTCCTTCTGTAAGCCTTTACCTGTTGCTGCTACCAAGTTTGCATCTACGACATCCATTATTGCCTCTGGAGTGAATAACTCACCCATTGTTTCAAGCTAAGATCTCCCTCAAACTCATTAGGCTTTCTCCTAGTAAACATTTCCAGCAACATGGTACCGTAACTGTATACGTCACACTTTGTTGTCATTAGTCCATCCAGTCCATATTCTAAAGTCACACAATTAATTTAAAGATGCATTACACATTCTAGCTGGAAAAAAAAAAAGGAAAATCAGCAAAAATAAGAGGCATACCTGGTGCAATATAACCCAGTGTTGCTAAGCTTTTAGTATACAAATCACCCTGATCTTCACCAAGCAGTTTTGAAATGCAAAAGTCGCTGAGGTGGGAAACCATATTCTCATCTAGCAAGACGTTTCTAGACTTCAGATCACAGTGGGTCATTATGCTTAGTCTCTGCCTGGTATCCAGGAAGTAGTTGTGCGAATACAAAAATTTCTCAAGACTCCCATTAGCCATATACTCGAGAACTAATGCCTTGAAATCAAAATGGAACAACTAGTAATGACTTTTACGATATTCCTATGGCGATGGCTGCGCAAAACATCACATTCTGTATCAAAACTCTTGAATGCCGCATCCTTGAACTCTTTAACTGCAATGGCAGTACCACTTCTGAGAATGCCTTTGTAAACGTAAGCTTTAACATTCTGATATTAGTTGAGTACTACACAAAGGGTAAGCCTACGGTTCATCTTGTGTAACTTGTGAAATCCTTGTAAGAGTGAGCAAAAACATCCTGAACCAATCTGATTACTCTCACTAAGATTATCCGTTGCTTGGAGCAATTCATAGTATGAAACTCTTTCTTGTTTCTTTGTAGACAATGAATCATCTTGTTGAGGAGCTCTTTTACCTCTTCTATACCTTGTCTATAAAATTCAAAGGTGCTAGGAACAAATACTAGTGAAATTCCAAGCAAAAGAAAAAGAACAAGCTCTTTTTTCCTACTAGATCTATGCTTTGATGAAGTAGGGCATGGTAGGACACTAAAACTTGAAGAACCACACTATGCTTCATTATTGCTGAAAAACTTACTCTTACTCAAGAAGTTCTTCAAAGGACGCCACCCCCCCCCCCCCCCCGGGGATTTTACCATACAATTTGTTGACAGAAACATTGAAATACTTCAAGTTTTGAAGTTTCTCGAAAGACTTAGGAATGATTCCAAATATATTATTGTGAGAAAGGTCTAGGAATTCAAAACCTACCATGTTTCTCATTGAGTCCTGTAAAGATCCTTGCAACTTGTTGTGTCTCAAAGAAAGGTGAGCCAGATTTTGTAATCCTCCAATTTCTCTAGGAATTCCATTTAAGAATTGATTCGTTGACATAACTTTCAGTGTTGCAGCCTTTAGATTTCTAATTTCTGGAGGTAATGAACCAAGCAAGTTGCTTGAAAATAAGTCAAGAACCATTAGATCCTTAAGATTCCATAAGCTTGATGGCATATTGGAACTCAATTTGTTGGAATCCAGATGTTTCTCTTTAATGCAAATAACATACCCCAAACAATTTGGAAGAGATCCTGAAAGTTGATTTTGACTGTAACACCCTGTCGCATTCTTGACTATAGCGGTGAGACCTTCACCGCTCGTGGTGAAGAGCAATACCACAATTGTCATTTTCCAGTGACTCACTTCAATTGCACAACGTCGCAGTGAGTATAGCGATGCGGGTATCAACCCGTCGTGGTGAAGGCTAAATCGGTATTTCAGTTGCGAATTTAAATCCAAGGGGCATACTCGTCTTTTCCCTAAGGCCTCAAGTCGTGTAAACAGTGAATTAAAACATCTTTTGGGCATAATATGCCCAAATTCACTCAAATCCATCAAGAAGAAAACCCTAACTTCCCCCCAAAGATAAGGATTCATCTTCTAAGTCAAGATTATCAAGAAAAGAGTGAAGGCTAGGGTTTCATTCTTTGAACTAAAAGACCTAAAGTATGTGGGATTATCCTTAAACTCCATGAGCATGGATTATGGTTTTATCAAGTTTAAAAATTTATAATCATGTTGCACGAAAGGGTTTTTGGATATTTTTTCGAAAAGCATGTTATTAAATTGTTTTGATGAGAATATACGTATTGTGTTGAACCTTTATTGTGGTAATCAAATCTTGGCCCATCATGTATATACATATATAGTTTAAAATATTTAATTGAGAGCATGAACAAGGAACTTCCTTCTCTTGTTGCGAAATAAAGTGTATATTTGTATTGTGAGTGATTTTTGGAAGCATGAACTACAATTTTAAAGTAAGTTTCTCAACATCATGGTGTTTGACATGGTTTCTGATATGATGGAGGGAGTTGTTTACTCTTACTATACTCTTGCATTAAAAAGAAGAATTGCATATGATTGAGTAAATTGACATGACTACCGCATGTTTGAAGTCTTGCAAAAGAAGTAATTTGCATAAGTTTTCTTGATATTTCAAAATGATGACTCTCTTGTGATATTATGATTCTTTGGTGGTCAAGTGCTCGATTCGAAAGAGATGGGTTGTAACATTGGTACGATATGAACTACATGCAAGTCTGGGTATGACGATACCCAATGATGACATGCCCTTACGATTTTAAGCATTGAGTAACTTTGCATATGAAGCATGTTTTTTAAAGAACTAAAATTGGGCCTAAAGAGAAGCGGATGGTTACCTGAAGAAAGCATTTGAGTATAAGTGCTCACCGCTGGAAACCGAGTGTGCCGATTCGGGTGATATGATTTGCCTAATGCCAATGTATACTTGTCCTTGAGATACTTGTATACTAGAATAGTAAGTAGGACTCCAATCCTTGCGGCATACTTGGATTGGGGCTTGGCCGTCGAGTCAAGGGCGGATTACATATAGTCCATGGGATTGTAGAAATGTGGGGTGTACCATCTATCTCAAAAATAAGATAAAGTGTGTCTTTATTTCAAGAAAGCATTCGAAAATTCTAAATTATGCCCATGTGTTGTACTTATCTTATATGTAATGTTTTACGAAATGCTCTCGTCTATATTGTGCAATAACAAGATCCTATTTTGGATTGTTTCACATGCCAATACAATTGTATTGACCCCTTATATTTCAGGATCGCTAATAGTAGACTTGTGAGTCAGAAGTTGCAGTTGGTGAGCCTTTTGTATTCCGGAAGGCCTGGTTGAAAGACTGTACTTTTTTCATTTTATGGTTCGACTAGGGGCCTAGTCATAGTCTCTAGATGGATGTTGATTTTCACATTGTTCGAGATTTTGCAGACTGGTGTCGTATGTTTTTGAATGTTATGACCTCATATTTCACACTGATCAGTTGAACAAAGTGATTGACCATGTTTCTGTCATTATTATCTTTTCCGCCTTTCTGTATAGTAGATGAATGTTGTGCATGATTGCCAGATAGAGAAGGGTGCCTGGGCCTTCATGGTTCGGGATGCTCATCGTGGCCAGGTCCTCGGCTCGGGTCGTGACATTGACTGAAGTAAATAGCACCCAAATGCTGCAATTTACAAAAATTATCTCTAATAAATCCTGTAAATTTATTGTTACTCAAGTTAGAGCGCTGAAGGTTTTCCAAGTTGCAAATTGATGTGGGAATCGATCCAACTAAGTTATTTCAAGAAAGATCAAGGTCTAATAAGCTGCGTAAGTTCCCAACTCCATCTGGAATTCACCCTCTGATCTTGCTACTGTTTGTGTAAAATTTTATTAGAGATGTGGAAAGGTTCCCTACAGAGACTGGAAGCATGCCCTTTAGTGGGTTCAAATATAGAGAAAGATATGTTAAATTTCTAAAATTGGTTAAGGAAGTCAGGAAGCTTAATGATGAATCACTGGTTATATTCTTTTCCCCCGAGTTTTGGTATTGTAGTTGATTCAAATATCCAAGTGAGTTGGGAATCAAGCCAGTGAGATGAGTCATCGTAGATGAGTCGTATACCCAAGTTTACGTATTGTAGATGAGTCAAATATCCAATCGCTGGTTAAATTCTTTTCCCCCAAGTTTAGGTATTAATCTGGCTTCTCTCCATGCCTAATACCACCGAACTTAGATACCTCAATTAATTCAATAACTGAAATTATCCCTGCAATTACTGTCCAATAAAAGAAAATTCTGAAGCTATTAGACACAAGTATTCATAAGATAAAAACACACCAATGAAATGGTTACACCCGAGATGCAATAACTGCAAGTTACTCAATCTTCCAATATCACTATGTATTGGTCCATCAAACTCATTATATGATAAAACCAAGAGTTGAAGTTGTGAACAATTTGACAAGCTTGTAGGCATACGACTGTGAAGCTTGTTTTCCGATAGATAAAGCCTTGAGTATTGAGAGACCATTATATAAACATTGGGGAGACTTCTGGATATGCTATTGCCTGTAAATGCTATATCTTCAATTAGAAAGGTCAGTCCGGTGCACTAAAGCCCCCGTTATGCACAGGGTCCGGGGAAGGTCTCCAAACAAGGGTGTATTATACACAGCCTTACATTATATTTCAGCCAAAGGCTGTTTCCAAGGCTTGAACCCGTGATCATCTGGTCACATGTCCGTGATCTCTTGCTCTTTCTTTTAGAAGATCTTTTCATTCAAGCATCTTTTAAGGCAAAAGGAAAAGTTTTCCTTTCTTTATGTCATCTCAAGAGCAATTGTACAACTAAAGAAACAAAAAAGAAAGTGACTTTAATTTGTTCAAGGGACAGATCGAGGATGAAATATAACTCGTATTGACTCGAAAAGGAGTCTTCCACTAACTTTTACAACCAAATGTAAGATGTTCAATAACACAGAAAGACTGAATTGACTACAAGGACGAAAAATGTTACCTTTTTTACAAACTTAAAGAACCAAAACTATTAAATACATGCTTAAGAGACCATTTCAAACCTACCATTAAACATAAGATACCACTACTCATATTTTATTCTAACTTTTATAACCGAATGTAAGGATGTAATAACACAGCAAGAATGAATTAATATTACAATAATTTATAAGAAAGATGTTCATGTTTAAAATGTCTCTTCCTTGCATAAAGTTACCAATAATTTCAATATTAAAATTGACCTGTACTGGGGAGAGGAAATAAAGTTGTGGGCTCCAAAAAAAATTACAAAAAAAGTAACTTAAGGGATAGATATGAGATTCACACTTTGAATAGATTTTCTTGGTTGGAGTGTTATTTTTGTTTTACATCATAACAAACAAGGACTTAGTTTTGGCAAACCAAAATGTAACTCGTGTAAGCTATGGGTTCATTGGGATTTGTAACTTTTGTTACAGAATATAGAATATATATCAAAAACGTTACTAACATATCAACAATTATTATGTTTGAATCCATAATTTTGATATTTAAATTTATTCAATATTGAAAAAGCTACTAATATAACAGCCAATGTTAAATACGTTTTTTCATTTTCCAGGAAAGAATATTACAGCTTCCGAAATATGTTGACACATCAAGGACCATGCGAACCCTGGATAATACTTGGAGGTAATTACAAAAGCTAAATCAGCCAACTTCATCTTTCATGGTAACATTCGGACTTTCCACATTCATATCAGCAATCAAAGATTGTGTCTTGTCTTCCTTCATGAATCTTCTCTACGTGCACATTCTCCTGCATGAAGAAACAACAGGTTCACCTGTTCTGGCATGTCCGAAGCAGACGTAGGGCAATCTCTGTACGGACCTCCTGAACGAATAGGATCTGGAGCGTAGTATTGATGCAGTAGTTTCTGCTGCAAATGTGTCCTAAAAAGGTACTAACATTAGTTTTTGGGGGGTAACTAATGGTTTATCATACCAAGTAGCTGTGCTCATGCTTTCACCTCTGTACTCATAACGAATACATAACTAACAACTAATCTAAAAAGTTATAACTAATTGCACTGCTCTAATATAGATTAGCATACCCGCCATCCCCACCCCATCAAGCTGGAAATTGGTAGACATCTAGTAATCCCACAGCCTTTAGTGAGCAAATCTGCAATTTGGGAACGAGTTTCCAAATATTGAGGTTTAATCAGCGGTTGTTTTATTTTCTCCGCTGAAAAATGGAAATCTCTGTCGATATGCTTAGTCCTCGCATGTAAAACAGGATTAGAGGCTATCTGTATAGAAGCCTTGCTAACACAGTGTAATGTCATTAGAGTATGAACTGGTACCCCTAATTCTTGCAACAGACCAACCAGCTTCTGTAGAACTCTTGCTAACTGTTTGCTGTTTCTTGGACTTTCATGAAATAAGGGAATTGCGTAACTTGATGACATAACTAGTGACATATACGGACAAGCAGCCCAATATGAGTCACAAAATGCTTCAAGCTGGTCCATACTCCCCTTGGCCAAGAAAACATCCAAACCGGGAGAGCTTTGAACATATCTGAGATTGTTTTGGCAGTTGCATCAATTGGGAAAGCACTTGTACTGCAAAAGCAATATCAAAAGATTATTTAACTAACTGCCCATTGTCAGGCTCGATATGGCCGTGAAAAGGACTCGGTTTCTCACAAACTCAAGTCAAATGACGAGCATAGAGAGTCTGCATAATGGGGAATGAAGAATGTCTGCAATCTCGAATAATAATAATGCCACGTCACATGTGGCCCCACAACTACATCAGTCAAGTCAAACTCTCCCTCCATTGACAGTGGTTTTATTTGTTTCCCCTACCACTTTCCTATTTAAACATTCTTCCCCTACGTTTTCTCTCATCCTTATCACTTGTGAAAACGGCATCGAAGAAGCAAAAAGTAGGGAGGTGGCGATGAGGGAAGAGAATGTAATCGGATGAGTTGCGAAGGTGGTGGCGAGGGCCGTGTAATTGAACGAAGGAGTTGTGAAGGCAGAGGAGAAAGTGAAGAGAGTTGCGGAGGAGGTGCATTACCGAGGAGTAAGAAAGAGGCCATACAGTAATTACACGAAGCAACAAGAGATCCAAGAAAAAAGATGCAATATTTTGTTAGGTACGTTTGACACAACAAAGGTGGCGACGCAAGCATATGATACCGTGGCGATTGAGTTCCGCGGTATGAAAGCCAAGACAAATTTTCTGATTCTGATGGACAAAATGAATTGGAGTCCTAGTTAGATCAGTACTGTTAAGTCATCGAATATGGTGGCGGCTGTGGTAGCAATTCAACCATCAGTGGTGCCTTTGCCTCCATCTCAAATGCCACCATAGCCACCACCTTCGATGACTCAACAATATTAATCCGATCGTGATTTCGACTTATTTCGTCCATCGATATTGGAACATTCATCTTGGCTTTCATTTCCTCTGCTGTATCAAATGTACCAAACTAAATATTGGATCTTTTCCTTGGATATCTTGTCTGTCGTGCATTTCGCCGACAGCCTTTTCCATACTCCTCGATAATGCACCTCCTACGCAACACCCTTCACTTTTCCCCGCCACATTTACAAATCTTCCATTCACTTTCACCGCCCTCATCGCCGCCTTCGCAACTCCTTTGTTAACTTCTTCACCCTCGTCTCCGCCTTCCTACATTTTTGCTTCTTTGGCACCATTTTCACAAGTGATAAGGATGAGAGAAAACATATGGGGGAAGAACTACTTATATAGGAAAGTGGTAGGGGAAGTAAACAAAAGCATAGTCAAGGGAGGGGAGTTTGGCTTGACTGATGTAATTGTGGGGGCTACATGTGACGTGGTATCATTATTATTTTTTTCTGAATGTTTGCAGGATATTTATCTGCATTGTATGTCCTAATGGCACATGAGCATTTCACAAAAAGAAAAAATGAAAAGGCTAATAAATGAGAAATGCTATATTCTAATTTTGGTTTGATGGTTAATTATTTTTCGTTTTCTTGGAAAACACCAAATCAGACAGTAAATTAAGTCCCCTCCCCCCCGATCATTGCATTAAGTTATGAAAAAAAATATACTTTTTCTAGTCCATATTAAGTGAATTGTTAGGATATGATATACAGTCATACACGAAGAGAAAAAAATATTTAAGGACATAAATAAAAGGTTATTATTTAGTGTTACCTTTTTTATTCTCCTAAAAATTTTCCCTTAGAAATATAAAATAATCCGGTGACACTTTGAGTAATTTATTTAAGTTTTGAAAGAAAAATTTGTTATTTCCCTTTCTCGATTATATAGGTGCTTAGTATTACTTAGAGACAACATAAAACAAAAATAATCGTCTTTAATTTGTTTGTTGATCATTAGGCTACCTCGGATTCTTCCCTCCAGATATTGAGGTGGCTGGGAAGGATATTTCTTCTCATTCTAATCTTGATAGAGTTCCAACCGACATATTCTTTGACTCTGCTATTTTGTATTAGTATATTCCTTCCATTTCTATACTAGGATAAATATTCTAACAACATACGGCCTAGCTTAGGTAATTGGGAGTTTTTCATCGTGAACTGCATCAGAAAGGGTACCCAATTTTATCATTTATGTGTTGTTTCCCTCGTATCTAAGCTTTCTAAGTTGGATCACATGGGCAAACAAAGAGGTGGATCATCTGATCTTGAAATAGGTCATCTCGTTCATTCCAATCTTTAATTATGATCATTTCGTTAGGTATTGCTGAATCATACAATTCTGAGCATCCTGCTTTTAACATTCATTCTACAGAACCAAAACGAGACCTTTCCCTATTAGTTGAAAAGAAAATATTGTGATTTTTTTCTTCTCTATTTGCTTCCATGTGTGCTAGTTAACCCAAAATCTTGCCACAACAGCAAAATATCAATTATGTTGTGAACCATTTAGCACTAGTGTTGGGAGGACCAATAATGCATCATAAAGGTTTATATTTGTTACTTTACTCAAATGAAAAACAAAATTATGAAAAACAAAATTATCAGACTTTTGGAGTAATAAGAAATGATTGGCACTTCACCACCTAATAATAGAAAGACAATTGACAAAAAAACTCTAGATTTTCTCCCCAGAGTCACTTTCTGCAAGAGACTGGTCTTCCAAATCATCAGCATCATCCTTTCAACGAGTTTATCTCCAGAAAATGAAGTAGTAGTAGATGCCCTTCCCATAAAGTGCGCAAAAGGGACCGCCTAGAGTTAGAATGATAATATGGCAAAGGGCCCCAAAGAGCAAAGAATGCATTTTCAGACTTGTCTCTCGCACCATCAACTGTGAGACATTACTCGAACATAAGGTGGAAGATTAACCGGAAGCATACCCTAGAGCTAATTTAACTAACTGTTAATTGTTATATGGGCTTTGTATGTCCGCGAAAAGGACTCATATTCAGTGCAGAATACATGAAGTTTTGTAATCATGGCTTAAGACTTCACTAAAAGATATAGTTTGGACATGGAAGGGCTATGAGCACCAAGTATTGGAAAATCAAGAAATTAAAACTTAACATTGAGGGGTGTAATTAAATTTTTCTAGCCTTAATTGGTTGATTTGGAAAATCTTGAAGAAGGTAGCCTGATTTTCTGCTTCATTAGTGTTTCATATAGGTACTGTATGTTAAATATTGATTCAAATATTGTTATTGCTTCCTATTTAGTTGGCAGAGTAACACGTTTGTTAGGAATCCTGGTTTAGACAAAGCATATCTTCATTAGTTGATTTTATTTAGGTTAGGGGGTAATTAGTCGTTGAGTTAGTTGGTCTGTTTTCAGTAAGTGGTTGAGGTTTTCTAATTCCTATGTAAATTTGTATTGTTGAATGAATGAAAAATACTTGTGAAGTTATTTGCAACTATATTCTTCCTCTTATACATTATTCTTTCTTTCTTTCTTGAATTCACCAATAGTTTTTGGTATCAGAGTGGAGAGAGAGTGAAACCCAAGAAATGTCAGTAGTCTTTTCTTAATCTTTCTCTCTGTCCAGGTTAGGTCAAACTAGGAGGTAAGGCAAGAGGAAGAAGAAAAGTAAAATTGAGGGCAAAGAATGACTACCAATAGAAAATCTTCCACATCTCAGTAACAAATAGCCATCTTTAATGGAGATAAATATGGACTTTGGAGCATAAAGATGAAGATATTGTTCAATTCTAAAAAATTATGAGATTTGGTGGAGAATGGCTATGCTGAGGAAGATGAAGCACAAAGGTTGTGGGAGGACAAAAAGAAGGACTCTAAGAATTTGTTATGACTCAATTTTTTCTGGAATTGCTGCAGTAGAAACCTCGAAGCAGACATTGGTTATTCTGAAGAAAGAATTCAACAGCTCGACAAAGGTAATGACTGTCAAACTCTAGTCACTCCGACGTGATTTCGAAAATTCATTCATGAAAAGTAGTGATTCGATACAAGGCTACTTATCTAGGGTGAGTGCAATTGTTAATCAATGAAGGCATGCAATGATAAAATTACTGATGAAACTGTACTTTCTAAAGTTCTGAGAAGTCTAAATAAAAGATTTGATCAGGTCGTAGATGCCATTGAGGAGTCCCATAATTTATCTGATAATGGTTTTGATGAATTGATGAGTTCCTTACAAGCTGATGAAGATAGATTGAACGCTTCCCAAGAAAAGGGTGAAGAGAAGTCATTTTAGATCAAGGGGGAGTTGGCAAATCAGAAGTCTCAAATGCCAGAGGTTCTAGAGGCAAAGGTAGTTTCGGTGGTCAAGGTCGTGGTAGAGGACGAGATCAATTTAGTGATGAACACTGACAGTTCAAGAGCAATATTCAGTTCCTCTATTGCATAAAAATGGGGCACAAGGAAGTTGATTGGTGGACTAAACAAAATGATAAACAATAACAGGCAAATTTCATTGAGAAACAACAAGAGGAAGGCAATTTGTTCATGGCTCACTCCTCAGTAGATGCTGATTCGAATTATATTTGGATCATTGATAGTGGTTGCTCCAACCACATGACTAGTAGAAGGCCGTTGTTCAAAGAACTTGATGAATCGAAGAAGTCAGAAGTTTGGCTTGGAAATGACAAGGCAATGAAAGTCGAAAGGAAAGGTATAACTTCTCTAAAAACTTCTCATGGTAATGTAAAATTTCTCCATGATGTACAATATGTTTCTTGTCTGGCTGATACCTTGTTTAGTGTTATGCAACTAATAATTTGTGGATACTCCATTTTGTTTGATGACAATTCTTGAAGTATTCAAAATAAAAAAATAAGATACAAAATTGTTGACATTCCAGTGACTCAAAATAGAATGTTTCCCATTGAAATTTCTAATGTTAAAAGTTTTGCATTAGTTACCAAATGTAGTATCGATGCTAATTTATGGCATTTTTGGTATGGTCATTTGGATGTAAAGGGGATGCAATTATTAGGTCATACAAATATGGTTCTTGGTTTTACCTAGAATTGATGATCTTGAATTTTTTGAAGGATGTGTGTATGGGAAATAAAATAGAAATCCATTTTCTGTAAGAAAGTCTTGCAGAGATTCTGTTTTACATGAACTTGTGCATGCTTATCTATGTGGTTTACATATTCAATTTTCTTTTAGACGATGTCTGAAATAAGAATCTACATCGCCTACCAAATAAGCAGTAGTTACTTGATTTTGTTGTCGTAACTTTGGCAAAAGAGATGAGTGATTTATTAGCGTAATCTCTAATCCTTTCTCTCTCATATGACCTATTATTTTGTGCCACAAATCAGCACAAATCTCTCCTCGAACCGCATTCAAGTCACCTCGGCAAATTTCTATATTTTTCCTGTACAACATGCCATGAGAAACTCCTTTTGCAATCACTAATGCTACCTTGGTGAGTCTCCATTTTTTATTTATAAAATGGTACTTGTATCCATCTCGATCCGAAGAATTTTAAGAGATCAAGTTCAACTATAAATCGGGTACATGACGCACATCTTTTAGAACCAATGTGCATCTGGCATTAGTCTTCATACAAATGTCTCTGATCCCCACGATCTTTGAATAACTTGAGTTACCCATTTTCACAGTGCAGAAATCACCAGCTATATACTTGCAGAAAAGACCCCTTACTGATGTAGCATGGTATGATGTTGTTGTGTCAATCAACCATTCCAACTTTGTCCCTGTCAAGAACATACACTCCTCTTCCTCGTTTGTGAAGACAACAACATCATCATTGTTTTGCACCTTGGAAACAGTGTTGTCGTCATTCTTCTGGCCACTGTTTTCACCTTTTCCCCTTTTTAGACTTGGCAATCTCTTTTGAAGTGACTTGGTTGATCACAATTGTAGCAATTTCTGGATCTTAATTTAGATCGGACCTTGGACTTTTCAAGACCTCTAGTTCTACCATAGCTACCTAAACTTCTATTGATGACTTTTGTCTCTACTTTCTGTAATGAGAGCTTTCCCATGATTTTCAGGCTTCTTTCTCATCTTCTCATTGAGTAGAGGAGCTGATGTTACATCTTTCACCTTAATAGAGTCCTTACTGTATAAAATGGTTGTTGCCAAAGTATCATAAGAAGATGGCAACGAGTTCAAGAGTATGATGGATTATCTTCCTCCTCGATCTTTACTCCGAGGTTAGCCAATTGCATAATCAGTCCATTAAGCCTATTTAAATGTGACAAAAAATTGGCACCTTCACCCATATGTTGGGCTTACAACTGCTTCTTTAGTTAAAATTTATTTGTCAGCATTTTGGGCATGTAGAGGTTTTCTAACTTTGTCCAAAAACCACATGCACTATCTTTGTCAATGATGTTATTGACCACATCATCTGTTAAGTGCAACTTTATTGCACTAGCAGCCTTTTCATCCATTTCTTCCCAGTCCTCCAGTTTCATGGATTCGGGCTTTTTGAATTTGCCACTTAGTTCCTTGTGTAATCCTTGTTGGATGAGCAGATCCCTCATACTCCTCTATCATGTTGAGAAACCTCTATCATCATTGAATTTTTCTACCTCATACTTTAAGTTGGACATTTTATTTTTATCAAGTATAGTACCACCTACCGCAACATATAATTTTTGCGAATGAA
>NC_061114.1:12629689-12636102 GCF_002878395.1 Capsicum annuum | reverse complement strand
GCATACACAAAAGCTCACAATATTTAAAGAAGTAGGGATGTGGGATAACACTTGTCATTTTACCTTACTAATAAGCTTCACATGTAATATGAGCATCAACAACAACATGGGTATTTACCAAACGTGCATAGCAATCACTTAACAAAGGTATTCAAGTTATGATCATAAGATAATCTGATAATCGAGTGCAACCATCACAAATCCTACACATATGTATATAGCTTGGACAATTACCATGTATCTAGGTCCCTAAGCATTTACTTAGTTCAAGCTTAAGGTGGGTCAGATCCCACTTCTGAATATCGAGAATTCTAAGCTTACTAATACATATCTAGTTTCTACTCGACATTTTGCTAAGTCATCCCTACCTCATCATAATGGTGTACCAATCCTTTCTAGGTTTACAGGGAAAGTCTCTTCAAGAATCCTTTCTAAGTCAACCCAACACCAAGTTCATCTTCTATCTAGGCATTATATACGTCAATACACTCCAAATGATAAAGAAGTATGCCATTCATGTCTACTTAGAACAACTATAGTGTTCTCACATTTGTCATGAGACCACAATTAGGCTAACCAAGGTCCTAGACTAAGAGTCAAATATCACACTTTACAAATCCATGGCTTATAGCAATTAATGAATCCCAAGTTCACCATTTAATCAACTATCATGTAAATTCCCCATCCAATATCACAAGATATAAATGATTATATTACAAACAAGCTCTACCTAACCTACCTTGAATCCAAGCAACTCACGAACCAATGAGTTTTTCATCTCCTTTTTGAGAAGCTTCCCCTTCCACAAGAAATGCTATCAACAATACAATCTAAGTATTACAACAAGAATGACAATACTCATTATAGCACCATTGTGCCATGGGTTTCAAATAGATACCAAAACCCGCAATTGGGTTTCACCCTTGGAAAGGAGTTTCCAAGACCAACCGATAGCCTAATTATCTTTAGGAAGTTAAAACACTCAAGTAATTCGAGTCAATAACTCAGTTCTGGGGGTACAATTGATCCCCAATGATTTAGGGGTTTTGAGTCAAGAAACCATAAAATCGATATCAAATTAGAGGAATTCTTACATTAGATTTGTAGCAAAAAAAGATGGATTACACAAGTTGCTAAGCTTCTAATCAACCCACAAGACTCATTTTTTGAAAACAAATATTTATGGCTTCTAGGGTTTTCAAAATGCTGAAGAATGTCTCAAAAATCGGCCAAAGGGCCTTTTTATATGAGTTTAAATGGGCCTGCAAGGTCAAAACTTATTTTTGACCTTCCGAACTCATTTGGACTCTTTTTTTTTTTTTGCAAATGAACTATGTAACCCCACTAAATTCGACATTCTGGTTGCATTGATGAATTTGGATTTTCCATAAAAGGTCATTAAGGCCACTTGTGGGTCCCACACTCATATATTTCGATTATTGACTTTTCAACTAATTGGTCGAAATGAGCTTGGGTGTTGTGGGATCCGAACCAAGGGTCTATCTATCCTAAAATTGATATTACATGGCTGCTGACGCAGTCAAATTTGCATCCTAAATTATTTTACTGAATTTTTTGCTCGGCGGACAATTAGGATCGACGAAGACTTCAAAATGGAAAAGTGTTTCTAAAAACCAAATGAACCGTAAGGTAACCGAACTATCGAATCCAGCAAGTCACTAATAACTTGAAACAACTATGGGGAGCTCTATCGGGGAAAATAAGCACGAACATGGCTAATGACTTGAAGGGTCAGTACAAATATTATGGTAATAAAAACAATAGATATGACAATAATAATACGACTAATCAACAAGAACAATAAGAGCGATAATGATACCAAGATTTTTATATGGAAATTGAATAAGGGAAAATCACAGGCCAAGAGGAGCAACTGATATCACTATAGTAAGGAGTTTTACAGCACAGTCACAAGTACAATACTCAAAGTGTTTACTACTGACTTAAAATAAATATCTCTCTTTTGATATTTTCACCTCCCTACAATATCTCTCGCACTCTCTATTTTTTCGCACAGATTAAACTCTGTGTGATGCCTCCCTCTATTTTTCTTTCACTCTTTCTTGTTTGTGTGTTAAAACCAGTGGGCTGACGAGCTCCTTTTATAGGAAAAAAATTGCCCATGTCGATTTTATGAGTGACATCAAAGATCTATTGAAGATCAAACCTTTCTTGACTTTTTCTTAGCTAATAAATGTAAGCTTCACAATGGGAATGCATCAAATATGGACTTGAATTTCGTGCAACTTGAATTATGGGGCTGGACCCGATAGTAACCAGTGGTATTGAGACTTTATATAGTGATAATTTTTAAGAATTATCTTTTTTAGGATACTTTTCTTTTAAATCCTTTATTATGATCAACTTTCTTCTTTTATTCTATTATCTCAATAAATATTGTTCCGCAATTAATTTATTTTCCAGATTATGTGGGGTCCAAGGACTTGACCATTTGAAACAAACCAAATCAATTAAGTACTCTTGCGAACGTTGATTGTGTTGCTAATATGTTTTACAGAAATTCATCGGAAAGCAAGTAAAGTTGTAAAAAAAAAGAGTAACACTGAACCTTGTTAGAAGCGAAGAGTCAGAATTTGAATTTTATGAATTAAATTCTAAAATAGCAGCCGGTGTTGATAACCTACATCTAAATTTAAATATGTACATGTTGAATTTGGATTAAAGATACTCAGTTCAGTTGAACCCGTAGACAACCTTCTACCTTCGTTCCGGCATATACTACAGTGTGGTAAAAAATGTGTGTTTTTCTTGTGTGGGTCCATCAAGAATTAAACTTTTCTTGACATTCTCATGGTGTGTGTCTCACATTGTTGAAAATAAGAATGTAATATATCTATATATATATAGAGAGAGAGATATTATTAAAAAGAGAGGACAAAGACTCCACATTAAGCCATGTGGCACACCCAAAAATAAGCCACTTGGAAGCTTAGGACAAAATAATAGTTGGAGTAGTTATTAGTTACTATTAGTTGGAATTTGCTATTAACTTATTTTAAATAAATTCAAATTATTACAGATAATTTAATGTTGACTCAAGAGTGTAGAGACAGACCCTTGAGTCCAAGGGGTTCAGGTTGAGTAGGAGTAAGACAGAATATTTAGAATGCAAGTTTAATGACTTGAGGCAGGAGAACGAGGGGGTAGTAAGGATGGTTTCCCAGGTTATGTGTAAGAGGGATAGTTTCAAGAATCTCGAATCCATGATTCAGGGCAATGGTGAGATTGACGAGGATATCTTCCACCGTACTGGGGCTGGATGGATGAAGTGGAAGCTGACCTCGGGGGTTTTGTGTGATAAGAAGGTTCCACCTAAGCTTAAAGACAAATTCTACAGGGTGGCAGTCCGTCCTTCCATGTTGTATGTAACGAAGTGTGGGCCATTCAAGAACTCTCACATTGAAAAATTGAGGGTGTAGGAAATGCAGATGTTGTGTTGGATGTGTGGGCTTATTAGGGGTGATAGATTTTGGAATGAAACTATCCGGGAGAAGATTGGAGTGTCTTCGGTGGAGGACAAAATGCGGGAAGTTCGATTGAGATGGTTCGGACACGTGATGAGGAGGGGCACGGATGCTTTGGTTCGTAGGTGTGAGGCTTGCTTTTGATGGTATCAGGCGGGGTAGGAGTAGGTTGAAGAAATACTGGAGAGAGGTGATTACGCAGGACATAGAGAAGTTACAGCTTACTGAGGACATTATTCTAGATAGGAAAATCTGGAGGACACGAATTAGGATAGAAGGCTAGAGCCAGTTTGGGTCGTTAGTATAGAGTATTACTTGCTGGTTGTATTATTTTTGTTATGCCATCTTGTTTCATACTTTATTACAAATTTGTTTACTATTATCTGTTTACTATTCCTTGTAGGTGTTGTATCTATGTTATATCATCTTGTCCCATGCTTTATTATAGATTTGTTTATTATTCTTTCTCTTTAGCCGGAGTTCTATCAAAAACAGTGTTTCTACTTCTCCGAAGATAATGGTATGAACTGCGTACATCTTACCCTCCTAAGACTCCACTATGTAAAAATACACTGGGTTTGTTGTTATTGTTAAAAATTATATAGATGAGTTTGAGTTTATAATGTAATGCTAATTTTCATCTATTTTTTAATTTTGAAACTTATACAACTTTTTACACTATAGCCATTACAAAAATCTGTATTAGAAAATGAAAGATTTAAATAAATGCTATTTTTTTCAAAATTGAAATTTTGATAGCTATTTATTTTTTAAAATATTTTATATATTGCAAGAAAGTTTTTTTGGGAAATTTATTACATTTTGTATACTAAATATTTCAACTAACCTCCTATAAATACTCCTTCTTTATAACCAAGAAAAAAAAGCACAATGTTTGATTAAACTAAATTTAACAAAAACGTTTAGTTGAAAAGAACATTTAGGATTTTTTTTATGGGAGGTTATCATATTTTTAATAGTAAATTCTTAACCTAAAAAGTCAAATATTACTTAGAATAACGTATTTCAATATAAAATAAAAATTTCATAAAAACCAAAAAAAATTAAAACATGGAATTGAGGACGAACCATAAAATTCTTATAAAAAAGGACAACCTGAAAAAAATGTAAAACAACAAATTAAAAAATTAGTTGCAGTTAAAGTTGTCAGTTTTAAAACTACTTACACCTATCTTTAATTTTTTCTTTACCTTTTTATTTTATCTTTTATTCACATTCTCTTTCCATCAGCAAAAAATATTTTTATTCCCAATAAATACTTTCTCTGTTCAAACATTTCCCCTCAAATTTTACTTCTCCAAAAAACTAATACGATTTTGTTACGTCTATTTTACTTCATACATCTGCTCTGTGTTTATAAGAGTGAGTTGCATTGGATGATGGGATGATGATGTATCTTTTCTTTGAAATGTGTCTTTATCTCCGGTAGCATCATCACAATTAGTTTTCATAAATAACAACATGAAGAAGTAAGCTTTGGCGGAAATATTGGCTAACAAAGAGATATGGAGAGCAATTGAAGTAATTGAGTTTTTAACAAATGAGAACTTGCACGTTTGGTTCCACTGTTAAGAGTTAGTCCTTGAAGGGTGCTTAGAAAATCGCTCATTTATTTTGGCAGAAAAGTATGTGATGGAAATGACCAAGAAAGGTTTCATAGCCAATGTTAAGAGAGATTTGAAAAAATAAGTTCTTAGTTTCATGCAAACAAGCAAATAAGTAAGTTTTATAAAAAGAGATTGAGATTATATCTAGATAGGAGCATATAATTGTACTAAAAAAATTGTAATTTCATAGTATACACGAAATCATCTCAGAACCCATATACTATATATTCTTCTCTCTTTTGTTTGTTGATTCGTTTATAAAATTCAAAGATCTTTTTTATTTATTTTTTTGCATTTTATATATGTTATATTGCCAATTGTACATTTTCTTCTTCTAGAAGAGTATCATTTAATGGCATTAATTTATACTTCATTGGTCTATTCTTCTTCTGTTTTGATTGACCTATTTTAGGTGTTTTGTAAGACAAAATAATTTGTAAGCAATATAAATATATATACATTTATATTGATTCATCTTTGAAAATATAAATTAAAATAGTTAATTTATAGGAATATTTCTTTATCTCTTATAAATTTTGTTTCATAATTTGTCAATTTTCTTATATTTTCTTATGTAATTTCTAATTTCCTTCTGAAATAAATAAAATCTTTCCATATAATTTTCAATATAGAATAATTATTGATACTGTTGTATTCAAATTTTTGTATTATAAATTTGACTTGAATGATAACTTCAAATTTTTTTTTGTACATTTCCAATAATCTCAATTTTTTTAAGTCAAATTATAACAACTGACAAGAAGAGACAGAAAACTGTGGGAATCTGAAAGACTTTCATTGATCCATATTAATAGGTAACAATCATCATTATCTATATAATTTTTAAAAAGTGTTTCGGAATAATTTTGTACGGATAATAGTATGTGTGGAGATGTTTTTAATGCTTTTAGGTATATATATCCACATTTCACTCCCAATAACGTTGGACTTTGAGTTTTAGCTGACAAAAAAGTTTGAAAATGAGGTGTAAGTGACACAAGTCTTAATAATTGAGTGTAGGTGATAATTACTTTTGTCACGACCCGAGTCGGGGCCCTGGCCATAACGAGCATCTCGAACCATGAAGGCTCGAAACGCCCTTCTCTATCTGGTAATCATGCACAACATTCATATAATAAAATAAGAATGCGGAAATATAATTTGATACGGAAACATGGTCAATTCTGAGTTCAACATAATAATGGAAGCTGCAATTCAACAACATCTAAATAACATCTGACTCATTCTACGAAATCTCTACCATATCTCAAAACAACAT
>NC_061114.1:12619260-12626689 GCF_002878395.1 Capsicum annuum | reverse complement strand
AAAAATGAAGATGAAAAGGAAAGAGCAATAGTGAATCATACCTTCAATGTCAAAAAAGCAAAGGGATCAGAATATCCAGTTCAGTTGAGAAAAGATATTGATTGGTTGAGAACCTAAAGAGAAAAGAAAAGAGAAGAAAAAATAAGAGAAAGAGAATTATGAATAAAGAAGAGAGATGAGTTAATTTAATTTATGGCTGGAGGAGAGAGTAAAGAGTATTCTAAATATGGTTTTTAAATGTTCATTAATAAATTTTGAGGGAAATGAGGAGATGGTGAAATTGAAAAGAAAATATAAGACTACCCAATGAGAAGATTTTTGAGTTATCCAAGTAGTAATATTTTTAACCGCCTTAATATTTTATCTTTTTTTATCTCTGACAAGAAATACCTAAATTGCTTTAAAAAAAGATCTTAAAACATATAAGTCATACTTTGAAGCAGAAGATAATTTCAGTTTGAAAATTTCCAAAGCTCAATCATCTGTCGTAACAGATGGCAGTGCCTATTTTATAATTTACAACAAATGGGCAATATGTTGCAATATATGACTTAATATGTTTGATAAATTCCAACAGATAAGTCATCTGTTGCCATATGTTGATCATTTGTTTAATTACAACTTCAAATCTAGGACCAAGGGTGATTGTACAGGGTTAACTACAACTTTAATTTAGTCTTTTGGAAATTGCATGATAAGACGGTATTGCGTTCCTCCTTACCAGAGTCGTCGATCTATCACTCTCAGTTAAAGTGATTTTTATTACCTAATATGTTCAACTAATACCTAAATAGATTAATATAGGACTAGGGGTGAGTTTATAAGGTCAATTACAACTTCAATTGAGTCTTTTGGAAATTACATGATGACACGGTATTGCGTTTCTCCCGACCAGAGTCGTCGATCGATCACTCCAAGTTGAAGTGATTCTTATTACCTCATTGTCAAGTTAATACCTAAATTTTTTAACCTAGGTCCAGGGGTGAGTTCATAGGGTCAACTATAACTTCAATTGAGTTTTTTGGCAATTGCATGATATTAGTATTGTGTTGTCATCGATCGATCACTCTGACTTGAAGCTATTATTACTACCTCATTGTCAATATAATACCTAAATTTATTAATCTAAAGCTTAGGGTGAGTTTTCATAGGGAAAATTACAACTTTAATTGAGTCTTTTGGCAATTGCAAAATATTAGTATTGCGTTCCTCCTGACCAGAGTCACCGATTGATCACTCTTTGTTAAAGCGATTCTTATTACCTCATTGTCAAGTTAATACCTATATTAATTAATATAGGACTAGGGGTGAGTTCATAGGGTCAACTACAACATCAATTGAGTCTTCTTGCAATTGCATGATGTTGTTATTGTTCTCCTTTCGATCAGATTTATCGATCGATAACTCTGATTTGAAGCTATTATTATGAACTCATTGTCAATATAACACCTAAATTGATTAATCTAGGCCTAGGGGTGAGTTCTCATACGGTTATTACAACTTCAATTGCGTCTTTTAGCAATTGCTTGTGTTGGTATTGTGTTTCTCTCGACCGAGGTTGACGATCGATCACTCCGAGTTGAATAAATTCTTATTACCTCAATTTCAAGATAATACATATATTTATTAATCTAGGACTTGGGTGAGTTCATAGGTTCAACTATAACTTTAATTGAGTCTTTTAGAAATTGCATGATGTTGGTATTGCACTTCTCCCAACCAGAGTCGTCGATCAATCACTCTGACTTGAATTGATTATTATTACCTCATTGTCAAGCTAATACCTATATTAATTAATATTGGACTAGGGGTGAGTTCTCATAGGGTAAACTACAACTTCAATTGAGTCTTTCGGCAATTGCATGATATTGGTATTGTGTTCCTCCCAACTAGAGTCGTCGATCGATCACTCTGAGTTGACGTGATTCTTATTACCTCATTTTCAAGATAATACCTAAATTGATTTAAAATAATAATATTAAAAAAATATCTTAAAACATATAATTCATACTTTGCAACAGATGACAATTTTTGTTTGAAAATTTTCAATGGCTTGATAATCTGTCGCAATATATGGCAACGCCTATTTTATAATTTACAATAGATGGGTAATCTGTTGCAACATATGACTTAATCAATTTGACAAATTTCAACAGATAAGTCATCTGTTGCAACAGGTTGAACATTTGTTTTTATACAATTTCAATTGAGTTCAAATGTTCAACTAATACCTAAATTGATTAATCAAGAACTAGGGCTGAGTTTATATGGCCAACTACTGATTCAATTAAGTCTTTTGGAAATTGCATGATGAGATGGTTAAAAATTACGCATATCTTTTAAAAAAAATTTAAAAAATTAAGATCAATTCGAACCAAATTAATATTTTCAAAACTTGTCATTCTTTTCCAAAGTACATATCAACCCATACAAATCATCCATTTGTGAGAAAAATACAAATCTCGAGTTCTCGCTCTTTTATCTCTCAACAATACAAATAAAAAATATTCAACAAATTGTTCAACCCTTCACAACAGATCAATTTTCTTCCTTTTTCTAACCATATAGGTGTTATTTTTGACTTTATTCTTGCTTGTATCAGTCATTTTTCTATGTCATCATAGGTAACAGAGTTTGAGAAGAGTTCTATATTTGTTATTTTATTAAAAAAATTAGGGGTTTTAAGTTAATGAGGAAAAAGAAGACTTTTAGCTGTATTATCTTTGAGATTGGGTTTACAATTTAGAGTTTTGATGGTAAAATCGTAGGAAGAACTCAAGAAAACCCTAGTTTTTGTTGCAGTGTTTCATTGACTATTGTGGTATTGTTGGATGGTGTTTGTGATGTTGGTGGTCATGGTATTGGTGTTGGTGGTCATTATGGTGGCACTGGTGGTGTTTGTAGTTGTTTTTAGTGGCATTGGTTTGTGGTGTTTGTGGTGGTTGTTGGTGGTGTTTGTATTGGTGATATTTGTAATGTATTTTTAAAAATTTATGCATACATCAATTGTAATATAATTTTTCTTTTACTATTGTTTGTAGGTAAAACATGTCTCAAAGGGATTTGGAGGATCTTCCCGGACAATCTCAGTCAAGGAAAAGTAAAGCTAAGGAAAGTTATGAAAATAACATTGAGGGAGGTGGACAAGGGTCTATATATGGTGATGAGAAAAATGAAAGTGAGGAGGGGGAAGAAGAAAATAAACAAGAAGAGGAGGGAGAAGAAAGTGAGAAAGAGGATGACAATGCATCCCCAATGGGGCATGAATTAATATCAAAATCCCAGCATGAGGCTGTCAAAACTATTAGTATTTATAGGTTTCAAGTTGCGATGCCGATAGATCACTCTGCAAAATGAACTGGTGATTTTGTTCTTAAATGTCAGTTAGGGAAACCTTTTGACAAATTTAGGAATAATATGAAGAATGAAAACATAGACGAAATTTTTAAGAAAAGCTACTTTGGATACTTTCTTGAGTTGCCTGAGGACCACACTTTCCATTTCTAAATGAGCATGGTATTGGTCTTCTCAAGCGTATGATCAAAGTACATGAGGTTTGATAAAGATTAAAAGGAGGGGTAAAAATATTGATGAAATTTTGACCAACTACTGTGGCATGCCGGTTTATTTTGGCTGGAAAGAATTTGATAGTGACAGGCTTATGATGTGATTGTTCAAAAGAACCTCTCACCAATAAAACACCACGTAAAAGGTCCAAGGAAAGAAGGAAAGACAAACCAGCACCATCAAGTAGTGGTAACACATTGTCCAAGCCACCACCCACCAAAACCAGACCACCCACCAAAACCGACAAATGCAATGAAAAAATAGATGGGTTGTTGGACATTGCTGGATGTGGGTGCAAAGCCAATTAGTTGATAGAACATCTCAAGGATAAAAGCATACCAAAGTAGTACATGGACCAGTTGTGCTTGGTTTGGTTTGTCCATGCCGTTATATTGGCAAGATACATCAATAAAGTCATAGAAGATGATTTGTTGAAGCTTGCTGATGATTTTGAGAAATTCAACAATTATCCCTGGGGTTATGACAACTACTACTTGGCTATCAAATATTTATTGAAAAATTTATCCCCAAAGACGATCACATTATACGACTTTCCTTTATTTTTCATGGTAAATTTAATTACTATTTGTTTGCTCATCAATTAATTTATATTGAATAATTATAATGACTTTTTTTTTGCTTGCCTCCTGTTTAAATTTTTTAGGATTAGGCATTTGAATCCATTCCTCACCTCCGTAAGCAGATCAAGGACTACCCGGATGAGGTTTCTCATCCAAGGATCCTTAGGTGGTTGGATGCAAAGGGAAACCCAAAAATTAAGGAGGTTGATCTCTTTAAGTATATGGATGATGCAGTATGTCTTCTTCCAAGTAAAATAATTTAACTTAAAAAAAGATATTAAAATCGATGTGTCATATATTTCGATAGATGGATCGTCTATTTCAACAAATTACCCATCTACTGCAACTGGTTCAATAGATGGCTAATATGTTGCAATATATGATCCATATTTCCCAATAGATTAACCATATGTTGCTCTGTTTTTGAACTTAACTGAACAGATTACCCATCTACTACAAATTATGCTATAGCTGGATAATCTAATTTAAAATAGTATTAATCTATTACAACATACAGATCAACTATTGCAATAGATAGATCAAGTATTGCATAAGTTTTTTGTGTTAATATGTAATCCAACTGAATGCAAATTATTATATGATTTAAATGTATCTATTTTTATAGGTTGTGCATCTGTGGATCGTGCCTACTGAGCAGGAATTAGGGATGACTTATTTTATTACTCAAGGTCTTGTTGATACAATAGCAGACCCAATAGTAGAGTTAATAAAGAAGGAATTAATTGGAGCAACAACCATAAGAAGAGTAGATAGGCAAGGTCAGCCTAGTGTTGAGGCTCTTCATGTAAAAACTACTGCAATAGATTCGGATGCTTCTTCTAGGGTTTTACTGGTGGAGTTGATGTTAGTGGCAGACATACTGACACTACTGCCATTCGTGATATTGAGCATGTTAATTCACAAGTAAAAAATAAATATGTATGAAAACACACCTTTCACAGGTCCCACTCCCTATTACACAGGTCCCTCTTACGCTTACACCAGTCCCTCTCACCCTTCTTAACCCTCATGTTCTCATTGCAAATATGAAGAGTGAAAGGACAACTAGGATAAAATCTTTTAAAAAATATAGGCTATCGCTAAGGTTGTTGAGAAATTGAAATCAAGAGGGGTGTCATAACATCCACGAAGGTGATGGAGCCATACACTCCTACAATGGCTGTTGGGAGGAAGAAAAGAGCAATTAGCCAAGTACTTTCCAACTGAAAATCCCAAAAAATTACAACTCCTCTATAATTACCCATATTTCCCTAGTCTAGATTAACCCTCAGTATGTGGATTATCCTGAATAAAATTTTCAAAACACTCAGTCATTTTTGAAACCCTTCCATTACATAGGAAATTCAATTAGCTTTCCAACAATATAAAATTTGCCTAAATCTGATAACCGGGTAAGAAGTTATGGAGATTTTAAGTTTCAGTCGTTAAACATCATCATTTAGGCAAGTAGCTCATTTCGCAGTGTGTTAAAATAGAAATTGTCAATTTCCAATGTTGCTCTGCGATATTGCCACATCGCTCCATAGAATCAATTCACAATTGTCAATTTTAAGTGTACCATTGCGTCGCGGTGAACTTTTAGTTCACAAAAAAAGTGGCAGCACGATACCACCGTGTTTCACCACCATGAAATTTCCCTATTGTCATTTTCCAATGACATGATGCTACAGCACCGCATCGCACTAGCAATCAAAATTGAGAAAGTCTCATGAAAAATTAAAGTTGTGCCCAGGGTTAAAACACTCTTTGCCCGTGATTTTATTTCACCCAAATATGGGATTTAAGACCTAAAAATGTGTAAAATCCTTCAATATTCACTTTTCCCTAAATCAAAAGGTTCTTCTCTCTCAAAAAAACAAACCCTAGCTATCAAGATTCAAGGTCGATCCCAAGAATCTCTCCAAGACCTCCAAGAATCTCATGAACTAAGGTATATTATATGTTTATCCATGGATCCTTACCTTCCATGAAGCCCGAGAATCTTTTTTTACAAAGTACAAGATTTATGAGTTATGATTTCCATGTTTGAATTAGATTGAATTCATGTTCATGATGTTGTTTGAGTTTTAATCCATGTTTTAGATTACAAGTACCAATAATTGATGCTAGAATGTGTTGAATTACATGATATTCATAATAAACACTTCAATTCGCAGGTTGATTGTTGTATACATGTTAACCCTAAGTGTTTATGATTTAATGAACCAAGTATGCTTCTTATGCATTTGATAAATTGTCTATGAGAATTAAATAATGCCATTATAGCATGCCAACATATATTCCCCATCCATGTACAAGATGATGCATTACAAGTGTTTGATGAAATGTCTCTGTGAATGAATTATGCCCAATTAAACATCATCATGTTATTCAAGATTATGCTTTGTTTTACTTTTCATGCTATTGAGTCCTGGGGGTATTTAATACCCAATAATCTAGTTGTTACTTAGAGCCAGTGTCAGTTATAGAATAGTATCAGTCATGTAACGATCAACAGTACTCTTAATCTGTTACAGAACACAATAGAATTCAATCAGTTACAGAACTTAGGAAAACTCAATAATCTCAGTATCAGTCCAGTCCAGTTCAATATACTCGATTCAGTGTCTTTCAGTTGGGAGTAGGATTCAGCACCGAGTGAACCCAAGGATGGGGGCTCACCTGCCAATAGATAGTTTGATCCTTAGAAGTAATCTTTGTGTTATTGAACTACGTGGACATCGTAGGTGGAGACATCAAACCTTCCAGTTGCGGATTGATGAGGTGATCTACCTACCAATAGAGGGTACTACTATTCTCGTGTAGGGAACCTGCCAGTAAGGATTTACTCTTCACCTTGTCTTTACACGTGGTACGATACTGGCACCCTTTCAATTGGGGTTACAGATTGGACCCCTATTAGTTCAGATTGGGGCATGTCAGTTAAATGATTACCTACCATATTTTCATTTTCAGTCTTAGTCTTAAGAATAGAACTTAGTTCATTTCTACAAAATCAGCACTATCAGATAGAGTCACTCAGTTATCAGTAATTCTTATTATTGGTGATCTCATATTATCAGTATATTAAGTTATCAGTTATCAGATTTAGTTCAAGTATACTCAGTTACAGTATGTTCAGTGGTTACAGATCCTCTATGTATTGCAATCCAGTTCTTACAAATCATTCAGTTAGTTATTGTTTATGCATATGAAACCTATGTATTTAGTCTTGCCTCATTTTGTATAACAGTACATTCCCATGTACTGATCGTATACCC
>NC_061114.1:12611328-12619160 GCF_002878395.1 Capsicum annuum | reverse complement strand
AGTTATGATTTTGTGTATAAATGTGGCAGTGATCATTTCAATAAGTAAGGAAATATAACAAAGCTTTTCCGCTCTCTCTTTTTAGTTCAAGTTCTGGTTTTTTTCTTTATACAGATTAAGTTCTGTTCTTTCTTTCCTACAAATTGGTATCAGAGCATTGCCATCTTGAGCGACCTGTGAGAAGACAGTGAATAAGGACAGAAGTTCTTTCTATATAACCTTTCTTTAAACTGTTATCTTAAATAGTTTATAGAAAATGAATTCTAAAACAAGCTTTCTAACTCCACCTGTCTTCAATGGTGAGAATTATCAAGCTTGGGCAATTAGAATGACGGTTCATCTTGAAGCACTGGATCTATGGGAAGCTGTAGAAGAGGACTATGAAGTAACTCCTCTTGGAGCTAATCCAACAGTCAGATGAAACATTACAAGGAGAGAAAGACAAGGAAAATCAAAGCCAAAGCATGTATTTTCTCTGCAGTATCTCCTTCAATTCTTACCAGAACTATGCAAATGAAGTCCGTTGTAGAAAATTGGGAGTATCTCAAAAAGGAATGTCAAGGAAATGAAAGAATGCAGAATATCCAAGTGATGAATCCGATTCAGGAATTTGAAATGAAGAGAATGAAAGAAGCAGAAACTATAAAAGATTATGCAGATCAGCTAGCTACTTAGCGAACAAGGTGAGATTATTTGGTAAGGATTTTACAGATGAAAGAATTATTCAAAATATTCTTATCACACTTCTAAGGATCTGTTAAGCATTACCTTGGCAGAACTTGTTAATGCTTTGTAGGCTTTGGAGCAAAGGAGAATAATGAGGAAAGAAGATTTTGTTGAAGGTGATTTTCAAGATAATCATAGAATGAATCATACAAGGGAAATAAAAAGAACCAGAAGCAAATGCAAGGCAATAATTACAACAATCAGGAAGAAAGTAATCCACCCTACCCTCATTGCAAAAAGACAAATCACTCTCAACAGAAATATTGGTGGAGACCGGATGTCAAGTGCAACAAATGTGGTCAACTGGGCCATGAAGAGAGGGTATACAAGTCACAAACGCAACAAGCAAAAACCAAGGCTGCTGTAAATCAATATGAAGAAGAGAAATTGATTGTAGCAACTTGTTTTGCTAGCAAAAACACATCTAAAAATTGGTTGATTGATAGTGGGTGTACAAATCAAATAACCAGTGACCAAGAGCTCTTTAAAGATCTAGACATATTTGTTATTTCCAAAGTCAAAATTGGAAATGGAGAATATCTTGATTCAAAATACAAAGGAATAGTTGCAATTCAAAGTCCTACAGGTTTGAAACTTTTAACTAATGTTTTCTTTGTTCTTGATCTTGATCAAAACCTCTTAAGTGTTGGACAACTACTTGAAAACAGTTTTAAAGTATTGTTTGAAGAAAAAGCATATGTCATCAAGGAATCTAATAATATGGAGATGTTCAAGGTTAAGATGAGAGGAAGGAGTTTTTCCTTGAATCTATTGGACGAGGAGCAAGCAACCGTTGTCCAGTTGGAAAATGATACAAATTTGTGGCACAAAATACTCGGACATTATCATCATGATGCGATGCGATGCTCTTCGTGAAAGAAAATCAACTCGCAGAAGGTCTCCTGAGCCTTGAGAAAAATTTTCCTTCTTGTGAATCTTGTCTGGGAAGCAAACAAGGCTTTCTTTTCAGAATTCATCATGGAGGGAAAAGAATAAGATGCAACTTATTCATACGGATGTAGAAGGACCTCAGAAAACACTATCTTTAAATGGTAGTAAGTACTACATTGCCTTTATTGATGATTGTTCCAGATATTGTTGGATTTATTTTTTGAATTTTAAATCTGAGGTCGCTGATGTATTTTGGAAATGTAAGGCTTTTGTGGAAAATCGGAGTGGTTGCAAAATTCAGGTTATAAGAACAGATAATGAAACTGAATATACTTCAAAAATTTCAACAACTTTTGTAATGAAGCAGGAATTGAGCATCAGCTAACTGCACCCTATACTCCTCAACAAAATGGAGTAGTGAAAAGGAAAAATAAGATGCTAATGGAGATGACAAGGTGTTTGCTCCATGAGAAAGGGCTACCAAAGAAATTTTGGGCTGAAGCTGCCAATACTGTGGTATTCTATTAAACAGATTGTCAACTAAGGCTTTGTAAAAGAAGACACCATTTGAGGCTTGGTTTGGTTACAAACCTTTAGTAAATCTTAAAATATTTGGTTGTCTTAGTTTTTCTTATGTACCTCAGGTGAAAAGAGATAAACTGGATAAGAAGGCTGAACCTAGAATTTTTGTAGGATACAGTAATCTATCAAAAGCTTACAAGATTTATCAGCCTCAAAATAACAAACTGATTGTTAGCAGGGATGTCAAGTTCGTGGAGAATGACACATGGAGCTGGCAAGTTGATGAAAAGTAAAAGAATCTAGAATTTCTAGATGATGATGTACCTTTTAGAGGCACAAGAACACTTTCTGATATTTATCAAAAGTATGATGTTGTAGTTCTAGAACCTGCAGGATTTATAGAGGTTGCAAAAGATGAGTAATGGAGATATGCAATGCAGGAAGAGCTCAAAATAATAGAACAGAACAACACATGGGAGCTGGTTGACAGACCATCATACAAGAAGGCTATTGGAGTCAAATGGGTTTATAGAACTAAGCTCAGTCCTGATGGTTCTACAAACAAGTACAAGGCCAGGCTAGTTGCAAAAGGGTACGTGCAAATGTTTGAAGTAGATTTTTCTGTAACTCTTGCTCCAGTATCCCGTTTAGATACGATAAGAATGTTGTTAGCATTAGCATCTCAAAAAGGATGGAAGATCCACCAGCTTGATGTGATATCATCTTTTTTAAATGGTTACCTTAAAGAAGAAATCTTTGTAGAACAACCTGAAGGTTTATCTATCAAAGGCAAAGAAGACAAATGTACTTGCTAAAGAAGGCATTGTATGGTTTGTAGAATTGATGCTCACCTTCTTAGTTTAGGCTTTCAAAAAAGCCTCAGCGATTGTACGCTCTATATTAGAAAAGAGAATTTTGATTTAACCACTGTCTCTTTGTATGTAGATGACTTGTTAGTTACAAGTAGAAATTTGGACTTGATCCTTCTGTTCAAGACTAAAATGATGAAATTTTTGAGATGACGGGCCTTGGTGAAATGTTCTATTTCCTTGGAATGGAAGTTCAGCCAAAAAGAAATGAGATCTTCATATGCCGGCAGAAATATGCCAAAGAAATTCTCAAGAAGTTTAAAATGGAAGATTGCAAGTCTACTGCAACTCCTATGAATCAAAATGAGAAGTTTTTCAAAGAAGATGGAGCTGGAAAGGTTGATGAAGGACTTCACAGGAGTCTGATAGGTTGCCTAATGTACTTGACTACAACGAGGCCAGATATTGTTTATGGTGTGAGTTTACTTTCAAGATACATGCATTGTTCCAGAAAAATTCATTTTCAAGCAGCAAAATGAGTGATTAGATATGTCAAAGGTACTATTAATTTTGGCATAATGTTCAAAAAGACTCCAGATTTTCAGTTTCATGGATGTTCTGATAGTGATTGGGTTGGTTGCTCAGATGATATGAGAAGCACCTCATATTACTGTTTTAGTTTTGGTTCTGGAATATTCTCTTGGTGTTCAAAGAAACAAAATGTTGTGGCACAATCTACAGCTGAAGCAGAATACATTGCAGCTTCTTTAGTTATGAATCAAGCCCTTTGGATTCGGAAGCTGCTGGCAGATTTGTACATGGAACAAAAGAAGAGTACTAAAATCCTTGTGGCTAATGAAGCTGCAATTTCAATTGCAAATAATCTTGTCTCTCATGGAAAGACAAAACATTTCAAGATCAAGCTTTATTTCTTAAGGGAGGTGCAAAAGAATGGAGACATAAACATGGTGCACTGCAGAACTGATTTACAGAATGCTGATATTTTAAGTAAGTCTCTACCTAGAGCAAGATTCGAGTTTCTTAGAGAAAGACTTGGTGTTACTACTCTAGAGTCAAGGAGAAGTGTTAAGATTAATGCCTCAAAAGCTAGAGATTAGCTATGATAGCTTCTGAAATTCAGCTTACATCTTTAAAGTTGGATTAAGTTTTTTCAGATATGATTTTGTGTATAAATGTGGCAGTGATCATTTCAATAAGTAAGGAAATATAACAAAGCTTTTCTGCTCTCTCTTCTTAGTTCAAGTTCTGGTTTTTTTCTTTATACAGATTAAGTTCTGTTCTTTCTTTCCTACAAATATTATAATAGCATAAACAAATCTGAAATAAAAAAATGAAAATTTGAAGACAAGAGAAGTTGTTGATAGTTAATGCGGTTGAAACCTTTAACCGTTGGGATTGAACAATCTTCCATCACAGGCTGGAAAATTTTCTTTAAAAGGTTTCCCCCATTTCTCCTTCCAACCGCAACTTGATTCTATCAAATTGCTCTTAAAATTTGCTATTGGTTCTTCTGCACAAAGAAAAAAAAGCACTTAATCCTTTAGTATATGCCAGCCTAAAAGAAATCTTCTCCTTGTCTTTTTGGTAAATATTAGTTTTACTGCAGTATTAATTGAATGATGATGTTGTAGTCTAAAATCTTTTCTTGACTCTGCGAGTAAAAAAAAGGAAATTTTAGAAAGAAAACTAAAATAGGATCTATATATAATTTGCAGTGCATGGTTAAAATGGAATAAGAAGAGAATAAAGTTATATGAAAAATTTATGAGGATAAAGTTGAGCAATTAGATATAATCCTAGAAGAAAATTGATAAGGATAAATTGAGAAGTTAGATATAATACTTGTGAAAATCGATAAGGATGAATTCGAGGCATAATAATCCCTTCAGATTTAAATGCAGTTTTTTACGAAGAAAAATTGAATATGTACTTTGAATATGCAGTAGTCCCGTTGCAGTTTTTCTTTGAAATTTTGTAATTTTAAAAGTAATTTCTTTTATTTTAAGAATAAATCCAATTTAAGGAGTCAGTAGAAGAAATGAACACAAACATCAGAATCATCAACGATAAGGACGCTTTTAAGGTATTTGTAGAGAGTTGTAGTATATTTTTCATTATTTATTAGATATGAAATTAGCAGGTTATGAAAAATATCCTATTGTTCAGTTATTTTAGTTTTTATGTAAATCTTAACAATTAAAAAACATTAAAAACTTAAAGCAAAACAAGTTGTAAGAAAAATAAAAGTAAATACTAACTAATTCTTACTTGATTAACTAACCTGACATTAAAAAATACATGTGTCAATTCTAAAAACTAACACTTGGCTTAATGTAGAGGCTTTGTCCTCTACTTTTAATAATATATAGATATAGATTATTCATCATTATAGAAAGCAATTCACTGGACAAAACTTGACTATCTAGGAAGGTTCACATTGCCTGGGATAATCCACTAGTGCTAGGAGGACTAAACAAGCGGACCAACAGGCCGGGCATATGGGGACCATCTAAGAAGTGCCTCAACTCTCCACAATCGCTTCTTTGATTCACTTTATTAGATTATTAATTTCTATGCAACAAATCCTTTTGGAGCTGACATAACAAACTGCGTGAGCCAGAAAAGTTAGCAATGCAACTCACAATTTGCTTCTTCACTGACACACTGCCCCTATAATTATACTTTCCTTGCCATCCCTGTAACACTCCAGTGATCTTGGCCACCAAAATATGCCACCTATTTTCATCACAACTAGATTGGACATCCAAGATAGTTAAAAGGAAAGTGGTATCTGTTGAAGCCAATAAAAGCTCCTGTTAAGCATGTGGTCTAAAAGAGGGCCGGACCACAGGGGTCTTTTGTACACAGCCATATCCTGCATTTGTTTGCACAACGCTCGAACCAAGAACCTCTTGTTCACATGACAACAACATTACAAGTTATGCAAATGAGTTGGTTTAATTCCTCAATCCTATCAGCTTAGTGTTTGGAGCCACCAAATAGAAAGATTTATTCATTCAATAGTTGGCCAGAGATGTGTTCATAGCTTAAGAGCTAGAGAGAAAAACAATTAATAGTATAATCACCTTGGTGTAAGTGAGTGATAAAAGGACATTTTTTAATGAACAGAATAATAAATAAATATTTTTTGAATGAATTATTCATTTCATTATTATAGAAAGTAATCCATTGGACAAAATTTGACTATTTAGGAAGGCTCTCATTGCCTGGGATAAATCCACTAGTGCCTGGTTGACTAAACGTGATTTATATTGAGATGACACTATAGTATAAGTTAGTAAATGTGGCACTACTTTTCACCACGTAATTCTACAGAATATGAAAGCAAAACTACTTACAAAGGCTTGGTTGACTTGCCAAGCCTTTGCTGATTAGAGGACTTTTTTGCAACCATATTTATAATCCTGATTGAGAGGTCAAAGGCTTGGTTGATTTGCTGGTACTAGTATTGATATGACCCAAAATTTGATGGTTGATTTGGTGGTATTAGTATTGGAAGACTCGTAGAGAAGAAAGTAATTGCGAGATAACAAGAGAATCCACCATTTTAAACCAACTATCCCATGGGGCAAGGTTGGCTGCCTCTACTGCAGTGCCACCAACTTCCTGCCAAAAGTACAGCTTACTCAGTTGTCTTCTTCTGAGATCGACTTCTCATGGGACCAGGTCCATAGATACTATTTTTAGCCGTCTTTGTGGAATAGTTTGAAGATCATTAAAACTTCACAAATGCAACACAACTATGAGAGTCATGCATCATATGGACATTAAAAAAATCTCCCTGAATCAGTACTCATGCACACATCATTTGAGGCAAACCAGCAGCAAAAATTTCAATACATAAATATGCCCTTTAACTTGGCCTCATATCACATCTATAACCTCGAACTTTGGGTGCGCACAAGTAGGCACTTAAACTTGTACAAAATTGAACAAGTAGACACACATATCCTATATTGCATAATACACGTAGGACGCCATGTAGGACAAGAATTGGCCACCTAGGACGCCACATAGGTCGTATGTGTATACTTGTTAAACTTTATACAAGTTTAAGTGTCTACTTGTACACACTCAAAGCTAGAGGTCGTAGATGTAATCTGAGGCCAAGTGAAAGGGCATATTTATGTATTGTGCCAATTTTAAACCTTTCTACTAATTGCTTTATCAGTGTCAATTTTGCCCCCTTGCACTAAAAAATAAAAGAGACAGAATTTGTCTAGAAAACACAACACTTGGGAAAAGTTCACAAATTAAGTGCTTTAAAGCATTCAAAATATGCTAATTCAAACAGGCACTAGAATTGAAAAAATATGTAAAAACATCCTAGAAATTAAAAGTAAATAGTCTCGTCGAGATATTAAACTACGATAAATAATTGTTAACTGTGTTATCTTTGATCGAGAATGTAAATAGTTTTTCATGTTGTCATATACATTACCTAAAAATTAGTGACTAGAATCAATTATAGACTATGCTAATCATGTAAAAACTCTCAATATAACTAGCTAGTGTACATAACTTCAGTAGAAGGCAACTCAGGGAGTGTTTGGATTGACTAGAGGAATAACTTTGCCACCAAATGTAAGGAGTATTTTTGGTCTTCTCTAGTTTTGTCAAGTCTTTGAGGCCCACATAATCTGAAAAATTCCCTTAAAGGATAACAAACAATACAAATTAATGTTGTGTAATCTTTTATTAAAGAAGAAGTTCATGAAAACATACTCTAAAACATGTCAAAATTTCAAACAAATTATAAACTATAATTAAAAGCTCCTTTTATTACTATCCCATAAAAAAATGAGCTATATTAACTTTTACTAAAAGTAACTAGAATGTAAA
>NC_061114.1:12583705-12608328 GCF_002878395.1 Capsicum annuum | reverse complement strand
AATATAACAGAATGAATGAAGAAAAGTAATTTTTCTCAAAATCGTGAAGACCAAAAGGGAGACCTCATTGCTTTTTAAAGTCTCAAAACCACATGTTATTGAGCATACCTACTAATTTTTGCAATAATGGAGAAAGCCTTTGTTGGGGAATTGAAAAAAAGAGGAGCAATTTACAAGAGGAAAAATATAGTTGCAGAGAACTTCACATGTATTTTTTTCATTCATTCCACTAAACCAAGTTACATAGGACTCTTTAAATAGGAATTAGAAAAAACCTAACCACTTACTGAAAAATATACCCACTAACTCAACGACTAATTATCCACTAACCTAAATATTAGCAACTAATAGAGATATACTTTAACTAAACTAGGACTCCTAACAAACGTGTAACTCTGCCAACTAACTAGGACGCACTAACGACCTTTGAATCAATATTTAACTGTAACAACCTGCATTTTTTGGTTAGAACTTAAACTGTCATTCCTACGCGTAAAGGTTCCAAAAGCCAATGAATCCTATGTAAATATAGGTATGTTTATCCGTTATGTAGTGTGGGAATCTATTTTTACATGAATTGAGATCATAGAGGTCCCTTAACTAAAATAAGAGTAGAGTACTTGTTATCGATAGAGTTTTAGCGGATGCTCTTATTTGGGTCAACCTACATCGACTATTACTCCTAGAATATGACGAGTTAGGGGTCTTACTATCTATCAAATGAAAGGTCTATGAATCTTATTTCCAACTCCACTAGTTTTGCCTTAATCCAATATTGGAGTAAAATGTTACGCCCGTTTTACCAGAAGGTGTCTATTTGTCAGGGCGCAACGGCCAAGGTGACGAACCGTCGCACCAGTGATAGCCTGTCGCACTAGACCATCTCCCTTAAGTAGTGAGACCTAAAATGGGTCATTTTGTGACAGTTGGACTGACAGTCCGTCACCCAAACCGTCGGTAAGGGCCAATCTGCACTAATGTAACATTTTTTAAGGGATATTTTGCTATTTTCCCTTCCTAAACTCCTCCCCCACAAATTAAATCATACCGCAAGTGTTATTACTCATCTTTTATCAGTTTTAAACATCTCATAGTCCTATCCACTCTCAAGAACAAGAAGAGAATTAGGGTTTCTTTTAAAGCTAGATTTCAAGGCTAGATTTCAAGCTAATTCAAATTCCTTTTCATCAAAAATGTATGTAGGACTACCCTAAACTCCATGGGCATAAGTTTTACTATTTTATGAAGTTTTAAGATCCCTAATCATTTTTATAAAGGAAGGTTTTTGATATTGTTTCGAAAGGCATATGTCATGGAATCGTTTTATATGAAAGTATATGTTTGTCTTGAACCGTTTTTCATGGAATCGAACTATAAATCTGTATATATGTTTTCGTTCGTATTGTAAAGTTTGATTGAGAGCATGAATTACAAAACTCCCTCTCCCATAATGATATCTTCGATTTCAAGTGTTGTGGGTTGATTAAATGTATGAGTTTTCTTAAAGAAAACCAGAAGATGAATTCCTTAATAAGGATTATGGGTTGATACTGTTTATGACATGTTGAGAGGGTGTTTTTCTTATTGTAAATGTTGTTGTGTCTATTTAGAAATTTTCATAAGGTTTAGTAATGAAAAACATGATTTGGCCACTTTATGATTGTACTTTTGGGAGGAGAGTGTTTTTTATGTAAATTCAAATGAAAACCTATAGCATAACTCTCTCTCACACATGATATTTAAAATCTTTGGGTGCTCATTAACATAATGATAGGTAAAAGAAAGGGGTTAATGATGTGGAATTAATATGATATGAATGACTTGCAAGTCGATACCCGATGATGATATGCCCCTAACCGAATAAGTACTAAATGTTTTAAAAACATGAAGCATGATTTTAAAGAACTAAAAGTTGGGCTTAAGAGAGCTAGTTGGTTACCCGAAGAAGGCTTGAGTTTAGATAACTCTTAGTCCGAAACCGTGATTTGCTGATGTGGGACTTATGATAAGTTATCCTACATAGGAGGATAATTAGGAGTTCTCACATGGGAGGTTTCCTATGGTATGCTCACATGGGGGTATTAACAGTTTTTATGAGCTTCAATCCTTGCGAAAAACTTGGATTGGGGGCTTGACCACCGAGTCAAGGGTGGATTCTGTATAGCCCGTGAAATTACAAATTGTAGGGTGTACCAACATGCTCAGAAGAAAAATAAAGAGTGAGTCAAGGTTGCCAAGAATTTTTTCAAAGCTCACTAAAGTATGCCTATGTATTTTTAATTATATTATGCTCACTGTTATTGTGAAATTCCCTCATCTATATTGTATAAACACATGCTATTTTTGGGTTATTTCACATACCAGTACATTTGTATTAATCCTCTATATTTCAGCTAAGCAGTATGTCATCATCAGAAGTTTGGAGTTGGTGAGCCTCACTTACTTCGGAAGGCCTCGTTTCATGTGATGGTTTCATTCAGTTTTTAGTTCATGGTTCGACCAGGGCCTTGTCCTGATTTCAGATAGATGTTGTTTTCAGTTTAGCAGAGATTTCGCAGACTTGTGTTAGATGGTTTTGGGTCTTTATGAACTTATGTTTGTATTGTTTTAGTTGAAATAATAAGATAACCATGTTTCCTGTTTACTTCCGCATTTTGATTAGTTTATGAATTATGCATATGGTTACAAGTTAAAGGAGCTCTCAGGCCTTCATGGTTCAGGATGCTCATCGCGGACAGGGCCTCAGTTTGGGTCGTGACATTAACACTCCCCCTTGATTCAAAATTGCAAACTCAAAGTTTCTGCCAGAAATGATCACGTTTAGCTTGTGGGAGTGCCATCGTGAAGACATATATAATTTGAACCCTTGTACCGCAAAACTTCAACTCTATATCACCTTTTGATGTCAGGTCACGAATATAATGATAACGGATGTCAATGTTCTTTGTTCTACTGTGAAAAGACGGATTCTTTGTCATTGTTGTCACATCCCTTTTTCAACTCCAAAATGATTTCATTTTAAGGTTCGAAAGGGTTTTGATTATTAAAGTGAAAAAATGAAGAAAATTTGTTTTGAAAAGGACCTTTTATATTCAAAACTCAGAGTCAACACTTGGCATAACCTGGTGTGCCAAGTCACCATTGGAAAATCCGTTTCAAAACCCTTTGACTCTCTAAACTGGTTTACGAATAGAGATTCCGACTAAGGAATTCTGTTGACCGAGGGAAAGGTGTTAGGCACCCCTCGATCCTGTGGTTCGACCACAGTCGCTTGGTGGAGTATATCGGCTAATTTGACATTACAAATATATAAACTACACAAAAACACATAAAACAATCAATCAAACACATGAAACAAAATAAATTCAAAATATAGTGTCCAGTCCAATTATACAGTCCAAAATAAAAAAAATGCAAAAAATATAAAACCTATTCTAAACTAGACCTAAACTAGGATCCAATGCTTTACCCGATGCCTCGGTCCTTGATCATGAACTTCCTTCGAGGATATAATACGTCGGGGCATTCCCCTGTAAATAAATACATAAAACATTAGGGCATTCCCCGTCCAAATGAATATACTTGAATAGAATACGATAAATTAGAAAGAAACATTCCCACGCACATTCAACCAAATAAAATTTCTAAATTTGCCTATCCGAGTCTACATTTGCCTATCCGAATCGACCTATCATATGAGACTATCGAATTTAACCAAGTCGATGCTTATCCAAAATCAAGCGACTATCAATGAATCAGCATAAACTAATGTTCACTTTTATCAATGTTTTCAATTCCCGCCCCTCAAATCAATCAACTTCAATATAGAAACATCCAATCAAAGCCACGACAATCATAGATGTTCAAACATGCAATCAAAATTATATCATCAATCATCACGAAACACGCAAATCACAACATCAACATATCAAATTGAGTAAAATGAAAAAAAGGAGTTGAAAAATTAGACCTTAGAAGAAGCTTTCGAAATCAATGTATTATTCCAATTAAATTTGGGTTCTCCACATCCGAAACCTTTGATTCGAACCTCAACAGCGGACCAACTCTAACTCGATCAAACACCAAGAAAAAACCGATCAACCCCGAAACAGTCCCCGCGAAATACAATAGTTTTGGAGGCTCAGTCGCCTATTATATGTGTTTTCCAGCAGGTTTTCAAAACTGACTCGACAGAGTTACTGTTTTTACCAAAATCACTATAAAACCACGACAATCGACCAACCCGTGCACGCTTTTCAATGAAGGTTCAATTGAAGACAAAGCTGAGTTATTATTGTAGCATCGACAAAACTCCGTCAAACTCGATCGATTAGAGTGGTAGGATTTTTGAGATGGTAGGTCATTGCTTTCACTTTATCGAAGCTCCGGTGAGCTCGGTGAGGGCAAAAATTAAAAAAAATGGGTCGAATTACAGACCCCCTCGATCTCCCTTTACCCTCAATCTCTTTTCGAAACTCTGATCAACTCCTATTTCTCGCCGTCTCTCCGATCTCACTCTCGATCTCTCTCTGTTGTGTGTATGAATTTTAGTAAAATCAAAATGGTTAGAGAATTCTTGAGTGGAAATGGTCACTCTCCATTGTGAATTATCCCCCTTAGACCTTTGTATTCCTCAGTATGTATATGCGTAAATTGGGATCATTTTCTTTATGGTCACTGTCATGTCGTGAATATTTTTTTTTCCCAAGGAGGAAGATGATGACAAAATGGGTTCCCCTTTTTTTATATTGCCCTCCCATTTTGTATATGTGTATATGTATATATGTGGTCAAAAGGAATCAAAAATGTGAGGGTAGGGGTGAGTGGGGTAGGTAGGGTAGGGTATAGGATGAATTTTGTTAGGATAAGGTTAGGGATTTATTGAATTTTTGTTATTTTATATTTTTGTGGGGTATAATAACATGGTTGAGGGTACACGCTAAGATAAATTAAAAAATGGGTAAAAACGATATCGAGGAGGGATGAAATTAGGTGTCTACATCATGCCCCCTTTGAATGTAAACACGAAGTGTTTCCAAACAAAGAAGTAGACAACAAGACAGAATTTTGTCGCTACCATTATTCAAAGGACGAAACAGAAAGGAGAATAACAACCGAGTTCTGACTTAATCCATCCTACCCACCCAAGTTATGGAGGAATCAAGTGACAGTGTCTCAAAGGATTGGAAGAAAATGGACTATACCGAGTTGGAGAGTCGAGTGAGGTTCCATCGAGGTTTCATTTCGCGGCTCTGTCATTGCATCTAAATGAAAATTACAAGTTAAAACATAAATGAAATTACAAATCCTATATATACAGCTTCTGTTGGACTCCTGACTTAAGTTCCATCACCCTATTCTTCAGGCGGGCTCCTAACTTGCAATTTCATCACTTGTTGCTTGGTCTTCAATTGCTTCACTTTGTTGCTTAACTTTCCATTTATTCGCCCTGTGCTTCGGGCGGGCTCCTGACTTGCCATTTCATCACCCCGTTCTTCAGGCGGGTTCCTGTCTTGCAATTTTATCAATCTGTTAACTTTTAAATTTTCACGTTGTTGCTTGACTTTCAAATTCTTCACTTTGTTGCTTGACTTTTCATTTCTTCATCCTGTTCTCCAGGCGGGCTCCTGAAATCACATCAAAACTAATAAAAAAATTATCCCAAACAAAGATTATTATAAAGAGGTTTCATTTGCCAGAAAAGTGAAGTTCCAACACAAGAATTAAATTTTTGCCCTAGTTTATCATCAAAGGACTTTTGTGCAAGTCATATCATTATGGGAATCAAGGAGAATGACTCGACTAAAGGTACGTCTTATAGGAATCAAGGGATGATTCGACTAAAAGGTACGTCTAATAGGAATCAAAGGGAATGACTTGACTAAAAGGTACTTATTCTGGGGGACAAAGGGAATGAATCGACTAAAAGGTATGTCTTATAGGAATCAAAGGGAATAACTTGACTAAAAGGTACGTCTTATAGTAATCAAAGGAAGATGACTCGACTAAAAGGTACGTCTTATAGAAACAAGGGGAATGACTCGACTAAAAGGTACGTCTTATAGGAATCAAGGGAGATGACTAAACTAAAAGGTACATCTTATAGGAATCAAAGAGAGATGACTCGACTAAAAGATAAGTCTTATAGGAATCCAGGGGATGACTCGACTAAAAGGTACGTCTTCTAAGAGTCAAAGGGAATGAATCAACTAGAAGGTACGTATTCTAGGAGCGAAGGTTCAATTTAAGAAGTGTATCACCCAACAAATGAAAACTAAAATCCCTGGACAGGAAAGTGTGTCTCCGAGGGATATAAGATGATCAATTTTTACCATGATTTAATTATCAAACCTGTGCAGCAACATTGCTTCCTGCATTTGTAAAAGCGAGAAATTAGGGGCCTTGATGTTTAGGCTTTGAAATCCTTGATTTGAAGGTGACATGTGTTCCTGTTTCATGCAAACAAAAGTTGTGAGTTTAAAAACATGGAGGCAGGTGTAATACTCTGTATTTTCGTGCTAGAATTCTAATCGACGTTCCTGCACGTCTAAGCTCTAATCCAAGTTGATTCTCACGTGAATACAAGTTGCATGATATTTTTCCTAGTATATGGAGTAGTTTAGAGGTGAAAAATGTTCATAGCAATGGCCTAGAACAAAGTTGAGCTAAGACCAATTGATTCATCTAAAGTTTGACCTTCGATTCTACAAGGGTCAACTTCAAATGTGTATATCTCTTAATATACATGGAATTTTTCATTCCAAGACCTATAAAATTTTATATAATTGAATTAGCTTTCCAACGATACCAATTTCGCAAAAATTTGATACTCGAGCGAAGAGTTATGCCCATTTTTGTGTGAGGCAGTAAGGGTGTGCGATGGGCAATGCACCGCCCAATCAAATGTGTGCAATTGGGAGTACGAGGCATACTTAAATGTCTTTCATAAGGTGTGCGACGCACACCTTAAGGTCTTCCATGGGTTGTGCGCCGCATACCTCACTTCCAAGTGCCAAAAACACCCCTATATATGTCTATAACACAGGATTAAACTCCCACGACAACAAAATAAGTTTACTTTCTCTCAAAATCATCAAGAACAACCTTTAGGGTTTCAACAAAAGATCCCCAATAGCTAGAGATTCAATCGTGAGAATTCTATAATTTTTACATATTTGGAATCCCCATTACGAAGGCTACGAGTGACACCCAAAAGTTCGTGAATAGCATTACGTCATTCGGAAAGTCATTCAAAGCTTCAAGTTTAAGGTATGTGGGGTTTTTCAACAAGAACACCCTTTCGTTCTTGTGCCCAAATTAATTTTTCTTTTATGAATATACATGATTTTAAATGTTTTGATATAAATTTGAAGCATGAATTTATGCCCTATATGGTTTTACATAAGATTATGATACTCTCTATGTTTTGGAAGTTGAATTGAATGAGAATGGTGACATTTTTGTACATAAAGCTGAATTTTCCAGATTTTAAAGTAAGTTATATATATTTATGATGAAAAGCATGAATCTTGAGAAAATTTTGATGTATGAGACCGTGAGTCCTAATTGGGATTGTACTTTGAGAAATTATGTTCTATAAGAACAATGAGATTTGAATCCCAAAGCTAATTTTCTTTACCAAGATGTATGATTGTAAAGCTGAAATTTTAAGTTTTAAGTGATTATTTTTGTGCTTATGTCATAAAGTATGAAACTTTGGAAGGTTTTATGGTGATATTGATGTATGGGTTCTTGGAACCCTATTTGAGATTATTATTTTGAGAAAATCATATGTTATAAACACCTTGAGTTTAAATAATTTGAGATGATAAAGAAGCTTTGACCTTTTTGTCGTACAAAGGATTGTTTCTGAAATCGAGATGAGAAAAGAAATCCACTTTTATTGATTTATTATGAAAGGGGTAGCATGATGGCTCCCGCTGTGAATTATTGAAATATTTATTAGTGGATTTTCTTTTGAAAAGATCTGAGCTAAGTCCGGGAGTAGTCTTTAGCACCGAGCAGGAAGTATAGCAGGATTGGTACTTCCCTAGAACTATGTTCCCCTGTAGGTTGTGAGCCTGAGGCTGATTTATATAGTGATCACTAGTGTTTAGATTGATGATTTAAGGTCCTACTCCAATGGCAAGGATAGGACAGCTCTTCCCAACTTGGATTAGATGTTGGACTCCATGTAGCTCACATGGTTTATGTCGGTTGTAAGAGACTCCCAATGTCTGTATGTGTATTCTCCTATTTAATATGAAAAGTCTTATATTTCTATTTGTAATGAAAACATATTTGTTTGAAAGACAGAGTTTGAGAAAGTCATTGTTTTCAAAAGATTTAATGAACATATATTCCAAAGAGAATTGTTATGAGATTTGACTGCTTTGATGATTTGGAATCGAGATGGAAGTGAATTGAGATTTATTATGATGACTCACATGTTTCACCCGATATATTTTACTCTCTTATGATTATGATGATTTTAATTCGAGCTAAGTGAGTCATTTATATCAGCATGCATAATTTTATAAACTGTGATGATATTAAGATATTATTTTATATATGCATTGCACCCCCATATGCTCGGTACGTTTCCATGGTACTGACCCGCATATTCATATGTGGGCTACATTTTCTCAGAATGTAGGTACAAGGTATAGTGTACATCTTCAGATCCAGTCAGTTCGCGGCATCCAGTCAGCAGGTGATGAGTCCTTTTGATTCAAGGGCTTGAGTTAGTTATACAGTTTGAGAAGTGTTGTATTTTCTTTATTCAGTCATATTGAGTTGGGTTAGTCAGGAGTCATGACCCGGAACCTACAGTCAGTACTAGTAGAGGCTTCATAGACAGTCAGTAGAAGTTGATTTATTCCATTTCAGTTTTGGTTGTAAAAGCAGAGTTGTAATCTTGTAAATTTAGTTTTGTATCTATCATATTCAGAAAAGAGTTATTTTCCGCAGATTTGTATAGATTTATACTTTTTGTTCAGTTACTTATGAGTTATGCTTGTAGAAAGGTTAGCTTGGGGTCATTTGTGATCCTAAGCATCATGTGATGTCTCGCGACCCAATTTCGGGGCGTTACAGTAGGGTTGTATCTTTTGCTTTCGTGGCAAAGGCTCTTGCCGTCATCATATTTAACCTTGCTTTCAACCATTATATATATCATTGACTTGATGCATCACTGACCCAAACTCAAATTATTAAGAGTGACTTTAAAACAAATAAAGTATCTTTGTTTTGCCATGCTCCTCAGATAAACCCTTTGAACTTTGGTATTTCCATGAGGTCCCAAACTTGTCTGTTAACAGAGCTTTCTGTATGCCTTATTTTGGCTCACAATCATATCTCTTTCATGTGTTGGCCTTTTATCTCACTTTTTGCAATTGAAGAAGCTGGTAGCCAATTTTGAAATCTTTTCTCACTTGTTTTGACACGGACTTGACTCAAAGAAAAGAAAAGAAAAAAAGAATGACAATTTTTTTTTTGGATAATTGACTCCAGAAAGATATGAATGTCCCCTTTTGAAATAAAGAAATGAAAAATTCATCTAAAAATGACAGTCAACACTAATGATTATGCCATGCATTTTGGATTAAGTAGCTTGATCTTTTCATCCAAACTTTCTACCCATTGTTGTTGAGTTAATGGCCTTGAAACTGAGTTTCTTCTTTAGGTCAATTGTATTTAAGACCCCATTTGGCCAGTGGTGCCTTGAAGGTTTTTCGCTAATAAGCTTCTCTCATTGTCTTTTCCTCATCTCAACATTGCCTTATGGTGTCTATAAGGGTTTTCCACTAATGAGACTCTCTTATCTTCGTTTCCCTTAACTCACAGTCGTCTTATGGTGCTCGTGAGAGTTTTCACCGATAAAACTCTCTCATTTTTATCTCTCTCAACTTACCATCATCTTTCGGTGTCGTGAGGGTTTTTACCAATAAGACTCTCTAATTTTTATTTCTCTCCTGATTTCTTATATTCAGGAAGACAAGTAGTTCCCAACTGCATCATCATATCCCTTGCATGCTTAGCCTTAACATCATCAAAGATTGATCTAAAGGTCTTTCTTTTGTTGTAACTTGGCTTTTGGATAGGGTTAGAAAGAAAGGATGGCGTAAGGCCCAATCGACACTTGAAGTGGGGTGGGACTTACAACTTTTGGAATCGACTCAAATAATGAGGATTAACTCGTGCCCCGATTTATTTTGACAGGGTGACTCTAAATTGTTTATTTGGTTGGACTGAGCCCAGAGTAGGGCAGCCTACGTATCTCACCCCCAAAAGAGGAGAATCAGGTCACGCGTAGTTCTGACAGCTTGTTCTTTCACTTGATTCTATTTTTTTTTCTTTTGTTGACTCTTTTTCTCTTTGGGACTTTTTTGACTTTATTTTTATTGACACTCATCTTTTCTTTCTTTTTCAACACATTTTTTTTGAATTTTGTTGACTCTATCTTGATTTCAAAAGAGGGGTATGAAAGAAAATAAAACTAAGGTCCAAATGGGATAAACAAAGGATGACACAATGTTTGGATAGCAGAATGAAATGCCTTCGTCATATCAATTCTTGAAAAGGCTAGTACATAGCATGCAATACGAAAGTGCACGATCAAGATCACTTATGAAATGTTTTACAACACTAACTTTCCCCGAGCATGTGTTCCATCTCTTTTTCTACACTTCCCCAGCATACAACTCCAATTTGTTGTACATTCCTCATGCTGAAGGACTCATGACTTCGTGGAACTAATTTTCTTCATGTTCCTTTTGACATAGGATCACATATTCACTACTTGACCTAATTGAGATATGTCTTTCAATTGATGACCAAGTTATTCTCACGGTTCTCAAAATAATAGCCTTAACTTTCAAAGAAGGCTTCAACTTGATCACCAAATGCCTCAGCACTCTATCTATTTTCTCAGATGCTCTCTTCATTTTAACTTTAACCCTCTGATTCAATGTTCATGCTTAAACTGGATTTTAAGATCTGGCTGTAAATTTCACTAGCATATCATGTCACTAGAGTTAACTTAAAATGTACTATGTAAAGAAAACAAACAAACAACACATATTTAAAACACAAAGAAAAATGGGACACTTCATTTAATAAAAATGAAAGATAGAAGGGTTTAAACATAACAACAAAAGGACAAAACAAGATAGATCCCAAACTACAACCCTGAAATAATTTGGATAACAGAAAATAAAACAAAAAAAGCTACCAGACCTCTTCCTAGTAGAGAGGGGTGACTTCTCAATTGCTCAGCCTGACATCTTAGCCACTGGTTTGCATATCAGCATGACTAGAGCTTTCCTCACTGTCAATGTTCTATACCATAATTGATTTATCTTGAATCATCTTTTCAATTTCTCTTTTCAAAGAATGATAATCTTTAATACTGTGACACTGAACATCAGAATGATATGCACATTGTACATTAGGATCAAAACTTCTTGAATGTGGGTCAGGAGTATACCCAAGGAGAGGAGTGATCATGCCCTTCTGTACCAATCTCTGGAATGAACTGGCATAGGATTCCCCAATAGGAGTGAAATTATCTTTTTCCTTCCTCCTCTTTGCGAACTCTGGCCTTGGATGAAACTTGGATTTAGAGGATCCTTGGTAAATTTATGGTAGTCGAGGACGATGTTGAGGGACAGGTGCAAGCCATTGTGTATAAGATGATGGATGAGCATACAATTGTGCATTGTTCAAAGGATATTGAGGAAGTGGAATGGGATTTCCTGGATTTTGGGGAAAGAAACCTTGTTGCAAGTGGTTATGTGGATCTAATATGTAAGCTCAGGGTTAAGGCTGACAGTATTGGTGGGTTGGACCTCTCAAACTCTACTTTGGCCCTGGCATGACAATAGGTGCATTTTCCTTTTTCTTTCCTTCAGTTTCCCCTGGTTGATTGCAATGTCATTCCAAATGTTTCACAGAATCCTTCTGTTCATCAGGCTCCCCAAATTTTGATGTCTCAAAGCTAGGAGGAAGGTTAACACTTGAAGACATGCCCCAGTTTTTATATGAAACATTTTCATAGCCCATAAGTCCAGGGGAATTTTTCATATCATTTTATACACTCTTAACTTTCCCAACCACTTTCTCTAGCTCTTCTAGCATGCTAGGCTTCTTAGTAAGAATTTTTGGCGGTTCACTTAATTTAACGGTAGGCTCAAGAGTATAATAATGATCATCAAAGTATTGAATGTGGATTCACTAGTGGACTGGGGATACACAATCGTTGGATTGATAGCCAAAGTGGAAGCATTAGTAGAAGGTTGAGAAACAAAAACACAAATGGTATGTGGTGATGTAAATGTGGTAGACTTATACTGAGGAGCTAAAGAAAGAGTGGTGGAAGTATTGAGGTGAATTTGACGTGGAATAGATTCTGAGGCATACTGTGGTGCATCAACCATAGTAGGAAACTGACTTTATAATTTTGGTGAAAGACTCAAGGTATTTGCAGGGTCAAAAATGGGGAACTGAGGTGGAGGCAGCCCACTAGCCCAATATCGATATATTTCCATCATTTGTTGTCTCAGTCTCAAATTCTCTTCCTTTAAACTCTCAATTTCCTGACTCTTTGTTTCATCCATGATACCACTCTCTATGTTCTTGTTGGACACAATTAACCCTTTCTTGAATTTGGTGTGATATGGAGGACCAGTCAGGAAGCCACAAACCAACCACCTTAAACTAACTGAACAAGAGGCAACAAATATGTTAGACTTCAACATTTTTTTCTTCAAAACCTTTTTTTATTTTAGAAAAGATCACCAAACCCCAGAAGGGCGCCTACGTATCTCACCCCCAAAAGAGGAGAATCAGGTGTGCGTAGTTCGTGAAGTTTTGCCAAAATAGCCAACCAAATTCTTTTTCCTCTCTTTTTTTTTTTCTTGAAACTTTAAGAAGAAGAAGAAAATAACTAATTATCAAAAGAGTTGACGAAAATCTTTTTTGCATTTTTTAGGTTTAAACTCCCTATACAAAAATGAAACCTACGATTACCAAAGAAAAATCTTTTTGATTTTTCAATTTTGAATTTTATATAAAAATTAAACTTGAAGCTCTTAAAAAAAAATCTTTTTATAGTTTTGTTTTAAAAATGTATATGAAACACCTACTCTAATAATGACTGAAGAAAATCTTTTTGAATTTTTAAATAAGATCAACCAAAAATGAAACCTACGACTATTAAGGAAAATCTTTTTGTATTATTCTTTTCGAGGCATATGTGAAACACCCCTACTCTAAATAAAGAGTAAAGAAATTTTTTTTTGAATTTTTTAAATAAGATCCTCGAACCAACAATAGGCTGCCTATGTATCTCACTCCCGAGAGAGGAGAATCAGGGGTGCGTAGTTCATCCAGATAGGACAATTAAGAACTAAACGACAGATTGATCCTAACTAAAGAGACACGACCAAATACAGACAAATAAAATCTTTTTGGGGTTTTAATCAGACACTTCACATAAAACTTACATCAACAACTATGAAAGAAAAAAAAATTGGTATTTTCATTATATGAAATGTACAAAACTTCTACCATGTTTTTTTTTAATTTTTCTTTTATAAAAAACTCCTAAAAAATGTTTTTTGGAATTTTTGAATTGTGAATACATGCTAAAGGAGATAAAGGAAAAATCTTTTTAAGGTTTTTGTTTTTCAGTAAATGCGTGAAAAAGTAAGAAAATCGTTTTGAACTTTTGGATTGTGAAAAAATAAAAACCATACAGAACTCTAAAAAAATTATGAAACTTTTCTTTCACTCCTTTCTTTTCTTCATTTCTATTTTTTTTTCAACATTTCTTGCCTATGCACTTTACTTCTAACACATGCTTTCACCAAATCAGTCCGTCAAATGACCACGTTACCCTCAAAGATGCAACATTTAGCACGTAGGGATGCTTTAGAGATGAGTCTCCTACAAAGGACCACGTGGGTCCCGCTAGGTCTCAATATGATACAGATAAGCATGCCCTAAAGGCTGACCTACGCTAGGGTCCACTAACAAGGTTGTTCGGGGGAGCATATGGTCGATAGTGGATTGCTTTAGCTATCCACCTACTCCATACAACCCAATGGCTCCCCCTCTTAAAATAAAGGTCACTCAACAATAGGTCGTGTACACACATTTACTACGAACTTGTTGCAGAAAAAAAAAGACTCGGGTTATGCACATGAGGCCAGATATAAAGCTATAACACATAAAGTAAAAAGTGTAAACAAAGAGCACGTAGGTACTCAACAATGATAAAAAATAACACAAAATAATACAAACAAAATGTCTATACACCTATAGTGCCAAACTAAGCCGATACAACTCTAAAATAAGCTTGAATTTTGAAAGATCCCCAGCAGAGCCGCCAGAGCTGTCACACCCCTTTTTCAACTCCAAAAAAGATTTCATTTTAAGGTTCGAAAGGGTTTTGATTATTAAAGTGACAAAATGAAGATAATTTGTTTCGAAAAAGACCTTTTACATTCAAAACTCAGAATCGCCACTTGGCATAATCTAGTGTACCAAGTCACCATTGAAAAATCCTTTTCAAAACCATTTGACTCTTTAAGCTGGTTTGCAAACAGTGATTCCGACTAAGGAATTCTGTTGACCGAGGGGAAGGTGTTTGGCACCCCTCGATCCCGTGGTTCGACCACGGTCGCTTGGTGGAGCATATAGGCTAATTTGACATTACAAATGTATAAACCACACAAAAACACATAAAACAATCAATAAAACACATGAACTATAGTCCAAATTAGAAAAATGCGAAAAATATAAAACATATTCTAAACTAGACCTAAACTAGGCTCCAATTCTTTACCCGATGCCTCGGGCCTTGATCACGAACTTCCTTCGAAGACATAATACGTCGAGGCATTTTCCGGTAAATAAATACATGAAACCTCGGGGCATTCCCCGGCCAAATGAATACACTTGAATAGAATACGATAAATTAGAAAGAAACATTCCCACGCACATTCAACCAAACACAAGTTCTAAATTTGTCTACCGGAGTCTACATTTGCCTATTCGAATCAACCTATTAGACGAGACTATCTAATTTAACCAAGTCAAAGCTTATCCCGAATCAAGCGACTATCAATGAATCAACATAAACTAATATTCACTTTTATCAATGTTTCAAATTCCCGCCCCTCAAATCCCATTTTTCGACCAAACAATCAACTTCAATATAGAAACATAAAATAAAATCCACGACAATCATAGATGTTCAAACATGCGATCAAAATTATATCATCAATCATCACGAAACACGCAAATCACACAAATCACAAGATCAACATATCAAATTGAGTAAAATGAAAAGAAGTAGTTTTCAAAATCAATGTATTATTCCAATTATATTCGGGTTCTCCGCATCCAAAACCTTTGATTCGAACCTCAACAGTGGACTGACTCCAACTCGATTAAACCCCAAGAAAAAAACTGATCAACCCCAAAATAGTCCCCGCAAAATACTACAGTTTTGGAGGCTCAGTCGCCTATTATATGCGTTTTCCAGCAGGTTTTCAACACTGACTCGATGGAGTTACTATTTTTACCAAAATTACAACAAAACCATGAAAATCGACCAACCCATGCATGTTTTCCAATGAAGGTTTGGTCAAAAACAAAACTGAGTTGTTATTAAAGTATCGCCGAAACTCCATCGAACTCAATCGATTGGAGTTGTAGGATTTTTGAGATGGTAGGTTGTTGCTTTCACTTCACCGGATCTCCGGTGAGCTCGTTGAGGGTAAAAATTGAGAAAAATGGGTCGAATTGCAGACCCCTTCGATCTCCCTTTACCCTCAATCTCTTTCCAAAACTCTGATCAACTCCCATTTCTCGCCCTCTCTCCAATCTCACTCTCGATCTCTCTTTGTTGTGTGTATGAATTTTAGTGAAATCAAAATGGTGAGAGAATTCTTGAGTGTAAATGGTCACTCTCCATTGTGAATTGTCCCCCCCCCCCCCCGGACCTTTGTATTCCTCAGTGTGTATATGCATGAGTTGGGATCCTTTTCTTTATGGTCACTGTCATGTCGTGAATTTTATGTTTTCCCAGGGAGGAAGATGATGACAAAATGGGTTTCCCTTTTTCTATATTGCCCTCCTATTCTGTATGTGTGTATATGTATATATGTGGTCAGAAGGAATCAAAAACGTGAGGGTGGGGTGAGTGGGGTAGGTCAGGTAGGGTATAGGATGAAGTTTGTTAGGATAAGGTTAGGGATTTATTGAATTTTTGTTATTTTGTATTTTTGTGGGGTATAATTACATGGGTGAGGGTACATGGTAGGATAAAGTAAAAAAATGGGTAAAACCGATATCGGGGAGGGACGAAATTAGGTGTCTACAATTGCAATTGCTGCCTTGTTATCAAAAAATATCTTTGTTCTGTCCTTCTGCTGATAGAAAAAGTCAATCAACAATCTTCATAACCATATGGCCTGACATACTGCTGATGTTACAGCAACGTACTCTGCTTCTGATGATGATAATGCAACCACATCCTGTTTCTTTGAACTCCAAGAAATTGCTCCAGATCCTAAACTGAAAACATTTCTAGTAGTACTTTCTGTTATCTATACTTCCTGCCCAATCACTATCACTGTACCCTATCAACCTGAAATCTGCAACTTTGGAGTACCAAATCCTGAAGTCAACAGTCCCAGTAACATAACACAATACTCTTTTGGAATCACCAAGGTGTTGCTTGGTAAGACAATGCATATACCTAGACAACATGCTCACAGAAACTATGATATCAGGACGACTATGTGTTAGGTAGTTCAAACCTCCAATCAAGCTTCTGTAGTGACTAGGATCAGCAAGATCTATGCCATCTTCAAGCTCAAACTTTTTATTTGCATTCATGGGTGTGGTAGCCACTTTACAATTATGCATACCAAACTTGACCAAGAGGTCTTTTGCATACTTCATTTGAGAAATAAGAATCCCATTCTCCACCTGTTTCACTTGAAGACCAAGAAAGTATTGCAAAATACCTAAATCTGACATTTTAAACTCCTTCATCATGCAAGATTTAAATTCAGCAACTAAAGTTTCACATGATCCCATATAAATCATGTCATCCACATAGAGACAAAATACCTAAAAATCACTCGTACCTTGTTCCTTTACATACAGCGTGGGTGCATTCTCGCTCCTTTCAAATCTATACCTCAAAAAGTACGAGTCAATTTTGTTGTACCATACCCTCGGCGCTTGTATTAGCCCACAAAGTGCCTTCTTGAGTTTCTAAACTTTGCTCTCATTGCCACTAATAACAAAACCCTCAAGTTGGGAAATATAAACTTCCTCTTTATCAAATTGATAAATGGTCCAGCTCAATGTAGCAGCCAAAGATAAGAGTATTCTAACCATTTCAAAATGAGCAACAGATAAAAACGTTTCATCGTAATCAATACCTTCATGTTGTGCATATCCCTTAACTATGATCCTGGATTTTTATCTTTGTATGATCCTGTCTGTATGACGTTTGACTTTGAACACCCATTTGAGTTCAATGGTTCCTTTCCATCCGGTAGATTCACCAACTCCCATCTCTGGTTCTGCTCAATTGCTAGCATCTCTTCTATCATTGCATTTTCAACACTTGACTCTTTACAGCTTCTTTGAAACAAGTGGGTTCTGCACCATACAGAGAAAAAGAACAATTCTCATAAATCTCCCTCAACGATTTGAATTTCATTGGTAGAGTCTCACTGGAAAAGTTTGTTGAAGAGAAACTACTACCACTTCTTTGGGGGGTTAAGCCATGATCACTTGTTGGAGAAGAGGTTCTTGATTGAGGAGTAGAAAGGCTACTACTTGCTGGAGAAGAACTGGATGTATTCTCTGGAATGGAAACTGCTACAGGTTCTTGCTCAAAAATTTCATCAGTAGGCGACAATTTAATATTCGAATTAATATTCCTAAAATCAAAGTTCCAGCTAGAATCTTCATTAAACATAATATCTCTACTGATCATAATTTTTCCACTCACTGGATCATATAGCTTATAAGCTTTAGATTGTGTGCTATATCCAACAAAGATACATTTTTTTGATTTTTCATCAGGCTCTTGTCTAGCCTATGAGTTCACCAAAGTATAAGTTATACATCCAAAGACACATAAGTGGCTTACCTTGGGCTTGTTACCTCTCCATGCTTCAAATGGTATTTTATTAAGAACAGCCTTGGTGGGTGAAATATTCAGCACATAGACAGAAGTAGCAACAGCTTCACCCCAGAAACACTTTGGTACACCTCTGGCTTGCATCATGCTTTTGCCTATTTCAACAACCGTCTGGTTCTTTCGTTTGGCTACACCATTCTGCTCTAGTGTATATGGTGTCGTGAGCTCTCTGTGAATACCATTTTTCTCACAAAAAATGTTGAATTCATTTGACATAAATTCACCACCTCTATCTGTTCGAAGAGTGTTGATTCTACAACCACTTTGTTTCTCAACAAAAAAACTTATATTACTTGAAATTCTCAAATTTTTAAGATTTGAATTTCTAGAAATATACCCAACTCATTTGACTATAATCATCCATAAAAAGTAGAAAATATCGAATTCCACCTAAGGATTCAACACTCATAGGACCACATAGATCAGCATGCACCAATTCAAGACAACTAGAAGCTCTCCAAGACTTGCCTACAGGAAATGAATTTCTATTTTGTTTCCCATACATGCATCCTTCACAGAATTCAAGAGCATCAATTATAGGCAAACCAAGAAACATATTTCTATGACCTAATAATTGCAACCCCTTTACATTGAAATGACCATAGCTCAAATGCCATAAACTAGCTTCGGTACTACCTTTGGTAACTCTAATGCAAAACTTTTAACAACAGAAACTTCAAGAGGAAACATTCTATTTTGAGTCATTTTAATGTCAACTATTTTGTATCCTATTTTTTTATCTTGAATTCTACAAGAATTGTCATCAAATGGAATGGAGCATCCACAAGTTATCAGTTGCCTAACACTCAACAAGTTATGGGCTAGACAAGGAACATACTAAACATTATGGAGAAATTTTACATACCATGAGAAGTTTTTAGAACAATTGTACCTTTCCCTTCGACTTTCATTGCCTTGTCATTCCCAAGCCAAACTTCTGACTTCTCCAACTAATCAAGTTCTTTGAACAACAACCTTCTGCCAGACATATGGTTGGAGCAACCACTATCAATGATCCAAACATCATCCAAACCAGCACCTACTAAGGAGTGAGCCATGAACAGATTACCCTCATCTTGTTGTTTCTCAGTTAAATTTGCATGTTGTTGTTCATCCTTTTGTTTAGTCCAGCAATCAACTTTTTTATGCCCCATTTTTCTGAAATAGCGGCACTGAATATTGCTCTTGAACTATCAGTGCTCACCATTAAATTGAGCTCGTCCTCTACCATGACCTCGATCATGGAAACTACCTCTTCCTCTGCATCCTCTGGCATTTGAGACTTCTGATTTTCCTTTGAAAGAAGACTCTCCCTTGATCTAAAATGCCTTCTCTTCACCCTTTTCTTAAGAAGCATTCAATCTATCCTCATGATCTTGTAAGGAACTCATCAATTCATCAAAATCATAATTAGATAAATTATGGGATTCCTCAATGGCAGCTATGACATGATCAAATCTTTTATTAAGACTTCTTAGAACTTTAACAACTACAGTTTTATCAGTAATTTTGTCACCATATGCCTTCACATGATTAACAATTGTACTGACTCTAGATAAGTAGTGTTATATAGATTCACTACTTTTTATGAATGAATTTTCAAAATCACGTCGGAGTGACTAGAGTTTGACAGTCATTACCTTTGTTGAGCCATGAAATTCTTTCTTCAAAATATCCCATGCCTGCTTTGAGGTTTCTGCAGCAGTAATTCTAGAAAAAATAGTCATGCATAGCTTGCTGGATGTAGAACAAAGCCTTAGAGTCCTTCTTTTTGTTCTCCTGCAACCTTTGTGCTTCATCTTTCTCAGTATAGCCATTCTCCACCAAATCCCACAATTCTTGAGACTTGAACAATGTGTTCATCTTTATGCGCCATAATTTATATTTATCTCCATTAAAGATGGGAATTAGTTGCTGAGATGTGGAAGATGTTGCATTGGTAGCCATTCTTTGCCCTTAATTTTGATTTTCTTGTAGCTCTTTCCTTACCTCCCAGTTTAACCTAACCTGGACAGAGGGAAAAAATTAAGAAAAAGCTATTGAGATTTCTTGGGTTTCACTCTCTCTCAACTCTGATACCAAAAACTGTGGGGGAATTAGAGAAAGAGGAGCAATGTACAAGAAGAAGATAGTTGCAGAGAACTTCACACGTATTTTTTTCATTCCACTAAACCAAGTTACATAGGACTCTTTAAATAGGAATTAGAAAAAACCTAACCACTTACTGGAAAACATACCCACTAACTCAATGACTAATTATCGACTAACCTAAATATTAACAACTAATAGAGATATGCTTTAACTAAACTAGGACTCCTAACAAACGTGTTACTCTGCCAACTAACTAGGAAGCACTAATGACCTTTGAATCAATATTTAACAACCTTCACATTATTTCTAACACTATTGATGCTTATGGCTAGTTCAGCCATCGCCCAAACCAACACTACCACTGATCAATTAGCTCTTCTTTCTTTAAAATCTCAAATCGTTTCCGACCCCTCTCGCTTCTTGGATAAAAATTGATCTTCCTCTATTTATGTTTGTCATTGGGTTGGAGTCACTTATATGTGGTTCTCGTCACCAAGGAGTGAAGTCCTTGAATCTTTCTAACATGGCTCTTACAGGCAGGATTCCTTTGAATTTGGAAACCTCAAGTTTCTTGTTTTCTTTGACTTGGGAAGTAACAATTTCCATGGAAATTTGCCTCAAGAAATGACATGCTTGCGTCGGCTTAAGTTTCTTAATCTAAGTGTCAACCAACTTCAGAGGGAAGGTTCCTTCTTGGTTTGGATTCTTACACCAACTTCAATTTCTAAATCTTAGGAATAATAGTTTCACTGGTTCCATCCCTTCTTCATTTTCTAATATATCCACACTTGAGACTTTGAATCTAAATTTCAATTAAATAGAGAGCCAAATAACAAAAGTGATTGGAAGTCCTATAAACCTTAGAGAATTAAATTTGAGGGGTAATAATCTCATAGGCTCTATTCCTCTGTCACTCTCGAATGCCTCAATGTTTGAGGCTTTCGATATATCTTATAATTCACTTCAAGGAAACATCCCTGAAGGGATCGACAATCTTCACAACATGAACTGGTTCGCCATACAATATAATCAACTTACAGGTTCTATACCATTCACAATTTTCAATATTTCTAGGATCGAAATCATTGCATTTATAGGCAATAGCTTATCATGAAGTCTCCCCAATAGTTTATGCAGTGGTCTCCCAATACTTAAAGAGCTTTATTTGTCTTTTAACAAGCTTCACGGTCATATGCCTACAAGCGTGTCAAATTGTTCACAACTTCAAATGTTTTCTTTATCAAAAAATGATTTTGATGGAACAATACATAGTGAAATTTGAAGATTGAGTAACTTGCAATTATTGTATCTCGTATTTAACCATTTCACAGGTATGTTTTTATCTTATGAATTCCTGTATCTAATTGCGTCAGAATTTTATTTTATTACACAGTAACTACAGGGATAATTTCAGTTATTGAATTAGTTGAGGTATCTAAGTTTGGTGACAGGGTTCGAAATCGAGAGGCCGTCATGCGGAAGCTAATAGTTGTAAACTATTTGAGACGATAAATAAGATGACAAAAAAAGACTAAAACATAATATTATTCGGCCAATTGGCCTACATATTAAAAACCTAAATCGAAAAGTATAAAAACTATTTGAGAGAAAGTCTCCCCTAAACAAGACTATCAAATGACTATAATGTGGATACTACTGTATTATTGAATGGGAAGGGAGGGTCTTCTATTTATAGAGTTTCAAAATTTTTCCTCTTTGAAAGAGATTAGCCAAATATGGAAAAGTTTTATATTTTCCTTTCAGGAAAAGTAAAATTAATTATGGTTACTTTTGTTTTCCTTCCAAGAAAAAGTAAAACCTAATTTGGGTAAGAAAATCTAGGCTAAACCCCTAACAAATCTTCCTATTATGGCTTGATTTTCTTCACTTGATCCGCCTTCTTCATATTTTTTATCTTTGTTCTTCACATAGTCTTCATCATTATAGTTTGGCATGCTTAAAAATGGAGCTTTTGGGTTAAAAAATATATGAGCCCTTTCTGGTTAAAAATATTGGAGCCCTTTATAGGGTTAAAAGTAAGCTTTATTTTCAAATATGTAACATCAGGATTGTTGAAAATATGATTGACAATTGTCTCCATATGTAGATTTTGGACATATATCTTCATTATCATCAAATTGGTTGCATTTGAACCGCCTCAACTTCATTTCACCAAATCATTGAATCTTTGAACCGTAGGCTCTGATACCATTATTGGGTTCGAAATCGAGAGGGTGTCATGCGGAAGCTAATAGTTGCAAACTATTTGAGACAATAAATAAGATGACAAAAAAATACTAAAACATAATATTATTCGGCCAATTGACTACATATTAAAAACCTAAATCAAAAAGTATAAAAACTATTTGAGAGAAAATCTCCCCTAAACAAGACTCTTAAGCGACTATATTGTAGATACTATTGTGTTATTATATGAGAAGGGGGGTCTTCTATTTATAGAGTTCTAAAACTTTTTCTCTTAGAAAGAGGTTAGCCAAATATGAAAAAGTTTTATGTTTTCCTTTTAGAAAAAGTAAAAGTAATTATGGTTACTTTTATTTTCCTTCCAAACAAAAGTAAAACTTAATTTTGGTAAGAAAATCAAGGCAAAAATCCTAATATGGTGATATTAGGCATGGAGAGAAGCCAGATTAATTGCTCTGTAAATGTCGTATCACCAACAACATAAAAGTTAAAATCTTAGTGGATTTCTTACCATGAGAGATTGACAACTTAAACAAGACGCAATTCTTATATCTTAGCAAAAATAGGAAACAAACCAATCTTGTTGGGACTATACCTCACTCCATCTCCAATTGTTCAAAACTTACTGATCTAGAGCTTTCAGGCAACAAACTCACTGGATTGATTCCCAACTCACTTGGACATTTGACTCATCTACACTATCAAAATATAGGGGGAAATAATTTAACCAATGACTCATCATTAAGCTTCCTGACTTCCTTAACCAATAGCAGAAATTTAACATTTTTTTATCTTTCTTTCAACCCTCTAAATGGCATGCTTCCAGCATCCACGGGAACCTTTCCACATCTCTTAAAAAATTTTACACCAGCAGTAAAATCCAAGGATGAATTCCTAATAAGGTTGGGAACTTAAGCAGCTTATTATTCCTTGATATTTCCAAAAACAACTTGGTTAGATCGATTCCCACACATCAATTGGAACCTTGAGAAAGCTTCGGCGATTTGACCTGACTAACAACAAATTAACAGGATTTATTGGAGATTATATATGTAAAATTGCAGCATTTGGGTGATATCTACTTATGTCAAAATCAACTTTCAGGATCTCTTCCTAATTGTGTAGGGAGTATTACTTCCCTTAGGAAGATACATCTGGGTTCCAATAAATTGAGTTCCAATATACCACCAAACTTAGGGAACATGAAATACCATTTTTGCACCACACAATTCTAGAGAAAATAAAGCAAGACTTGTTTGACTACTTGACTTGCACAGGTCTTTGGCTGATTTGGGGAATTTTTGCACCACATTATAATTCTGATTGAAAAGTAAATGATAGGAGTATGGCATTTTAGATTATTAGTAGGTATCATAGTCCAACAATGCTGAAATAACAATAATTATGCCATTTGAAAAAGACGTAGAAAAAAATACAATGTCGAGATAACAAGAGAATACTCCATTTTAAAGAGATGGAACTTGTCTAGGAAACACGACACATAAGAAAAGTTCACAAATAAAGTGTTTAAAATATATTTTGGCTTAAAAGTGTTTAAAATAAGGCAATCCAAACATGCTCTACATGTTGTTTACTTTTTAGAACTTTGAAAAAAAATATCCTAAAAATTAAAATTAAATTGTCTCATTGAGCTATTAAACTACCGTAGAATAATTTGCTAACTTCATTATATTTGATCGAGAATGTAAATAGTTTTTCATGTTGTCATATAGGAGTATATATTACGTAAAAATTAGTGACTAGGTGTCAAAATGAACCCAAATTGAGTTGACTAGCCAACTCGCCCAAAACTTAAGGAAAAAAAATCTAAATATACCTCCTTAGATTATAAATTGCAAGTCATAGCAAGACTTCTTAGATTGCAACTAATAACAAGATCTTTTTTTAAAAAAAAATAATAAAAAATTTAAAACAAATAAAATTAAGAATAAACATCTTTTAATATGCTAATTAAAAAAACTTCCATTTTAATAGGAGTTAGTTATTATGTTGGCTAAAATTATGGAACCTATTAATGTGCATGCTTTTTTCTATTTCTTAAGTTATATTTATATTCATTTTTTAAAAAGAATAA
>NC_061114.1:12572286-12580705 GCF_002878395.1 Capsicum annuum | reverse complement strand
TTTGATACGCTAATCATGTGAAAATATTTCTCGAGAGTATAGTATAGGTTAGTAAAGTTAACGTATTAGAGGAATATGGAATACCATTTTTGCACCACACAATTCTAGTCTACTTGGTTGACTTGCACACATCTTTGGCTGATTGAAACGTGCAAGACTTTAGTGAAATTAAAATTGATATGACCAATGACGGAGCCACATATTCTTCGAAAAAATACATTGTGTAGGTACATAAAAAAATCTTTTATGTATATATTACGTATTGACATTTCTTGATTTTTTTCATGAATTTACTTTTTTATATTTTTTAATGAATATTTTGACTCCGCCACTGAACATAGGAGAATGAATGAAGAAAAGTAATTTTTTTTCTAAACCATGAAGACCAAAAGGGAGACCTCATCGCTATTTGAAGTCTCAAAACCACATGTTTTAGAGCATGCCTACTAATTTTTGCACTAATGGAGAAAGCCTTCACAATTTTTCTCTTAACACTCTTGTTGCTTATGGCTAGTTCAGCCATGACCCAAACCAATATTACCACTGATCAATTAGCTCTTATCGCTTTGAAATCCCAAATCATTTTGGACCCCTTTCACTTCTTGGATGAAAGTAGGTCTCCTGCTATTTCTATTTGCCATTGGGTAGGCGTTACCTGTGATTCTCGTCACCAGAGAGTGAAGTTTTGAATCTTTCCAACATGGCTCTTGCAGGCAGGATTTCCCGTGAATTTGGAAACCTCGCACTTCTTGTTTCTCTTGACTTGGGAAACAACAATTTTCATAGAAATTTGCCTCAAGAAATGGCACACTTGTGTCGGGTTAAGTTTCTTGATGTAAGTTTCAACAACTTTAGAGGGGAGGTTCCTTCTTGGTTTGGGTTTTTACACCGACTTCAACTTCTAAATCTTATGAATAATAGTTTCACTGGTTCTATCCCTTCTTCATTTTCTAATATTTCCACACTTGAGACTTTGAATCTGAAATTCAATTCGATAGAGGGCCAAATACCAAAAGTGATTGGAAGTTTTATAAACCTTAGAGTATTAAACTTAGGGTAACAAGCTCGTAGGCTTTATTCCTACGTCACTCTCGAATGCCTCAAGGTTGGAGACGTTGGAGATATCTTATAATTCACTTCAAGGAAACATTCCTGAAGGGATAGGCAATCTTCACAACCTGAAAGTACTATCCATACTAGCTAATCAACTTACGGGTTCTGTACCTTACACAATTTTCAATATTTCAAGAATCGAAGTCATTGCATTTGCAAGAAATAGCTTATCAGGATATCTTCCCAATGGTTTATGCAATGATCTCCCAATACTCAAAGAGCTTTATCTATCCAAAAACAAGCTTCGCGGTCATATGCCTACAAGCTTATCAAGTTATTCTCAACTTCAAATTTTGTCTTTACCGGATAATGAGTTTGATGGACCAATACATAGTGAAGTTGGAAGATTAAGTAACTTGCAGATACTAGAATTCGGAACTAACCATTTCACTGGTACGTTTCATCTTATGAATTCTAGCACTATTGTATCTTATTACATCAAAAATTTATTTTATTACACATTAATTGCAGGGATAATTCCACAAGAAATTGGAAATCTTGTTAATTTGGTAGAGTTAGCCATGGAGGATAATCAGATTACTGGCTCTGTCCCGATCTCCTTATTCAATATCTCCTCGCTGCAAGTTTTGTCACTGTGGAAGAACAATCTTAGTGGATTCTTACCGCGGGAGATTGGCAACTTAACCAAGATGCACCTTCTACAACTTAGTGGGAATAAGCTTAGAGGTACATATATATTCAAATGGTGTCTCTAAATGCACGTGTATCTCGTGTTAATTTTTATAGATCCATTATAACTATTAAAATTCTATGAATTTATGCATGTAATGAGTAATAAAATGTAAAAATTACAAATAAATCTTCAAAAGTGTTACAAGAAACACCAAATGAGGAGCGTCTTTTAATGTTTAAATTAATCTGTGTAAGAGATAAACAGTAAATTTGAACTTTAGCAAACTTCCAATAAAGTATCATTTTATATATTTGAGTCCATGTAAAACCAGATTCGTGTTATGCATGTTTAAGAAATTGGAAATCTTGTTAATTTGGTGGAGTTAGTCATGGAGACCCAATCTCCATATTAAATATCTTGTCACTGCAAATTTTGTCACTGTCGAGGAACAATCTTAGTGGATTTTTTCCATGGGAAATTGGCAACTTAACCAAGATGCAATTTTTATATCTTAACGAAAATAGGTTTACTGGTACACATTCAAAGTGATAGCAAGAAGTACAACTTATACTAGATTGAACCAACTATTTAAGCTCACTAGTAATCCTTCTTTCTATATGTGTTCCAGGTGAAATACCCAAAGAGATAAGCAATTTCATTGAGTTGAAGGTACTTAGACTTCAGAGTAATAGATTTAGTGGTCAACTTGATATGAGGATCTTCAACATATCAGGGCTGAGAACAATTTCCCTTTCAGTCAACAATCTATCAGGAATCCTCCCACCAAACATATGTTCTATATTACCCAGCATTGAAGAACTTTATCTGGCCGTCTTAAGCAATCTTGTTGGGACTATTCCTCATTCGATCTCCAATTGTTCACAACTTACAATTCTAGAGCTTTCATACAACAAACTCACTGGCTTGTTTCCTAGTTCTCTTGGATATTGACTCATCTGCAGTTCCTAAACCTGAGGGAAAACAATTTAACCAGTAACTCATCATTAAGTTTCTTGACTTCCTTAACCAATTGTAGAAATTTAAAAGTTGTTTCTCTATCTTTCAACCCTCTAAAAGGCATGCTTCCGGATTCTGTAGGGAACCTTTCCATATCTCTTATAAGATTTTACGCCAACAGTTGCAAGATCAAAGGGCGAATTCCAAATGATTAGACCTTGATCTTTCTGCAAACCACTTGGCTGGATCGATTCCCACGACAATTGGAAACTTGAGAAACCTTCAGCACTTCAACTTGAGTAACAACAAACTTACAGGATTTATTGGTGCTCATATATGTAAATTGCAACATTTGGGTGAAATTTATTTGGGTCAAAATCAACTTTCAGGATCTTTTCCTAATTGTTTAGGGAATATTACATCCCTTAGGGAGATACATCTCGGTTCCAACAAATTGAGTTCCAATATACCACCAAGCTTAGGGAACCTTCAAGATCTAGTGGTTCTTGACTTATCGTCAAACAACATGGTAGGTTCTTTACCTGCAGAAATTGGAAATCTCAAGGCTTTAACAAAGATGGATCTATCAATGAATCAATTCTCAAATGAAATTCCTAGAGAAATTGGAGAATTGCAAAATTTGGCACACCTTTCTTTGAGACACAACAAGTTGCGAGGATCTATACCTGACTCAATGAGCAACATGGTAGGTTTGACCTTTCTCATAACAATATATCTAGAATTATTCCTAAGTCTTTGGAGAAACTTCAAAATTTGAAGTAATTCAATATTTCAGTCAACAAATTGTATGGTGAAATACCCTCGGGAGGTCCTTTCAAGAACCTCTCTAGTCAGTTTTTCATCTACAATGAAGCATTGTGTGGTTCTTCAAAATTTAGTGTCCCGTCATGCCCCACTTCATCAATGCACAGATCAAATAGGAAAAAATTGCTAGTTCTATATCTATTTCTAGGACTTGAAATTTTATTTGCTCCTATCATAATTGTGTTTGTATGGATAAGGTATAGAAGAGGTAAAAGAGCTCCTCAACAAGAAGATGCATTGTCTACAAAGAAACGAGAAAGAATTTCATACTATGAACTGCTCCAAGCAACGGATGATCTTAGTGAGAGTAATTTGATTGGTTCTGGAAGTTTTGGCTCTGTTTACAAAGGCATTCTCAGAAGTGGAACTGCCATTGCAGTTAAAGTGTTCAACCAACAACTGGATGCGGCATTCAAGAGTTTTGATGCCGAATGTGAAGTTTTGCATAGCCTTCGCCATAGGAATCTCGTAAAAGTCATTACTAGTTGTTCCAATCTTGATTTCAAAGCTTTAGTGTCCGAGTATTTGCCAAATGGAAGTCTTGAGAAGTATTTGTATTCGTATAATTACTTCCTCGACATCAAACAGAGACAAAGCATAATGATAGATGTGGCATGTGCATTGGAATATCTCCATCATGGGTATTCGTCGGTTGTGATTCACTGTGATCTAAAGCCTAGTAATGTCTTGCTGGATGAGGATATGGTTGCCCACCTAAGCGACTTTGGCATTTCAAAACTACTTGGTGAAGATGAGAGTGATTTGTACACTAAAACATTAGCAAAATTGGGGTATATTGCACCGGATACGTCTCTTAGTTTTGCTGATTTTTCCTCTTTCTTTACCTCCTAGAAAGTATATTACATCTTTATATTAATTGTTTGACTGTAGAGTATGGGCTGGATGGATTAGTTTCAACAAAATGTGATGTCTATAGCTACGGGATCATGCTGCTGGAAACGTTTACCAGGAGGAAGCCTAATGAGTTTGAGGGAGATCTTAGCTTGAAGCAATGGGTGAGTTATTCACTTCCAGAGGCAGTAATGGATGTTGTAGATGCCAACTTGGTAACATCAACGGGTAATCGCTTCCGGAAAGAGCTAGATCTTGTGGCATCAATCATGAAAGTGGCACTAGATTGTTGTGCTGAATCTCCGGAGGGAAGGACAAACATGAAAGATGTTGTAGGGATGCTAGAGAAGATCAAGTTTCAACTTCTTGCATGTTGAGCATGTTTTTGGAATCTGTTGCTCCAAATCACTTGATTGTTGTTTTGTTTTGATATAGCACATTATTTGCGCATGATTCTGTTTTCAGAAATGCTAGATGGCAAGTAATATAAATGTTTAGTATAATAAAATATCCTGATTAGAGCGAAATGGATTTTGTTTGTTCCTCAGTTCAGAAAGGATCTGTTACTTTCAATGCTCTATAATCTCTAATGCATCTACTGGATTCCCCATTATGCTGACTCACTATGTTTTCCGTCAGAAATCGAGTCCTTTTCGCGGCCACACCGATCCCATAAATTTAACAATAGACAGTTAAATTAGCTCCAGGTATGCCTCCTATTAATCATCTACCTTCTGTTAGAGTAATGTCTCAGAGTCCGTTTTTGGTACAGGTGATGGTGTGAGAGTACAAAAAGGGCATCCCGATGCATTAAAGCTCCCGCGATCCGTAGGATTCGGGGAAGGATTTCACCACAAGGGTGTCTTGTATGCAGCCTTCCCTTGCATTTCTGCTACAGTCGAGTCTAAAAATGCATTCTTTTCTCTTTGGGGCCTTTGTCATATTATCAGTCTAACTCCTCAAAACAATGATGTTGATGAAGAAACTGGAAATGACGTTGATGGATTGGAAGATCAGTCTCTTGCAGAAACTGATGAGAAGGAAAGGCTAAGTGACTCAAAGGAGAAAATGTAGAGTTTGAGTGTGTTCATAGCATAAGAGCTAGAGAGTTGCCTTTACCTAGAAAAACAATTAGTATAATTAAGTGAGTGATATTAGTTAATGAAATTATTCCCCATAATAGAAAGTAATTCCCTGGAAAAAACTTGACCATCTAGGAAGGCTCTCATTGCCTGGGATACATCCAGTAGTGCCAATTAGTGGATTAACCATGATTAATATTGAGATGACACTATAGTATAAGTTAGTAAATGTGGCACTACTCTTCACCACACAATTCTTCAGAATGTGAAAGCAAGACTGTTTACAAAGAATTAAGCACACAAAAAATAAAGCAAGACTTGGTTGACTTGCCAAGTCTTTGGCAAAATGGAGGACTTTTTGCCACCTTATTTATAATTCTGATTGAGATGTGAAAGACTTGGTTGATTTGGTGGTATTAGTATTGAATAAATCATGAAGATCAAAAGGGAGACATCGTTTCTATTTAGTCTCAAAACCACAAGCTATTAGCCATACCATTTTCCTACTAATATTTGTACTTATGAGTAGGAATGATCCCAAGGAGGAGATATTATGACACCCCAAGTTTTTTACCTCTAGACTCACCATGAGGTAGACCATTAAATTATCTTTTCAATTCCACCAGTCTCGCCTTAATATGATAACGTGGCAAAAAGTTAAGGCATTTTATCTAAGGCAGTTTCAAACTACTAGTGGTAACGGCTCAGGCAATGACCCTTTACGTGGCGTAACTAGTCGTGGACTAGACTCATTGCACAATAGTCAGGAATCCCAATCTCAACCCAGTGGTGATGAGTCCAGCACACAACTTGTTATCAGTCCTAATGTGTCGTTAGGTAGCCCCATCGTTACAACAGAAGAAATCAAGAAATCATGTCTCAGACCACGACTTCTCCTAACGACCCGTGATAAGACCTACATTGTTTTTTGGGGTGATCCAGCACCCAGTAAACTCGACGCGGAATAGGTATAATTAGATAGAAAAATATACAAAAATAAGTTTAAAAGATATAAAAGCTCCAACTAAAACAAAAAAGTTGGCTGGGTGCATTGACATTTAGATTGATCTTAAGGTTCTCCACTAGAAGGGGCATCTCGGGTTCGAACCTCATTGAAGCAATTTTTTACTTTTTAAAGCTTTTAAATTTTTTAAGCACCCACTATCCTAGGTCTAACCTGTCATGTTGACCGACCTGGCCCGTTTCGGCCCGATTAGATGGCCCGACCCCATCTGACCCAATCCGGTGGGCCTCTGGGTTATTGGTTGCCGGCCCCGAGCTAGGCCATTTGGGATGGGCAACCCGGTGAATCGGCCCAATAACAAAATCGTACATGGCCCACCGGTGACCTAGCTCGGTATTTCAAAAAAATTAATGTTGGAGCTGTTGGATTTTGGTCCAAAATGGACCGTTGGCCCAACGGGTATAATGCCGTTTGGGTCCAACAGCCATTTGGCCAATTTCTTTTATTTAAGAAAAAAATAATTCAAAAGTTTTTCTATAGATACCCTAAAATTGCAAATCATTTTTCACACAATCTTATTCTCCCATTCTCTCAATCTCTCTCAAATATTTTAGTTATCTCCTAAAGTGCTCAATTTTATTTTTAAATTTTGCGGTTACAAATATCAAGTGAATGTTTTCTAAAGTCGCAACTTTCGGATACTTCTAAAATTTTGTATTGTCGTTCCATCTCTTACTTTTAATTTTTAATTAGTGTACTAATTGTTGAATATTTTTTTAATTATTTTTGCGTACTTTGAATATTTTTTAATTTAATTTATAATATGAATAAATTAAGAAACCTCAGTAAAAGTGTAAAAAAAAATTATCTCGAAAGTGGTAGTGGTAGCAAAAAAATGAATTAGTGGTTGTTCCGGTAGAGATAGTTCATGTACTAGATATACCCATGTGCCTCCGGTACCAGTTAATTAACCTTTTGAGGATGAAATAGGTGTAGGTGCTCACAATATGAATTATTTAGATGCTCAAAAAAATTATAGTATAGAAGAAGAGAATGAAGTAGACGCGGTTAATTTATATGTAGATCAAAATATTGATGAGTCCCCTGAAGTTGAAAATGCTAATATTAGATCCGAATCGGTTAACCTTCCTCTCTGCCCTCCCCGTCGTGCCCCTGCAAGATCTCCTAGAAGAACTATTATTGCATGGAATTTTTTTCGAAAATAGAAGGAGAAAGTAAGATACAATACAATATTTTTGAAATTATATATAAGCATAAAATCGAAGGCAATAAAGGGGATATCGATTCGTTGATGAGACATTTAAGAGATAAACATGCAAGAGACTTAAGTATTGCACAGTATAGTGAGTCTGTTAGTGGGCCAGCACAAACTAGATTGAACCCAACAAATGGTCAATTAATTAAGAATTATAATAAAATTAAGGACCGAAAAGAAATAGTGAAAATGATAGTTGTGGGTTGTTTGCCTTTCACTTTTGCTTCTTCGGATACTTTTATTCATTATATTCAAGCAATTTATAATCCTATGTTGATATGTATTCCTAGAATTACTTGACGGACCAATATTTTAGACTCCATGCACAATATATTTATTATTTATTTACGTTATTAAAAAATATTCCATGTAGAATTGCTCTAACTTCTGATCTTGGTCGTCCTGTTAACAAAAATAATTATTTAACAATTACTTGTCACTGGATAGATAGTAACTTTGCTATGCAAAAACGTATTCTAGCATTTTTGTATGATGAAGATCGTAGACACACTGAAAGATTTATTTCTGAATCTATTTCTAAAGTAGCTAAATATTATCGTATTGAAAGAAAAGTTTTATGTATAGCTTTTGTTAATGCATCTAACAACAAGGTTGTTGTTGAGTTGTTAAAAGTTGAACTTTCTCCGTCGTTACCTGAAATATTTTGTGTTAAGTGTGCTTGTGATATATATAATTTAATGGTAAGAGATGGTCTT
>NC_061114.1:12566781-12569286 GCF_002878395.1 Capsicum annuum | reverse complement strand
TGAGTTTTGAGAGAGAGTTCTTTTGGTTGCTGGACTCACCTTTCTCGGAGATTTTAAACTTAGAAAGTTTATCGTTGATTTGCTCCAGGATTTTTCCCGAGACCTTAAACTCATCACTAAGATTGGGGAATTTCTCCTTTTGAAATTCAGGAATCTTGAAGATAGGGTTGGTTATTTGATTAGGAGTAGCATTTCCCTTTTCGGGGACTGGAGTACTGAAAGAAAGAATAGGATTGCTGGTTTCTCCTATTTGCTGGGAGATAGTGTGAAGGACCTGGTTGGTATAGTTGTTTTGTTCAACTATTCTGTCTAGGTCTTTATTGGTCGGAGTGGAAAGAGGTCTATCATGCTTCTTCTTGAAGGGAGAAGCATTGAGGACTTCATTTGAATGAGGAATTTTTATCCCTTCTAGAGGAAGAGTAATGGACTCAATTACCTTATTACTCTGCGTATACCATTTGTTAATGATAAAGTTGAGGGATTCATTTTGATTTTCAATTCGACCGGTGAATTCGAACCATCGAAAGAATTCAATGTCACATCGGAGTCTTTTCATATCGGCTAGCCATAGACGACCAAACTCCTTTTGCTGCTCTTTAGAATAGGTACTGGTGTACCATTTCCTCTTTAGAGCGTCTTTGGGAAGGTACCATCGGGCTTCGAGAGCTTTAAGGTCAGGTATATACTCGTCATCAGATTTGATAACGAGTAGGCTAGGGTCAGTCCGAATTTTTTGGCGTGATATGGAAGGGGGGGTTCCATATCTGAGGCTGTAGGACTGCCTGGATGATAAAGATTTTTGGAATCTAGAGGCGGCTCATGGACTCTGGTGGATTGTTGATAATAAACCTTTGGGATAGGACCAGAGAAGTCTACTCCTCTGACTTTACCCTTGTCATTGTTATTATCGGGATCATATTCGTTACTTCCCTCTCGGGTTTTAGAGGTGGAACCTCTATGTGAGACAGACCGTCGAAAGGAAGAATTTCGAGGAGTATCGAAACTGAGGAATTTTAAATCAATCGAGCCATCAGGATGTTGAATAACTCGTTGGATTTGAGATTTTTTGGGATACGAACGAATAGGCTGTGTAATAGCATCAAAGTGCCATTCATCAACTCATACATGTTAATATTAATGGGAACTACCATAGGAAAGTCAAAATCAATGGGGGCAAAGGCTAAATCATGCATTGGACTTGATTGTGCTGAGTTCTCTCTTGAAGTCATAATTTCTTCAAGATTCTGTTCGTCTTTAGGTTCCTCCTCCATTCCTTGATTTCTTCATTCCTCTCTAATCCAATCTCTAAGGTAAACTAGAACACTTATAGTATTGCTTCCCAATGAGCTTCGGTTGTCTCCAAGCTGTTGTCGTCCATGACTAAAAGCGCTCTCCGATGCAATGGTTTCCATTGGAACATTCAATATATATCTAGATAATCTTGAAAGCACCGGATATTATCTTTTATTATTTTTCCACCAATCCAACGCGCAGATCCTTGCTCTACGATCCTCTATTATCTATCGAAGAAAATACTTAAGCTCTTCCCGAGAATTTGTTCTGTGTGATGAAGGCTGTACCCTGTCCCAAACATTTAAATTTAAAAAGTAATCAGGATAACTGCTATGTTCTTGCCTTTTAGAAGATGATGGCTCCTTGGAAGCTTGAGGAGTGACAGTTGGAGTGATATTTGCCTGTACGACTTCATCAACTCAATCGGCATAATGGTTATATAATGCTTCTATGTAATTGTTCGCATTACTCATAGCCGTAAACAAAGAAGGTTCTTCTTCAGGCTATATCTCTAAAGCATTATAAATAGTAGAACTAAATTCGGCCATAGTATTATATTTCATACATAGATTTATTATAACACCAATCAAATAAATTGGCGGAAGCAGATAAAAATATTTTTTAAATTTAGCAATCATAGCAGTAATAACTTCTTTTTAACCTTCTTTATTCTTATATTCGTTAAGCAAACAAGAAATGTCAGCTAAATAAGCTAAAATATCACAAACTGTAGGATAATAAGCACCAGAGAATTCAACCATAGATATATAAATTTTTTTAAAAAAATTTAACAAGATCATCAATTGCAGCCTAATCAGAATCATGTAGCATACAGTCAGGAAAAGAATCAGAATATTGATTAAAAGCCATTGTAATAGGAACTTTATAAGTAAGATAAGTTTTTAAATAAGTATAAGTAGCATTTGATCTAGAGACAAGTTTTTAAATAAGTATTAGTAGCATTTGATCTAGTATCATATTCTTCACTCATAAATATCGGTCTAAGTCTATTTTGTTCACATTTGGTTTAAATTCTCTCAATCTAGCTTTTCTATTATTTTCTTGAATAAAGACAACAACAAGCTGGACCCTTTCAATATAAAGCTAGAGTGAGAGAATTTAAACCAAATAACAAGCTGGACCCTTTCAATATAAAGCTCAAAATAAGACCATCTCTTACCATTAAATTATATATATCACAAGCACACTTAA
>NC_061114.1:12518740-12563781 GCF_002878395.1 Capsicum annuum | reverse complement strand
TATTAACATGTATGAGTTGAAAAAATTGATGCAAAATTTGTAGATTTTTTATTCATGTAATTATAAGTTTTGGATCACTTTGCAATCAATAAAATACAACATTCATTCACTCCTTATTTTTTTTTAATTTAAATTGAATGTCTAGTTTTAATTAAATACTTTTAATACATTACTATTTTACTATCAAACTTTACACTAAGTAATAAACATAACAAACATATATACATATAATGAAAAAATAAAAATAATGTTAGTAAATATTACTTAGACAACTAGTATTGACATATAAAAATACTATAAGTTTATCTTTTAAGTGTTGTATGTAAAATTGTAAATTTTTTAATATATGTTCGAAAACTTCAATTATTGTTATATTAAGTATTATAGATTGTAATCTTGTATGTACATATGCGTGTATATTTTCTAAAGTACTATAACATGTAATGTATATACATCCTTCAACATTCAAGTGGTATTATAAGCAGTATATATTCTACATATATGTATATATATTTTTTGTAGACTCTAAAGTACTATATATTTAATGTATACATATGTATATGTTTTCTAAAGTAGTATATATATAGTGTATATATGATGTATGTATATTGTTTGAAGTAGTATTTTAGGTAGAATATATATTATAGTGTACGTATATATGTGTATATATATTCTATAGACTATATTTAATGTAAACATGTGTATATGTTTCTAAAGTAGTATATATATAGTGTATATATGTTGTATGTATATTGTTTCAAGTAGTATTTTAGGTAGTATATATATTATATTGTACGTATATATGTGTATATATATCTTCTATAGACTCTAAAATAGTATATATTTAATGTATACATGTGTATATGTTTTCTATAGTAGTATATATATAATGGATATATGTTGTATGTATATTGTTTCAAGTAGTATTTTAAGTAGTATATATATATTATATTGTACGTATATAAGTGTATATATCTTGTATAGACTCTAAAGTAATATATATTTAATGTATACATGTGTATATGTTTTCTAAAGTAGTATATAAATAGTGTATATATGTTGTATGTATATTGTTTCGAAAAATATTTTAAGTAGTATATATATTATATTGTACGTATATATGTGTATATATCTTCTATAGACTCTAAAGTAATATATATTTAATGTATACATGGGTATATGTTTTCTAAAATCTAAAGTAGTATAATATGAAATGTATATATGTTATACCTTTATTGTTTAACGTATTTAAAATATATATAGGTGTGAATATATATTATATATTTGAAAAATCATGTAATTTTGACTTTATATATATATATATATATATTTTGACTGGTTTTGACCGGTAAAAAACGGTTAAAAGCTAAGTGGGCAGGTCACGGGCTAGTTGGGTAGATTTTACTGTTGGGCACGAACCAGACCGACACATTAAAACCTGACCCGGGACCAGATCGGGTCAAACCCGGTAAGCAAAAGTGGGCCGGTGCCCGGTTGACAGGTATATTTGGTCTGCCATTGCCTTCAATTCTTTTCTCTTAATAATATTTCTGTTGCTTCACTATTTTATGGCGAGTTCAGCCACGACCCAAACCAACATTACCACTGATCAATTGGCTTTTCTCTTTTTGAAATTTCAAATCACTTCAGACCCTTCTTACTTCTTGGATGGAAGCTGGTCTCCATCTACGTCTCTTTTCCTTCTTCTTCTTTTTTCAAATGACCAAAATTCTGATAGTCTGTAGCTTCATTACAGAAAATCTCAACATTTTACATAATTACTAAAAATTTCAATTTTGAATCTTTCGAGATACATAATAAGCTCCCAATACATCCAACGAAAATATAATTTTTTCTTTGTAAAGATACATAAATTAGCTCCAGATACATTTTTCGATTTTGAATCTACTGAGATACATAATTAGCTCCCGATACATCTAATAAAGATACATAATCAGTTGAAATTTTTATAGTTACTTTGTAAGGGTGGAAATTTGTAAGATACCTCATTTCGAGATAGCTAATTCCGAGATAATTAATCCCCATATAACATATTTTCTAACCAAATGACTCCTAATAGTAATCCTACATGTGGGGGGGGATCTAGAATGGCGATGTGTATACAAGTTTATCCCTTTTTAGTAGGAAAGTAGAAATATTATTTCCGATAGATCCCAACTCAGGTAAGCATATCAAAATCAATAAAACAAGAAAACATAGTAGTAAAAAAGCTCTTAATTTATGTGATATTTAGAGTCTGGAATCTTTAAATAGCTTTGAGAATATTTTCATTATTTTAATAGAAAAAGTATTTATCAAATACATTTAACTATTTATCACCAGTTTTAACGCTTCTATCCAAACAAATTACAATATTATTTATTTATAAAATCAATTTCAACACCTAAAAGCTCTTCCAGGAACCCAAATGGACTATAAATGTAACTATCATAGAAAATAAATAGTGGCAAATGATGCATACTGGTTGTTGGGGTGGGGGATGGGGGGTGGGGATGGGGGCGGTGCTTCCAGTAGGTAAGAAATGATGCATAAATCAGAGGTTAAAAATCTGAAAAGAACAATAATGAAACGTTACCATATTAGGAAAACAATTAAGGCATTAGCTTAATTAGCCCTTGATAATGAGGTTTTAGAGGCAATATTATTGCACACAATTGCAGTAGAGCACTCCTTATAAATGTCCTATAGCCCATAAGCCTGTCAAACGGGACGGGTTGACCCGGCCCAACCTTGCCCGAACTGGCTCATTTAATGAAACCGGCCCGGTAAGCCCAATGGCTTTAGGGTCCTGGGCCGATTTTTTTATTTTGGGCCCGATTAACCCGGCCCGAACCCAACCTGGTTGGGGCCCGCCGATTAACCGGCCCGGCCCGATTTTGATTTTTTATAAAAAAAAAAAAAATTGGATATTGGGCCAAACTAGCCGTTGGTCCAACCGCTATATAGCCGTTTTTTTAGTCCAAACGGCTAGTTTGGGCCCATTAATTAAAAAAAAAATTCTAAAAATTACACAAATACACAACTTAAGTTTTCAATATTACAAAAACTCCCAACTCCCTAAACATATTACAAAAATCCCAACATATACACATAATGATATGTATATGTCGGCTATATTATGTATATTAATAGGGAGAGAGACTAAAGTAATTAAAAAAGTGAGAGAGAGTATAATTACTTCCAAAATGGTTGATCTTTATGTTATTTATACAAATTTTTTTACTTTTAAAATAATTTTTTAATCCCAAAAAAATTTCTATAAATACACTACACCTTCAAATCATTTTTCACACAATTTTTAATTCTCTCAAATCTCAATTCTCAATTCTCAATTCTCAATTCTCAATTCTCAAATATTCTATAAATTTAATTTCCTAGAGTGCTCACTTTAATTTTTTAATTTTGTGATTACAAAGTACGAGTGAAAGTTTCTAAAGTCGCAACCTTCGGATAGTTCTAAAATTTGGTATTGTCGTTCCATTTATTACGTTTAATTTTTATTTAGTGTATTAATTGTTGAATATTTAATTTTATTATATTTGTGTATTTTAAATTTTTTTACTTTAATTTATATTATGGATAAATTAAGAAACCTCGCTACTAAAGGTATTAAAATTTTTTGTCCCGGAAGTGGTAGTGGTAGTAAAAAGTAAATTACTAGCAGTAGAGGTAGTTCGAGTAGTAGATATACTCGTGTGCCTCCGACACCGCTTAGTCAACCTTTTGAGGAAGAAGTAGGTGTACCTTTAGGTGTAGGTGCTCACGATATAGATTATGTAGAAATTCAGAAAAATTACGGCATAGAAGAAGAAAATGAAGTAGATGCAGTTAATTTAGACGAAGATGATGAAAATATTAGTGAAACACCCGCGGTAGGAAATGCTAACGTTAGATCTGAATCGGTTAATCTCCCTTTCCGTCCTCCCCGTGCCCCAAGAAATCGTAAAACAACTAGTATTGCATGACAATTTTTTAAACATATATCAGATACTGAGGTGCAATGCAATATTTGTCAACAAATATATAAGCATAAAAGCGGAGGCAAGCAAGAGGGTACGGGTACGTTAATGAGACATATAGGTGATGCTCACGAAAGAGAGTTAAATATTGCACGAGGTGGTGGGGATGTTGGTGGGCCAACGCAAATTAGAATGGACCCATCAACCGATCAAGTAACGAAGAAGTATAATAAATTGAGGGACTGGGAAGAAATAGCTAAAATGGTAGTTGTGGGTTGTTTGCCTTTTAGTTTTCCTTTTTCTAATGCCTTTATTCATTATATTCAAGCAATTTATAACCCTATGTTTAATGGTGTTCCTAGAAGTACTTGTCGATCTGATATTTTTAGACTTCATTCACAATATTATTTTTATTTATTAACATTGTTAAAAAATATTCAATATAGATTGTCCCTAACTTATGATCTTGGTCGTGCTGTAAATAAAAATAATTATTTAACCGTTACTTGTCACTGGATGGATAGTAATTTTGTGATGCAAAAACGTATTCTCACTTTTTTATATGATGAAGATCGTAAACATAGTGGAGATTTTATTGCTGATTCTATTGTTAAAGTTGCTGGATTTTATGGTATCGAAAATAAAATCTTATGTATTGTTTTTTATAATGCTTCTAACAACAAGGCTGCTTAAAAAAAATAAATTAAAATCTAAGCTATCTCCGTCATTGCCTGAAATTTTTCATATTAAGTGTGCATGTCATATATATAATTGAATTGTAAAAGATGGTCTTGAGTTTTTGAGCTTTATATTGAAAAAATCCATCTTGTTGTTGGTTTTATTCAAGGAAATAATCGAAGAAAAAGAATTAGAGAATTTAAAGTTAAATGTCAAGAAAATGGACTTGCACCGATATTGATGCCTGAGGAAATTGATATTAGATGGAATTCTACGTATTGTTTTTTAAAAACTTGTTATAAATATAGAGTTTCTATTACACTAGCTTTTAACCAATATTGCGGTTCATTTGCTGATTCTGCTGATTGCATGCTACATGATTCTGATTGGGTTGTAATTAATGATCTTGTTAAGTTTTTAGAAAAATTTTATGTAGCTACGGTTGAATTTTCCGATGCTTATTATCCCACTGTTTATAATATTTTGGTATATATAGCCGATATTTTTTGTTTGCTCAAAGAATATAAAAATAAAGAAGGTTATAAAGAAGCTATTGGTGCCATGTATACAAATTTAAAAAATATTTTTTCCCAATTCCCTCTATTTACTTGGTTGGAGCTATACTAAATCAGTGCATGAAATATAATACTATGTGCCACTTTAGTATTATTATTTATGCTAACTTAGAAATAAATACTAACAATAATTTTGAACAAGTACAACCTGATTTGTGGACGGCTATGGGTGATGCAAATGAATACATAGAAAAATTATATAATCACTATGTTGATTTATTTGATTTAGCCGTACCTACAAATATCATTCCAACTGTCGCTCCTCATCCTCCCGAGGAGCCATCATCTTCTAAAAGGCCGGCACATAGTAGTTTTCTTGATTCCTTTTATGATTTACCTTGTTGGAACAATTTTGATGAGAGAGCTTACACATCAACTTATCGAGAAGAGCTGAAATATTATCTTCGATCGCCGGCATAGGATCGTAGACGATGGATCAACACGTTGGATTGGTGGAGGAGTAATGAAACACAATATCCTGTGCTTTCAGGATTAGCTATAGATATCTTGAATGTTCCAATGTCAACCGTTGCATCAGAGAGCGCCTTTAGTCAGGGACGACAACAGCTTGGAGACAACCGACACTCATTGGGAAGCAATGCAATGAATGTTCTAGTTTTCCTCAGAGATTGGATTAGAGCGGAAAGAATAAACCAAAAAATGGAACCGGAGTCGAACGACGAGCTGAAACTTGAAGAAATTATGTCTTCACGGGAGAACTCAGCAGAATCAAGTCTAATGCATGGTTTTGCTCCCGTTGACTTTGACTATCCTATGCAAGTTTCCGTTAATATTAACATGAATGAGTTGGAAAAAATGATGCATAATTTGTAGATTTTTCATTCATGTAAATTATAAATTTTGGATCATTTCGCAATCAATAAAATTCAATATTCATTCACTCCTTAGTCCTTACTTTATAATTTTTTTCATTTAATGATTTAAATTGAATTTCTACTTTAAATTAAAAAATTACTTCTAATATATTATTAATTTACTACCAAGTATTATTAATTTATTATATTAAGTAGCATATGTTTTGTATATTTGTGTATATATCTTCTATAGATGTGTATATTTAATGTATACACATGTATATGTTTTATAAATTGTATATATATTGTAGTGTGTATATATATATATATATATTGTAGTATATGTTTTATTTAAAGTAGTACATATACATAGAATGGTGCCTATATGTGTGAATATATCTTCTATAGATGTGTATATTTAACGTATACATGTGTATATGTTTTACAAATTAGTATATAACTATGTATCTACCTATCTATCTATCTATATATATATATATACACACACACACACATATATATACATATATATGTGTGTGTGTGTGTGTATATATATATATTGTAATATATATATTGTAGTATATTTTATTTAAAGTAGTACATATACATTGAATGGTGCGTATATGTATGAATATATCTTCTATAGGCGTGTATATTTAACGTATACATGTGTATATATTTTATAAATTAGTATATAACTATACATATATATTGTAATGTATATATATTGTAGTATATTTTATTTAAAGTAGTACATATACATTGAATGGTGTGTATATGTGTGAATATATCTTCTATAGACGTGTATATTTAGCGTATATATGTGTATATGTTTTATAAATTAGTATATAACTATATATATATATATATTGTAATGTATATATATTGTAGTATATTTTATTTAAACTTTAAAGTAGCACATATACATTGAATGGTGCATATATATGTGTAATTGTGTATATGTGTATATATTTTTTAAATTCTAATGTAGTATATACTCTATATATATAGTGTATATATATTGTTTAACGTATTTAAAATGTTTATAGGTGGGTATATATAGTCTATATTGAAAAAAAGTTTTTTATTTTTATTTTTGACCTGATTTGACCAAATTTTTAACCTGGTTTGAACGGGTTTAGGTGAGTTTGACCGGATTGGATTAAGTGGGCCGGGTTAGAGTTGTTTTTAAAAATTTTACTGTTGAGCCTGGCCCGACCCAAAACCCGAATAATTTTAACGGGCTGATTTCGGATTGACCTTGCCCGGCCCACTTAACACCCTTAGCCCATACCGACATTAGATTTAATGTCAATGAACTAATATCAGTAAAAGTTTTAGCCTTCTTTGTTAAAGTGAATATGTATTACCGCTAATAACTTTTATTGTTGTAGTGTGTAACACCCCACGTTTTCAGGCTAGAATTCGAATTCGTCCTTCGTATGCGTATAGACTCAAACCCAAAGATTTCTATTTAAATATAAGTGGGATGATCAATTCTCTGTTGTGGAACATCTATATCTATAATATATTAAAAGTTTGAAGATCCTTAGAAAAGTGATTTGAACTTTTTGCCCTTCATTAAAACATCCCGCAATAGACAAAATCTTCGTTTAACTTTTTTTTTAAAAATAATTATCATTAAATTATTATTCAAATATTTAGGATACAAAAAGAAAAATAAGGAAGAATCACATAAAGGAATTAAATGTAATATGGCAAATTTTTAATTAGGAATCCTACACAACTTTTTAGGAAAAAAAATTCCATGAAAAGGAAAAAAAAAAACAAAATATACTTTTTAAAGTAATGAAAGGCAGAAAAGGTACGAATTTATTGATGAAAAAATTTTAGTAACCAAAATATACTTTTTTTTAAAAACATATGTATGGAAATAAAAAAAATATATTTTATTCACATAAGAATTCATAATATTTAACACTTCTAAATCAAATAGAATTTTATCTTATATAAAAAAAGAATGTCTACAATTCTATTTAAGTAGTTATTGATCAAATTTTACTAGAAAAATATCTTCTACTTCTATATTTTCTTCTTATTCTTAGTTTTGTTTTGATTTTGATTGATGATTAATTAACGTTTTCGTCTTGGAATCTCTAAGTTTTTCTAGCCTTCTTCGTTATATGAAGTTCCTTTTAAATTTTTGCTTATATATGAAATTATTTTAGTTGTAAATAAATCGTGAGATTTAGCATATCATCATTATGTTTATGGATACACTTCAAAAATTTTTTTGATACAGGCTCCAATTGTTATCACACATACAAAATATGATCAAATACTCTTTTCAGAGGTAATTTTAGTTTCTATTGTCAATTAAAATAACTTTCTCTAATAAATGATGCTTTGCAACTTACAAGCATCGTTTTCATTCAAAATTGGGATATACCTCCTTTTTACTGTCTGTTTTTTTTTTTTTCATTTTTTTTGTATATAAGTCAAAGTTAAAGTCTTTTCAGGGATTTATTCCTTTTTTTATTTTGCCACAAGTTTTACTCCTTTCAAAGGTTGGCTTATAGTTCGATTTTATGTATTATCGGTTTGTTTTATCAGTTTTTAATTTCTAAACATACTAAATCGATAACCACCACTTGGTAGAAATATATTGGGTATGTTGTTGTTGTTGTTGTACTAAATCGATAACCAAATAAATAAAATGTTTCTTATCAATATGGGTTCTTAATGGTTAGATTTTTGAGTTAACTGATAAAAAAGTATTCATTTATATACACGATATGAAAATGATCATATAGTCAAAGACTATGGTATTGATTTATACGAAAGTAATTATTACATTTATGCAGTATAATTTTATACTATTTTAATTTCTATATCATAAATTTATTATAAATTAACATGACACACATGCAAAGCATGTCCACTTGACTAGTCTTTGTAGATAAGAATAAGTCATAAAAATCTCCTAGCTCAAAGTTAAGTTGAGGACTTTTCTTACCGATTGAATTTTAGTTGACGTTTTTACTTGGATAAACCTCCAATGCCTATTACTCCTAGAATATAACGAGTTATGTGACCTTCTATATATTAAATCAAAGTTCTTTGAGTCTTCTTTCCAATCCAACTGACCGTTTGTCAATCTGAGCTTGGAGTCAAAAGTTATGAGCATTTTAGTGAGGCATTGTCTAGGCTGCACGATTGGAGTCGCGAGGCAAGGCTGAAAACGTACAATTAGGGTCGCGGCATGACCCTCCCTTCCCCGACATTGAAACATATTTTTCCCACATTAAATCAAGGGAAAAATGATCTTTTCACCTCCTATAACCCCCCCCCCCCCCCCCCCCCCCCAATCCATTTTATAACCAAAAGATCGTCCAAAACTAGTAGAAGGCTCCCAAAAATTCCTCATTCTTTCCTCCCAAGAACATCAAGAAGGATTTATCAATTTCAAGGCTCATAGATTCAAATTCTCCTATTTTTACAAAGATTTCTCTTCAAATAAGGTATGTTTCCCATTCCTAACTTGTATCTCACATTTTGACATAAATTGATTTAACATTCATGAGTTTAAATTGTTGGGTTTGAAATTGGGTTGAGGAATTTTGGTTGTTATTACTTGAATTTTTTTTCATGTTTTAATTGTCTTATTCATACTTTAAATTAATGGTTTTGGGACTGAATTGGTGCATGATTATAAATTATAATGGTTGGAATGGGGACTTCGGTATTCCTAAATTGATGAAATTTTTGCTTGACAGTGGCATTAACCTCAGCCCACTTTACAATCTTAGTTTTAAATATGAATATTCACATAGTTTAAATTGTTCTTTGAAAATATTGCATTGCATTAAAGGATAAATAAATAACAATTATTTTGAAATACCCTTGGTGGCCATGATTTTGAATTTTAGATGGAACTTGGGAGTCTAATGGTTAATGAGTTGGTTTGGCATAATTGAATTAGCTTGCAAGCATAGTGGTATGACGATACCATGTTGGAAAATGCCTTAATAAAGACTCATTTTTTAATGGTTAGATTTATGTGCAAACCGTATTAATTAGGACTTAAAGAAAATTATGTAGCTCACCGTGAAGGTGTAGTCCAGGAGTGGGGGGTGGGAGACCATCACAGAAAATAAAGTTTGCCGATGTTGGGGATCTATATGACCATGTGTCTGAACACACATTATATTTTTTATGGTTATCGCCTTGGTGTCTTTAGTCTTTCCTCGGTACATGCGGCTAACATAGACTGGGACCCTTTCGGCAGGGGAATCCAAACCCAAATAGCTCCTGGGTGTCTTTAGGATGGAGCAAGCTACATAGTTCAGGCTAATGGTTTAAACTATCATGTTAATGGACCCTTATCCCTATCCTGACATGCTATATACGTATATATATATATATATATATATATATATATATATATATTGTGTATGTGGTTTTGACTAGATTTTTATAATGCATGTTTTTATTCCTTTCCCTCATGTTACATCTCAGTGCTCGCCGCACTGACCATCCCCAAACGCTATTTCATTTCATGATGTAGGTTCAAAATACTTTTCTGTTGCTCCTGTACAACATTAGGTGGTTCGGTACTTCTGTTGTTCTACTATGAAGTGGTGAGCCTACATCTTTCAAAAGGCCAGTTATTTCATTGGTTTCATTATTGTCTTAGTATTTCTTTTTGAATTTTCTTTGTCATAGTCGGAGGCATGTCTTGACTTAGTTGGTATTTCTGCTTTAGAGGTTTTTGTGGACAATTCTAGGGATGACAGGATGTCTTATTTTGACTCTTAGCTTTCTTTTGGATTCATATATGTTTTATAGACTTATTTCGCTTCCGTTATTTATATTTATGTTCTTTTGAGGTAAGTCTAAGGGGATTGTCTCCATCCCATGGTGGGCTTGAGATTACCTGTAATGGCCAGGCTCGGATTCAGATCGTGACTTAGTGGCTCCGGTTCAATCATCCAGGGGATAGAGTTTCTCAAGTCTCACCTTTCTCTAGACGTATTTATCACACCTTTCCAATATCAATCATTATTCTGCACTTCCTCTCACCACCCTAAAACATATATAAATCACGAATTCCTCAGAGCGGTCTGATAAGCGTATAAGGACCATTGAAGAAGTACGTCAATGCTCTGCAACCATTACTTTGATTCCTTTTATGCAATTATAAACTCTACGAAACTTTAACAATTTCAATGCAACTTATCCTTTTGGGGATGACATAACACACAACGCAAGCCGGAAAAGTTCCTTCAGTGATTTTGGTGTTGGGTTCGAAATTGAGAGGGCGTCATGCGGAAACTTTTAATTTGCAAATCATAAGACGATAATTAGACGACAAAAAAAAACATAATACTAAAAGGCATATTATTGATAAGGTTTGGTCAAACGGCCTACATATTAAAAATAAAATTGAAAAACCTAAAACCTATTGGGAGAAATCTTCCCCTAAACAAAAAATTTTTAAAAACTACATTGTGGATGCTATTGTGTTATGGTATGATAAGAGGGGTCTTTTATTTATAGAGTTATAAAACCTTTCTTCCAAGAAAGAGGTTAACCAAATATGAAAAAGTTTTATATTTTACTTTTAGGAAAAGTAAAAGTATTTATGGTTACTTTTATTTTTTTTAGAAGAAAAAGTAAAACTTAATTTTGGTATGAAAATCAAGGCAAAAACCCTAACGCATGGCCACTGAAGGATGCCACCTATTTTCTTCACACGTAGTCTGGATATCAAGATATTTAGAAAGAGAGTTGTTGTTGTTGAGACCAATAAACGGGCAGCCCGGTGTACTAAGCTCCTGCTATGCGTGGGTCTAGGAAAGGACTGGACCTTAAAGATCTATTGTACGTAGCCATACCCTGGATTTTTGCAAGATGTTGTTTCCACAACTCGAACTAGTGACCTTCTGGTCACATGACAACTACTTCACCGGTTACACAATGAGTTGGTTTAATTCCTCAATGCTATCAGCATTAGACATTAGTGTTTGGAGCAATCAAATAACAAGATTTATTCATGTTCACTAGTTGGCCAGATATGTGTTCATAGCGTAAGAGCTAGATAGTATAATCAGCCATCAGCATGGTATATAAGTGAGTGTAAAAGTCCATTTTTTACGAATAAAATATTTTTTGAATGAATTATTCATTTCATCATTATAGAAAGTAATTCATTGGACAAAACTTGACTATTTAGGAAGGCTCTCATTGACCCACTAGTGCTAGGTTGACTAAACACTATAGTATTAGTTAGTAAGTGTGGCAGTACTCTTCACCACGCAATTCTACAGAATATGAAAGCAAGACTATTTGCAAAAGAGGACTTTTTGGCACAAAAAATAAAGCAAGACTTGGTTGACTTGCCAAGTCTTTGGCTGAATAGAGGACTTTTTGCCACCATATTTATAATTCTGATTGAGATGTGAAAGACTTGGTTGATTTGGTGGTATTAGTATTGATATGTCCAAAAGGGAGAACTCATTGTTATTTAAAATCCCAAAACCACATGTTACAGAGCATACCTACTAATTTTTGCAATAATGGAGAAAGCGTTCACATTTTTTCTCTTAACACTCTTGTTGCTTATGACTAGTTCAGTCATGACCCAAACTAACTTTACTACTGATCAATTAGCTCTTTTGTCCTTAAAATCTCGAATCATTTCGGACCCCTCTCACTTCTTGGATGAAAACTGGTCTCTCGCTTTTTCTGTTTGTCATTGGGTTGGAGTCACTTGTGGCTCTCGCCACCATAGAGTAAAGTCCTTGAATCTTTCCAACATGGCTCTTACTGGGGGAATTCCCCGTGAATTTGGAAACCTCACATTTCTTGTTTCTCTCGACCTGGGAAGCAACAATTTCCATGGAAATTTGCCTCAAGAAATGACACGCTTGCGTCGGCTTAAGTTTCTTGATTTAAGTTTCAACAGCTTCAGCGGGAAGGTTCCTTCTTGGTTTGGATTCTTACACCAACTTCAATTTCTAAATCTTAGGAATAATAGTTTCACTGGTTCTATCCCGTCTTCATTTTCTAATATTTCCAAACTTGAGAATTTGAATCTGAAATTCAATTCCATAGAGGGTAAAATCCCAAAAGTGATTGGAAGTCTTATAAACCTTAGAAAATTAAACTTGAGGGGTAACAAGTTCATCGGTTCTATTCCTCTGTCACTCTCGAATGTCTCAAGGTTGGAGATTTTAGATTTATCTGCAAATTTACTTCAAGGGAACATTCCAGAAGGGATCGGCTATCTTCACAACATGAACTTGTTGGGCATACAATATAATCAACTTACGGGTTCTATACCGTTAACAATTTTCAATATTTCTGGAATTGAAGTCATTGCATTTACAGGCAATGGCTTATCAGGAAATCTCCCCAATGGTTTATGCAATGGTCTCCCAATACTTAAAGAACTTTATCTGTCTTCTAACAAGCTTCGCGGTCATATGCCTAAAAGCTTATCAAATTGTTCACAACTTCAACTATTGTCTTTATTGGAAAATGATTTTGATGGACCAATACATAGTGAAATTGGAAGATTGAGTAACTTGCAGATATTAGAACTCGGAGCTAACCATTTCACTGGTACGTTTCATCTTATGATTACTAGCACTATTGTATCTTATTACTTAAGAATTTTATTATTACACATTTATTGCAGGGATAATTCCACAGGAAATTGGAAATCTTGTTAATTTAATGGAATTAGGTGTGAAGAGAAACCAGATTACCGGTTCTATCCCAATCTCCATTTTCAACATCTCATCACTGCAAGTGTTGTCATTGACGTGGAACAATCTTAGTGGATTCTTACCACGGGAAATTGGAAACTTAACCAAAATGCAAGTTTTATCTCTTAGCAAAAATAGGTTTACTGGTACGTATTCAAAGAGATAGCAACAAGTGCAACTTATACATTTTCCTAATTTCGTCATGTGTTGCCAGGTGAAATACCTAAAGAGATAAGCTATCTCGTTGAGTTGGAGGCATTAGCTATTGCGGATGATGGTTTGAGTGGTCCACTTAATATGGAGATATTCAACATATCAGCACTGAGACGAATGGCTCTTTCATTCAACAATCTATCAGGAAGCCTCCCACCAAACATAGGTTCTATCTTACCCAACATTGAACGTATTTATATGAGTGACTTAACCAATCTTGTTGGGACTATTCCACATTCAATCTCCAATTGTTCAAAACTTACTCGTCTAGAGCTTTCTAACAACAAACTCACTGGCTTGATTCCCAATTCTTTTGGGTATTTGAAGCATCTACAGCTCCTAAACTTGGAGGGAAACAATTTAACAAGTGACTCATCATTAAGCTTCTTGACTTCCTTAACCAATTGCAGACATTTGACGATTCTTTCTCTGTCTTTGAACCCTCTAAATGGCATGCTTCCAGTCTCTGTAGGTAACCTTTCCACATCTCTTCAAAGGTTTTATGCAGCAATTTGTGAAATCAATGGGCGAATTCCAAATGAAGTTGGGAACTTAAGCAGCTTATTTTTCCTTGTTCTTTCTGGAAACAATTTGGTTGGATCAATTCCCACAACAATTGGCAACTTGAGAAACCTTCAGCGGTTTAACTTGAGTGACAACAAACTTACTGGATTTATTGGAGATAACATTTGTAAAATGCAGCGTTTGGGTGATATTTACTTGGGTCAAAATCAACTTTCAGGATTTCTTCCTAATTGCTTAGGAAACATTACTTCCATCAGAGAGATACATCTCAGTTCCAACAAATTGAGTTCCAATATACCACCAAGCTTAGGAAACCTTAAAGATCTAATAGCTCTTGACTTATCGTCAAACTACATGGTAGGTTCTTTACCTCCAGAAATTGGAAATCTAAAGGCTGTGACACTGGTGGATCTATCAATGAATCAATTCTCAAATGGAATTCCTAGAGAAATTGGAGGATTGCAAAATTTGGCACACCTTTCTTTGAGACACAACAAGTTACAAGGAGCTATACCTGACTCAATGAGCAACATGGTAGGTTTGGAATTCCTAGACCTTTCTCACAATAATATATCTGGAATCATTCCTAAGTCTTTGGAGAAACTTCAAAACTTGAAGTATTTCAATGTTTCTGTCAACAAATTGTATGGTGAAATACCCTCAGGGGGTCCTTTCAAGAACCTCTCGAGTCAGTTTTTCATCCACAATGAAGCATTGTGTGGTTCTTTAAGATTTAGTGTTCCGCCATGCCCCACTTCATCAAAGCACAGATCAAATAGGAAAAAATTGCTAGTTCTTTTTCTTTTGCTCGCAATTGTAGTTGTATTTGTTCCTACGACCTTTGTGCTCCTATGGATAAGGCATAGAAGAGGCAAGAGAGATCCTCCACAAGTTGAGTCATTGTCTACCGTAACAAAAGAAAGAATTTCATACAATGAATTGCTCCAAGCAACTGATGGGCTTAGCGAGAGTAATCTGATTGGTTTTGGAAGCTTTGGCTCTGTGTACAAAGGCATTCTCAGAAGTGGAAGTGTCATTGCAGTTAAAGTGTTCAATCTACAACTGGATGCGGCATTCAAGAGTTTTGATACGGAATGTGAAGTTTTGTGTAGCCTTCGCCATAGGAATCTCATAAAAGTCATTACTAGTTGTTCCAACCTTGATTTTAAGGCTTTAGTTCTTGAGTATATGCCTAATGGAAGTCTTGAGAAGTATTTGTATTCGCATAACTACTTCCTAGACATCAGGCAGAGGCTAAGCGTAATGATAGATGTGGCATGTGCATTGGAATATCTTCACCATGGGTGCTCATCGCCTGTGATCCACTGTGATCTGAAGCCTAGTAATGTCTTGCTGGACGAGGATATGGTTGCCCACCTAAGCGACTTTGGCATTTCAAAGCTGCTTGGTGAAGATGAGAGTTATTTATACACAACAACCTTAGCAACATTGGGTTATATTGCGCCAGGTACGTCTCTTAGTTTTGCTTTGAACATTTCTTTTCCTTTTCTTTTTTTTCCACCTAGTTATCATGTTACATCTTTAAATTAATTCTTTGATTGTAGAGTATGGACAAGATGGATTGGTGTCTACTAAATGTGATGTCTATAGTTATGGAATCATGTTGTTGGAAACATTTACCAAGAGAAAGCCTAGTGAGTTTGAGGGAGATGTTAGCTTGAAACAATGGGTGAGTCATTCACTTCCTGATGCAGTAATGGATGTTGCGGATTCCAACCTGGTTCCACCGATGGATAATCACTTGAAGAGGAATTTAGATTGTGTAGCATCAATCATGAAAGTGGCACTAGATTGTTGTGTTGAATCTCCAGCAAGACGCACAAACATGAAAGATGTTGTAGGGATACTACAGAAGATCAGGATTCAACTTCTCACATGTTGAACATGCTCTTGGCGACTCTTGTTCCAAAAAACTTGTTTTGTTTCAAATGTTTGTTAAATAAATGTATTGATGTGAAGAATGATTTTTTTGTTGGGCAATTAAAGGAATTTTATTAATTACCAAGTGGGATATTTACAAGACCAAGGGATAGTACTCCTTGACTATTGTGTAATCGTTTACAAAATGGATCAATTTGCGTAAGATTTTACATATTGACACCCCTTGCTTCTTGGTGAATTTACTTCTTTACGTTTTGACACTCCTAAATAAAAACTTTGGCTCCGCACCTATATAGGTATATGGTGTCATTTTCTCTTTAAAATATCATACAGGTAATTGCTAGTAGCTTCGACGACATTGACACATATGTTACATCTTTCTACATACGAAATATACCCTAAATGTATTCATCCCAATGATTCAATTTCAAAGCTACTGCCAAATCAGAAGAAGGAGAAACGCTCCCTGCCTCATTCAAGGCCATTGGAACTTATGCCTTTGTTCTCTCTATCATGCTCCTCTGATATCCGTCTTTATTCAGATGCTATGTAACACTCCACATTTTTGAGCTAGAAATCGTACCGTCATTTCTACATGTGTAAACTCTAATATCATGATTCATGTTTAAATTCATGTGTCATGATTTCTATCCTAGTGTATTAAGTGATTATGAGGTGAAAAATATTCATGGAAATGTAACACCCCACATTGTTTCGGGCTAGATTTCAAACCATCGTTCCTACGCGTGTAGACCCAAACCCAATGATTCGTTGTTAATATATGTGTTATGATCAATTCTATAGTGTCGTAATACCTTTAGATATGAATTGAGGTCACAAATATTTCCTAACTCAAAGACGAGCTGAGAACGTTTCTATCGATTAAGTTTTATTGAATGTTTCAGCTTGGGTCAATTTTTAATGACCATTACTCCTAGTATATAATGAGTTACATGTCCTACCATATATTAAATGAAAGGTCTTTGAATCTTATTTCCAAAACATTCGGTTTCACCTTAATCCGATAGCGGAGCGAAAAGTTATGCTAATTTTACTTCAACATGTTTGTCTTCCAGCAAAGTGATGACCTGAGTTGGTAAGCCTTCACCTAAGTGACGACCTATCAACCAAGTCATCACCCCAAACTAGTGAGCCATTAAAATCAGATTCTAAGTGACGACCTGAGTTGATAGGACATCACCTAAGAGACGACCTATAAGCCCAAGTCGTCACCCAAGATCAGTAACTCATAAAATCAGCTTCCGAATGACGACTTGGTGTGATAGGTCATCACTTGGATGATGACCTATCAACCAAGGTCGTCACCCTTGAAATTCAAAAATTTCCATTTGATTTCGGAGGGGCATTTTGGTATTTTTTTTCTACCCCAAATTTCTCCTACACAATTTAAATCACCTAAAACACGTTAGAATCTATCTTTTATCAGTTTTACAACATATCAAATCCTCTCTACTCTCAAGAACAAGATCAAACTAGGGTTTCCTCTAAGTTCAAGATTTCAAGAAAAAGGATCAAGATTAGAGTTTCAATCTTCAAACTCAATGACACAAGGTACATGGGGTTTTTCCTAAACTACATGGGCATGGTGAAATCATTTTAATTATATTTATATGTTGAGAAATTATGAATTTACAAAAGGGTCTTGAATTTACAATTATAATTTTGCATTGTGAATCCTTCTTGACAATAATGTTTTGGTCTTGAGGCCTTACCCCTTAAACTCGATTTTGTTTATATATACATATATGTATGCATGTGGTTTGATGTTTGGAACTAGAATTGAGAGCAAGAAGAATTATAACCCCTCTCTTGTTATAAATCTCCTTGTTTTTATATGTTATGAATTATTCAATTTCATACAAAGAAGCATGTTACAAATATCTTTACTGTTGGTTAAGATTTAATTTTGATTATGAATTGAAGAGGGGGTGGTTCTTGTTTATATAAAGGAGAAGTGATGATTTTAAAGAGTTTCATGATTTGTCACAAAATACTTGACCACTAAATATTTGATGAAATGTTGAAAAGAGAGAATCTCTACATAGTTTGAAATACATTTTGAAAATAAGAATTTCCTCGCATTGTTTGATTGATTTGGTGGTCTAAACATTGCTTTTCTTGAAAAGAGTTGTAACTTGATAATGTCTAGCTGAGAAATATGACTTCCAAGTCTTGATATGATGATACCAATACAGATAATGTCATAGTAACACAGAACAAAATAGAATGCAGATTTTCACTCAGATTTTCATATTTGAATTCAGAAAGATGCATGTTTAGAACGGGTTAAAAATGCGCTAAAGAGAGTTAGGTGGTTACCCGAAGAAGGCATGATCTCAGAAAACTCATTGCCCAAAATCTTGTTTTACCAATACGTTATTATGCCCCCAATGAGGGATTATACATTGGCCTAGTGCCCTGTGGCATATTAGAATTAGAAACTCCAACTCTTGTGGCAAACTTGGGTTGGGGGTTTGGCCGTCGAGTCAAGGGTGGATTCCATATAGCTCGTGGGATTGTAGTATTATAGGGTGTACCACCTAACTCAGAAGTAAAATAAAGAATGGTATAGCATCTACAGAATTGTTTTGAAGATCATTTGAAGCTGCCCATGAGTTTTAAATTATTTTATGCATAATGTTTTTATGAAATGCTCTCACTTATGTTATATATAAAAGTACATCATTTTGGATTGCTCTACGTACAAGTACATTTGTATTGACCCCCTATATTTCAGGATCTGAGGCACATTTTTGGGGTCCCGCTAAGCAGTAAATTATTTTTCTGAAGTTTGCAGTTAGTGAGCCTCTCTTATTTTGAAAGGTCTTGAATTTTAGACAGTACTACTTTATTTGTTTTTCATAGTCCGACTCGGGGTCTTTTCCCAGTCTTTAGATAGATGTTGGTTTTTAGATTGTTAGAGATTTCACAGACTAGCTTTTATGTGGTTTTGAATGTGTATGAACTAAATTCCAAATTGTTAAAGTGAACTCAGAACATTACCATGATTTCGTCTATTTATCTTTCTGCATTTTCCTTATTGTATATGAATGGTGTGTATAATTGCCAGTTAGAGAATGGTGCTTAGGCCTTCATGGTTTGGGATGCTCATCACGGCTGGGGCCTTGGCCTCGGTTCGGGTCCTGACAGAAAATAACTTAGAGCAAAGTTGAGCTAAGAGACTTTGAATCATCCAAAGTTTGGTATTCGATTCTATAAGGGTCACCTTTTAACGTGTATAACTTTTTATGTATATGAAAATTTTCAACTCAACACCCACCAAATTGTAAATAATTGAGCCAGCATTCCAACGATATCAATTTTGCCTTAATTCGATACCCGAGTGAAAAGTTATGATCATTTTCATCAGGACCAATAAGCCACCGTGATTATACCGCATCGCGGTGAGCTCCAAAAGCAGGATTTGCTGAAAAATTTAATTCGAAGGGTAGTTTAGACTTTTTTTGTCAACCCCAAGTCATGTTAACATCTTATTAAGACGTTGTTAGGGCATATTATATCCAAAAATTACTCAAAATCCTCTCAAAACAAAACCCTAAACTACCCTCCCAAAGATCAAGAATCCATCTTTAAGTTCAAGATTTCCAAGAAGCAAATCAAGATTCGGGTCTTATTCTTCAAACTAAATAATCTAAGGTACGTGAGATTTTCCTAAACTTCATGGGCATGGTGAAATTGTTTTAATAATATTTTGAATGTTGAGAAATCATATATTTATGAAGGGTTCTTGAATTTCATTTAAGAGCATGCATTGTGAACTCTTCTATTGGTATAGAGTTTTGGTCTTGAGGCCTTCCCTTGAACTAAAATTTCTACTTGTGTGTATATATATATATGTGTGTGTGTGTGTGTGTGTGTGTGTGTGTTTTCAATTTTTAAATATGAATTGAGAGCACGAATAATGAATTTCCCTCTCTCACTGTGTTATTTCTTAATTTACAAGTTATGAGTTACTCATTACATGTCTTAAAGCATGAACCGAGGATTTTACTATCATTTATGAACTTGGTGTTGGTTGTGAATAAAAGAGAGGGATATTTCTTGTTTTGTAAATTCTATATATGTGATAATTGAAAGAACTTCCGATTGTCTTGAGAAATTGACCACCACATGTTTAAGAATTGAAAGAGAAAATCCTTGCATAAGTTTTCATGTATGTTGAAATACAAACTCTCTTGTACTATTTGAATGATTTGGTATTCCAAACATTATGTTTTGAATTAAAGTATTGTAACATGATATTTTATGGCTTAGAGACATGACTTTCAAGTCTTGGTATGATGATACCAGAAGAGATAATGCCATGATAAACCCCGAACAAAATATAGATTTTATTAAGATTTTCAAATTTTGAATTCAGAAAGAATGCATGTCTTAAAGAGTTAAGAATGGGCTTAAAGAGAGTTAAGTGGTTACCCGAAGAAGGCATTTGAGTGTAAGGGCATATTGTCAGAAATCGTGTTTTGTCGATACGTGTTTATTATGTCCCAAAGAGGGACCATACGTTGGCCTAGTTCCCTTTGGAGTATTAGAGATAGAGACTCTAGCCCTTTCGGCAAACTTGGATTAGGGGCTTGACCGCCGAGTTAAGGGCAGATTTCATAAATCCCATGGGATTGTAGTGTTGTAGGGTGTACCACTTAGCTCAGAAGTAAGATAAAGAGTGAGTCATGATTTTAATGAAATGTTTCAAAGCCTTTAAAGTATGCCCGTGTGTTTTCATATATCGTATGTAAAGTTTTTTATAAATTGCTCTCACGTATGTTGTATAAAAGTACATTATTTTGGATTTCTCTGCATACCAGTACATCTGTATTGACCTCCTATATTTCAGGATCTGAGGCACAGTCCCGGGGTTTCGCTAAGCAATAGATTGGTGTGTCTGAGATTTGCAGTTGGTAAGTCTCCCCATTCCTAAAGGCACGGTTATTAAACATTGTTATTCAGATTTTGATTTATGGTCCGACTGAGGGCCTTGTCCCAGTTTTTAGACGTATATTTATTCTTGTATTGTTAGAAATTTTGCAGACTAGTGTCATGTATTTTGAATGTTAAGAACTTCCTTTCGAATTATTCAGTTTACTTATGAGATTGACCATGTTTCCGTATGATAATTTTTTGCATTTCTTTATTTTGTATGATCATTATGCATAATCGCCAGATAGAGATGGGCGTCCGAGCTTCATGGTTTGGGATGCTCATTGTGGCTAGAGCCTCGGCTTAGGTCGTGACATGCTATTACATAAACCTTCCCTCGCTGAAACTTAGACTTGATGGTATCAAGATCCTAAGCATACATCCTCTTCCCCATATCCAAAATCTTGTAAAACATTACAAAGTGTAACACCCCATATTATTCTGGGCTTGATTCATCCCTTAGAAGCATGCATGGGGAGTTTATGTCACGACCCAAGCTGAGACCCTGGCCACGATGGGTATCCTGAACCATAGAGGATCAAGCGCCCCTTTCTACTTGGCAATCATGTACACCATTCATATACTATAAGAAAATGCGGAGAAATAAGCAAACAGAATCGTGGTCTTTTTCTTAGTTCAACTGAACAATACAGAATTTAATTCATAAATATTTGAAAACCCACAAGAAACTAGTCTGCAAAATCACTAGCAACATGAAAACTAACATCTGTCTAAATACTGGGACAAGACCCCTAGTCGCACTGTGAACAAAATAAAATAGTCAAGGTTCAAAATCAAGGCCTTCAGAAATAAGGGAGGCTCATCAACTGTGAACTTCAGACAGACAATCTACTGCTTAGCGGGACCTCAGAATTGTGCCTCAGATCCTAAAATATAGTAGGTCAATACAAATGTACTGGTACACACAGAAATCCAAAATAATGTAATTTTATATAACATACGTGAGAGAAATTTATGAAATGTTTTACATACAATATAAGGAAAAATGCAGGGGCATATTTAAAAGACTTTGAAACGTTTCTTGAAAACATGGCACCCTCTTTGCTTTACTTCTGAGTTAGGTGGTACACCATATAATTCTACGACCCCATGAGCTATATGGAGTCTTCCTTAACTCAGCGGCCAAGCGCCCAACCCAAGCTTGCCGCAAGAGTTGGGGTTTCTGATTCTGATACGCCACAGGGCACTAGGCTAGCGTATAATCCCTCTTGGGAATATAATAACCCGTATCGGGAAAACATAATTTTGACCAATGACTTTTCTAAACTCATGCCTTCTTCGGGTAACCACCTAACATCTGTTAAACCCATTTTTAACATTTTAAACATGCATCTTTCTGAAATCAAATTCTAAAAATCTAAATAAAATCTGACTTTTATTCTATTTTGAGTCTGTTATGGCATTATCTATTTTGGTATCATCATACTAAGACTTGCAAGTCATATCTCTAAGCCATAAAATATCACGTTACAATTCTTTCATTCAAAATATAATGTTTGGACCACCAAATCATTCAAACAGTACAAGAGAATTTATATTTCAACATACATGAAAACTTATGCAAAGATTCTCTCTTTCAATTCTTAAACATGTGTTAGTAAATTTCTCAAGACAATCATGCAATTCTTTCAATTATCACATATATGACATTTACAAAATAACAAATATCCCTCTCTTCGATTCACAACCAACATCAAGTTCATAAATGATAGTCAAACCCTTGGTTCATACTTTAAGACATGCAATTGAGTAACCCATAACTTGTAAATCAAGAAATAACACAATGAGAGAGGGAAATTCATTATTCATGCCCTCAATTCATATTTAAAAGCTGAAAACACATTTATATATATACACGAGTAAAAATTCAAGTTCAAGGGAAGTCCTCAAGACCAGAACATTATCATCAAAAGGGTTCACAATACATAATTGTAAATGTAAATCAAAACCCTTTGTAATTACAAGATTTCTCAACCTTCAAACATAATAAAGAAAATGATTTCACCATGCCCATGTAGTTTAGAGAAACCCCACGTACCTTAGATTACTTAGTTTGAAGAATAGGACTTGAATCTTGACTTTTTTCTTAGAAATTTTGAACTTAAAGATGGATTTTTTTATCTTTGGGAGGGGAGTTAGGGTTATTGTTCTTGATGTAATTGAGTAATTATGGACATATAGTGCCCTAATAATGATTTAATCAACTGTTTACATGACTTGGGATTATGGGGAAAAGTCCAAACTGCCCCTTCGAAATTTAAAAGTTTAGCAGAATCCCATTTTTGGGAACCACCGTGTCACGTCAGGTACCAATACGTTAGGCATCACGAAGAATCAATATCTCATTGAGTTGTTGTTTTTAAAATCCAAACACGTCCCAACCCTTGTCTAAAAAGTCTTAAACTCCCCTGAGACAACCCCTTTACACTCTTGAACATGATTCAACTTAAAAATCTACATCTCGAGGTCGAAAAGATCGATTTGAAATCATTGAAGTTTAGGTGCATAAAAAATGATTGAGTATTTTTAACACTTAGGAAAAAATTTAGGTTGTTAGCTCCTTAAGCATTCTACTAAATGTGGTATCAAGTCGAGGATACTATGGGGTGTTACATTTTAAGGCCTGAAAATTTTTTGAAGTGTTGGGGTCTTAGTCATATTTTAAGTCTCTTAACTTCGAAGATTATTAAATTGGTCTTCCTGACCCTAAGGCATTGGTTTTTGAATTAATTCATGTTTAAGGTAGTGGGTAGTATGTGTCGGGGGAGTTTTGGGGTTTTCAAATGAGGATTGGGTCATATTTGGATTTCGATTCCAGTAGCTCATCGTGCTAGGAGCGTGTCGCGGTTCTTATAGCAATGGCACACCTATCGCATTGCGATGAGCCTCCAAAATGTAGTTTTATGGGTTTAACTACTTGAGGGGCAATTATGTCTTTTCCCCTCAATTCAATTCATCTAATCACAATTAATAACGTAAGTTAGGGCAAAAATTCCCCATCCTCTCCAATTTCCTCTCAAAGCAAACCCTTGTCTTTTCCCTCAAGAACAAGAATCCCTTCATTTTCCCCCAAGTAATCTTGAATTCAAGCCTTGCAAGTTCAAGAACCTTAATAAAGTATCAAGGTTAGGGTTCATCCTCCAAGTTAAGAAAACTGAAGGTACGTGGGGTATCCTAAATCTCATAGGGATAAGTTTTATGAATTTTACAAGATTTAATGTGTGTGTATATATATATATATATATATATATGCATGTATTATGATATTTGAGATTGTTTTGAGAGCATGCAGTGGAAACCCTAATTTATGATGAAATCTTATTTAAACTGTGGGGTTTTTCCCTATACTTTAATTATGTTCATGTGTATGGATGTAATGCGTTTAAGAAGTATATTATGAGCATGATTTATGAAATTCCCTCTCTCTTTTGCCTTGACACGTTATGGGGTGTTAAAATGCAATGTTAAATACTTGAATTTAAATGTTTAATGATCATTATGGATTTTCATTATTTTACGATCCATTAAGATGGTGTTTTCTTGCTTGATTTATATAAATACTCATTGAGTTAAATGGTTGATGATGAATTGAATGTGATTGGTGAAAAGATAACCACCTTATGATTTGAATCTTAAAAAGAGAACGTTCTGAATAACTTTTCATATGCTATTTGAAATAAGAACTCTCATGTGATGTTGGAACCTTTTGGTGGTCATTAACAAGATTTTTTAATGAAAGGGCTATTGATATGATATGGTATGATATGAATGACTTGCAAGTCTAGGTATAAGATACCATATTGTGATATGCCCTTAATAGAATATGAAAATAATTGTTTATAAGCATGAAGTATGGTTTAAAGGGTTAAAATTGGGCTTAAAGAGAGTTAGATGCTTACCGAAAGAAAGCACGAGTTGAAAGACTCAATGCTGGAATTGTGATTTGCCGACACAGGATTTTAGTGCCCTGTTTTGTGATTATGTGTACCTTGATTCATGTCATCCTAATTTGGGACTATGGTTAGGATCCCTGCTTTGTGATTTTGTGCACTACCATGATATGTTGACTTGATTAGGGATTTTGGCACCCTGCTTTGTGATCTTGTGTGTCACCCTTACTGATACTTCAATCCTTACGGTAAACTCGAATTGAGGGCTTGGCTGTCGAGTTAAGGGCGATAGCCCATAGGATTATATACTTGTAGGATGTACCATCTAGCTCAGAAGTAATGTAAAGATTTGAGTCATGATTTCTAGAAGATGTTTTGAATCTCAATAAATTATACCCATGTATTTTCAATTGTTTTATGCTGACATGTTTTTATGAAATGCTCTCATCTATGTTGTATACAAATATATTTTATTTTTGGATTATTCTATGTACCAGTACCTTGTGTATTAACCCCCTATATTTAAGGTTATTTGGTTTAGTCCCATGGTCCATCACATCAATAGAACACTCGGGATTTGACAAAATAGGTGAGCCATCCATCTTTTGGAAGGCATTTATTTATATGTTAAAGTCTTTTAGTATATGGTCCAGTCGGGGGTTTTGTCCCGGCCTAGACAGTTAGTATTCAATAGAAGCTTCGTAGACGGTAGTTGAAGTGTTGTATTGTCATATCTTGTTGACACATTTCAGGTTATAAGTTTCCAATGAACACTGTTATATCTTTCGCACTTTGATTTATGTATGGATTTGAAAATGATAGAATGCTAAGGGGTTTCTCTGGCCTTTGAGGTTTAAGATGCCCGTCGGGGCCACGGCCTCAACTTGAGTCTTGACAAACTTGGTATCAGAGCATAGTTCATGGTCCCAGAATGTCTAAGAAGCCATGTCTAGTAGAGTCTTTCTTATGGGTGTGTTGTGCACCACACTTATAATCAGGAGGCTACCGGGCATTTAGGAGTTATTTCTTATTCTTTCATGCTATAGCGTCACCATGCGAAAGTTATCCAAATTTTCTCCTTTACCTTAACTTTACAAGCCATGCCTTATTTTCGAGGCAATACTAGTTCAAGAGTGTAGATTTATAATGATGTGGTCCTTTCAGATTTAGTTATCCAAAAAGTTATGAGATAGCACAAGCACGTGGGGGGAGTCCTATAGTACCCCGTATTTCTATCTAGCTTCGATTCATCCCTAGAACATCAAAGATATTTCTTCATAGATGAATACCTTTTATTACCTGTGTTATTTTCAAGATTGTCACTTTTTATCATGTGAAAAATTGAATAAGCTTTCCATCGATACCAAATTTGCCCAAATCCGACACTCGGGCGAAGAGTTAGAGTCATTTTAGTTAGATAGTGTACCACCTGGTACTTTAGCACGGCGCAAGCCAGCCAAAATAGCAATAGTCAAAATTCAATAAACCTCTGCGATTAGGGCGCGTCGAGCCAAGGCTCAATTCAGAATTGTCAAACTCCAGTGCACCAATGTGATTCCACCACGTCGCGGTGCCATTCCAGCTCGCAACCAAGGTGGCAACACAATTTTTTTCGCATTGCGCCAACATGAGAAATTGGGATTTTCAAATTCCGTTATTTAATTTCAAGGGCTGTTTGGTAAATTCTTAAAACCCCAAATCAGCCTATACACGACATTAAACCCCTAAAAGACCTATTATCTCATTGTTTACTCACATCTCTCAAGAAATAAATCACTCTCTCTCAAAGATAGAAAACCCTAGCCCCCAAGTTCAAAAGCAATCTCAAGAATCCCTCCAAGAGTCTTCAAGAACTTTAAAAATCTAGATTTTCAGGTATGTTAGATGTTGATTCTTGGGTTCCTTCCACCCAAGAAGTTCAAGAATCCTTTTCTAAATTCAGAGATTATATATTTATGAGTTTTCATGATTTATGTGAATTGAAATTGAAGTTCATGTTGTTATTGAGTTTTAATTCATGTTTTGTTTACAAAGTTCCAAGTTTTTATCCTAATATGTGATGTTCATGATAAACCCCTTCAAGATCCATGTTGATTGATGTAACCATGTTAATTAGGTGTATTGAATGAAGTATGCTCCCCATATATTTGATAAAATGCTTATGTGAAGGAAATAGAGTCATTATAGCATGTTGACAAGAAATCCCCAATTGTGTATAAGTTAATGCATGCCAAGTGTTTGTTGAAAGGCCTTAGTGAATGAATTATGATATATTGCATGCATTCCTACTGATGTCCATTCCTTATTGAATGAATTATGAGATAATAGTATGCACTCCCTATACATTTACATATTTAAGACTTCTAAGTTCTTGAAGAGATGCTTTATTGATTGTGTTGTGAATGATAGTCTATTGCCATGTTATGTACGAGTTGTCCTGTCTTGTATTATTTATGTTATTGAGTCCTGGGGATATTTATACCAGACAAATTAGCTGCTTGTCTAGAGCTAGTATTAGTTTCATGATAATCTCAGTCATGCCATGAGTAGTAGTAGTATCTCAGTCAGTTACAGAACTTAGGAAATCTCAGTAATTGCAGTATCAGTAGCATTCCAACTTCAGTTCAGAAATTGATTTAGAACTTAGTAATATTATGCCAGTTAACGGAACTCAGTGAATCCAATTTAGCTTAGTTAAGCAAATACAATCAGTAACAGTTCAGTCATGTCTAGTATGAATTAGTAAATTAGTTCAGTGTCTTTTAGTTGGGAGTAAGATTCAGCACCGAGCGAACCTAGGGATGGGGGCTCACCCGCTTGATAGGACTGAGATCCCTAGAAGCAATCCCTAAGTTCCAGAACTACGTAGCCAGCGTAGGTATGAGATGTCACCCGTTAGATAAGACTGACATACTTCAGGATTACTCGCTAGTATAGGACTGGTCTCAGGGGTCACCCACTAGATTAGGACTGACCCCATAGCAGTTGTCTTTACCCGTGACACGGTACTGACACCCTTCCAGCTGGGGTTACAAGTTGAACCCCACTTCGGGGCATGTCGGTTAGATGACTACCTCCTACAGTCTCAATTTTAGAATCAGTCTTAGAAATAGAATTCAGTTCAGTAGCACAGATTCAGGACTGTTTGATACAGTCGATCAGTATCATTATCAATAGATTCAGAGATCACACTAGATAAGACTGATCTCAGGCTTAATTAATCATCTTTATCATTAGTAGATTCAGAGATCAACCGTGAGATAGGTCTGATCTCAGATTTAGTCAATCATTTTCATCATCAGTATACTCAGAGATTACCTACTAGATAGGACTGATCTCAACCTCAATCAATCAGAGATCCATATCAGTAGACTCAATAATCAGAAATCCAGTTATTAGTATTCAGTATTCAGTGTTACTATGATTTCAGTTATAGTTTATGCACTCATGCATGTATCCTCATTCAGTAGTCTTCTGATATTTAGTCAGTAGTGTTCATGCATGTAAACCCTTGCATTTAGCCTTACCTCATCTAGCGTACTAGTACATTCTCATGTACTAGCGCATACTTTTCTCTTGTTCCATGGTGTCTTATACCATAGGTTCAGAAGTACGGGATCCTGAGCACCCTTAGCAGTTCAGATTCAGCCAGCAGCAATAGACTTAGCAGTGAGTACCATCATTTGAGGTATTCCTCATTTTATTATTGCATTAGATTTAGCATTTCAGTAGATGGAGTTAGTTGGGGTTTGTCCCATCAACTCCTTATTCAGACAGTTTGGAGGCTTTTAGACTACAATGTTTTTTAGACTAGTTGTTCAAAAAGATATTTTAGTTTTGATATTGTTAAACTTTATTCAGTTGTATTCTTGTATTGAATCTTATGGCAAATTTCTGCCAGTTTTCTGCAATTTTATAGTATATTATGCAGTGCTCAGTTATAGATATCAGTTATGGGTTAGATTATGGTCCTTCGGGATTATGAGCACCGTGTGGTGTTTCGGGTACCATATTCAGGGCGTTACAATTCCATTAGTGCTCCAAAGGGTATTGATTCGAGTGTATACCTTTATCTTAATTAAATCATGCTTTTCAGCCTGAGGTACGAAGTGTAGTAAATTTCTTTCAGAATTCTTGTTGCAGATGTCATGCTTAAGGGTAATAACATGTGTCAGAATATTGGAATAGTACTTCTACCTGTGTAGTAAGCGAAAGGGGAAAGAAGGAGATGAACTCTCATTATGTGAAATAGTTAAGGAGATATGTGGAAAAAACCTTTGTGAGAGTGATTGAATTTGCTGGTCTTAGTGGGAGATCCATGAAGTAGGTGTAGTAATGATAGGCTTGAATGTGGTGATTGCTAAAAGTGAAAACCAATGTGTTATGTGGTTGTTACTCCTTGATTTTAGACCAAAAGGTGTTGATTATGAAGGTAGTGTGAAGTAATATTCTTAAAGGGATGTAGAGTATGGGGCCCCATAGCTTAAGCTAGCACCTTTTTTCTCTGAGTTGGACTTCAACATAGGAGTGTTATGCAGCGGGACTTGAACTCTTATGGTTAGATGTGTAATGGGAGAATTGTAAGTTGGAAATGACGAATTATGTTATTTATTGTTTGGGCCACAGACAAGTAATGTCTCTAAGTTTAAATCTATTCATTCCCATCTCCCGTGAAAACTCACTTCATGATTGTACTGAAGTAAATCAGGCCTATTATCACCAAATAAACTCATGCCTTATGTTGTGATGATTATGATCCCTAGAACTCATGTGCAAGGTCACCTCTATGTCAATTCTTATTATCTCACTCTTTGTGCTTACACGTTTCACTAGCAGTTATTATGAAGCTCTTTTGATGCCTTTGCATATTTTGTTGAGGAAAAATTTTTAATGTGAGGTTACGTTCCTTATTCCAAATTTGTAGAGTTCAACAAGTTCCTACCCATCATTTGGGGATGAATGATCCCAAGGGGGAGATAATGTAACATCCCGTATATTCTAGGATTGATTCATCCCTTAGAAGTATGCATGAGGAGTTTAAGGCCTGAAAATTTTTGTAAGTGTTGGGGGCTTATTCATATTTTAAGCCTCTTAACTTTGACACAAATCCAATTCACTTTTAGATGATTGATACTTCCAACTATTTCCTAACATATCAATTAAATAATACAATGGGGAAAAGACAAGTTAAAATGAAATGCTTGCATACTTTTATTGTTGCATACATAATGTTTCTTCTGATAGTATTTTTACATGCCCTTCAACTTGGCATCAAATCACATCTATGACCTCTAACTTTAGGTGTGAACAAGTAGGTACTTAAACTTGTATAAAGCTGAACAAATAGAGACACATGTCTTATGTGGCATAATACATGTAGGACTCCATATAGGACAAGAATTGGCAATAAAGGATGCCACATAGGACACATGTTTCTTCTTGATTAACTTAATACAAGTTTAAGTGTCTACTTGTGCACACCTAAAGTTGGAGGTCATAAATGTGATCTGAGGCCAAGTTTGTAATGATCCTTCCGGTTATTTTTCATGTTTTCATTTATCTTTGTTATTAGGGCTTCTCCATAGCTACCCCAAGTCATTTATGACTTACAGAGACCGACGGTTCAATTATCAAAAAGTTCATTTGATTTTTAGAGCCAATTCTATGTTTTGAATTCTTCTTTGGTTTCAAATAGACATTAGGCAAAAATTTTAGTAAAATGATCTCGGATGCAAAATTTGACTATGCCAACGATCTGAAATATTGATTTTAGTCTAGGAAGACCTTTGGTTTGGGTTCCAATGCACCCGAGCTCATTTTGACATATTGGTTGAAAAGTTAGAAAATTAAAATATGGGTGTGGGACCCACATTTGATCAAAACAACCTCTGATTACCCACATTTGATCAAAACAACCTCTGATTAAAAATCCTACTTCTCCATCACATCTAATTAAAAATCCTACTTCTCCATCATATCTAAATGTCAATTTTAGTCTATGGGGATCCTTCGTTCAGGTCTCAAGGCTTCCGAACTTATTTTGGGCTATTGAGCGGATTTTATGAAAAATGAAAATATAGGTATGGGCCCCACTTTTTGCTAAACGATCTTAGATGAAAGTTTTGATGATTCCAATGGATTTGAAATTTGGTTTACACTTAAATTTCACTATTGGGTCATGTTATTTGGGTTTTGAATGAGTTTTGAGACTATGCTATCATGGGGATACCGCATCTCTTTATTGAGGGGGTCTATAAATAGACCCCAAGGTCGTAAATTTGGGCATTTTCCCTTCATCTTTGGGAACCTAAAACCCTAAATGGGTATGGTAACTTAAGATTTCATCATTTTATTGGTGAATTGTTGAGTTCTTGACCCAAAACCCCAATTTAGATTAGGGCTTGATTTAGCACCAAATTAAAATTTTTTTTGTACCCATTAATTAAGGGTTATTATTCCTTGGTGATGTATGAGCATGGGGTTGACCTCAGAAATACAATTTCTATACGTGGGACCTACTTGGGGTTTTTGGTGTCGTTTTTGGACCTGAAGCACAACAGTGCAATATGGGTATCTTTAGACTTGTATTGATGAGTAGATTATATTTTTGATAGCATGATGGCATTTTGGGGATTGTTAAGTGAAGATGATCATGTGGTGCATGATATGGGATTTTGCGGTTCAGCATTGAGGTAGGCTTCTACTCTTCTTCGAAGATGATGTGTGTTATGTATGGCATGTGAATATGAATGTTAGGCTTGATTATGAATAAATAACCTAGTATTGATTATTGATGTTTGGGAAATTGGATGAGGGTTTTGGATTCGTAAGGTAGTATGTTTATGACCCTTTTAGGATCCTATTGTCTTCTCCCTAGATTTAATTAGTTTATAGTATGGAAATGTTATGATGATAGGTTTGGGATGTGGTTCCAAGTGTTGGAATCATGGTTAGTGTGATTGACCTAAGTTAGGCTAGTCTAGTGATCTTGAAACTATATCTTAGGGTAGAATTGACATAATTGGCCATGTTTCTAAACGAATTTCCTATTTTAGAATTGGTTATGGCTTACTTGACATCTAAAAGTTGAACTAGATACCTTAGCCTAGTTTTGGGTGTAGTTTGCCTAATATGGAGATTGAGGATTAGAAGTGGGATCATCTGGCCCACTTAGGCCAAGACTTATGTTAGCTCTTGTGGGCTTAGTTACGGATAGTAGGCCTAGTTGAGACTAATGAGTCTTATTTATGAGATTTACTTGGTAAATTGATAAATTATGATGATTTTTGCCAGATTGTGATTAATGGACTATAGATATGTTAATTTTCTCTTAATTATGATATTTGGCCCATAGAGATGCATTTTCCTCTTAATTATGATATTTGGCTCATAGAGATGCCTTTTCCTCTTAGTTAAGATGTTTGGCCATAGATATGCATGTCCCTCTTAGTTATGATATTTGGCCTGGTGAAGCATGTTTAAGGTGGTTGATGATTTGTTTAATGATATTTTCAATACTGCAGGAATGCCTGAGGCTTGGAGATGGAGTACGATTATTCCATTATATAAAAATAGGGGTGGCATTCAGAGTTGCACAACTATAGGGGTATTAAGTTGTTGAGTAACACTATAAAAATTTAGGAGAGGATGGTTGAGCGAAGATTAAGAAGGGTCGTGTCTATTTTGGAGAATCGGTTTGGTTTTATTTCTAGTCGCTCGACGACAGAGACAATCCACCTGGTGAAGAGATTGGTGGACTCGAATAGGGAAAGAAAGAGGGATTTGCCCATGGTGTTTATCAACCTGGAGAAGGCGTATGACAAAGTGCCTAGGGAGGTTCTTTAGAGATTCTTGGAGGTAAGAGAGGTTCCAGTGGCATACATCAGAGCTATTAAGGACATGTACGAGGAAAGAAAGACTCGAGCGAGGACGACAAAAGGAGACTCAGGGTATTTTTTGATCGAGATAGGGTTGCATCAAGGGTCGACACTTAGCCTGTTTCTATTTGCATTGGCAATTGATGATTTGACGCAAAGTATTCAAGGTGAGGTGCCTTGGTGTATGTTATTTGTGGATGATATAATTTTGATTGATGAGACACGGGAGGGGGTGAATGAAAACTGGAGGTTTGGAGGTAAACCCTTGAATCTAACGGGTTCAAGTTGAGTAGGTCCAAGATGAAGTATATGGAATACAAGTTTAGTGACTCGAGTCAGGAGGATGAAGTGGTGGTGAGTTTGGATTCCCAGTTTGTTTGTAAGAGGGACAGTTTTAAGTATCTTGGGTCTATGATTCAGGGGAATGGCGAGATTAATGAAGATGTCTCTAAACGTATTAGAGCAAGTTGGATAAAGTGTAGGCTCGCCTCAGGAGTATTGTGTGATAAAAAGGTGCCCCTTAAGCTTAAAAGTAAATTCTATAGAGTGGAAATCCGTCCGGCCATGCTGTATGGAGCAGAGTGTTGGCCAGTCAAGAACTCTCACATTTAAAGATTAAAAGTGGCAGAAATGAGAATGTTGCATTGGATGTATAGACTTACTAGAGGGGATAGAGTCAGGAATGAGACTATCAAGGAGAAGATGGGAGTGGCTTTGGTAGAGGACAAGATGTGAGAAGGAAGGCTGAGATGGTTTGGGCATGTGATGAGGATGGGAACGGAGGCCCCAGTTGGTAGGTTTGAGAGGCTAGCTTTGGATGGCTTTAGTAGGAGTAGAGGTAGGCTAAAGAAATACTAGAGAGAGGTAATTATACATGACATGGAGCAGTTATATCTTACTGAGGACATGACCCTAGATAGGAAGGTGTGGAGGTTAGAGATAAGGGTAGAAGTATAGAGTGAGTGTGTGGGTTGTAGCAAAGTGTTAGCAGAGCTCTGGTTTAGCCGAGTTAGTAATCCTAGGACTGTGTCCATTAGTAGGAGCCTTTAGTCAGAAGAGTTTGGGTGTGGTGGGTGGTTTTGGTCTGTGAGTGTATGTTACTACAACGCGGGTGTCCTATTTCTTATTTCTAGTTTGATTTGCTTGTATTTCTCTTATTTCATATTTCTCTGATATCTATTTTTAGTATTTCTTACTCCTTATTTCTGTTATGTTATCTATCCTGCTCCATGTTTCACTAGACCTATGTACTATTCTCTATCCTGAGCTGGGGGTCTATCAAAAATAGCCTCCCTACTTCTTCGGAGATAGCGGTATGGACTGGGTATATTCTACCCTCCCTAGACCTCACTTTATGGGAATACAGTGGGTTTGTTGTTGTTATTATTGTTGTTATTATTGTTGTTATGATGTTTGGCCCATAGAGATAAATTTTCCTCTTAGTTATGATATTTGGTCTATAGAGATGCATTTTCTCTTAGTTACAATATTTGGTCTATAGAGATGATTTTCCTCTTAGTTATGATTATTGGGCTTATAGAGATGATTTTCCTCTTGGTAATGATGAATGACCTATAGATATAAGATGTCTAATATAGGTGATATACTTATTGATATTATGCCTCCTATATGTGAGATAATTATAGATATGCCACAGCTTGTAAATATGATTGTCGATATGAGTTTCAGATATGTATATGGACGTAAGGCCGTGATTATGATTTTGTGATTATTCCAGATATATTATTGGGCTAAGGGTCATGTTATGATATTGGTTGGATATCCGGAAAGTATTTATCCTTGTAAAGGATACGATTGTTGAATATGGACCCATATATGTTTATGTTGCCTACGATTCATTAACTGAATACTGGTAATGGCATGCATAGATTTGATACCCTCATGATTATTATATTGGTATTGATGTAATCCAAGCTGCAATACGACCTTATCACTGTTTTTCTAAATAAGGGTTAGAACCCATCACCTTAACAGTGGATTTCTTTACTATAATAATTGTCTAACTAAATGAAATATTTAATACGTATAAAAAAGGTTAAGAATATTGTTTTAAAAATTTGATCGAGACAGATTCCGGTCAATGACTTAACAATAATATTTACTTCATTCGTGAGATATTTTGACCCTTTCTACGCTTTTACAATGATTTAGTCTCAAAGATCATTTTGGGCAATAGACTTACGAATTTACACTCTTTTATCCATGGCTTGAGTCTGTGCATTTAATATACATCTATATATATGTATTGATGATTATGATGATATATATACCTGGTTTGAGTTCAAAAAATATTGTTTTAATGATATATATACCCAGTTCTAGTCTAGAGGATACTGTTGTATGACATATATACTCGGTTCGAGTCCATTGGTTACTGTTGTGATAATATATATACTCGATTTGATTCCAAAAAATACTATTGTGATGATATATATATATATATACCTGGTTTGAGTTCGGAGAATATTGTGATGATATGATGATACCCAACAAGGCCAGAGGTTGATTAAGATGATGATGATGGTTACAATGATAAGATTGTGATGTTGATTGTGTACCTTGCATTCATTCTTGCATGTGCATCGCCTATCACCAGTAAGTGCCTATGTCTATCAGCCGGTATGGGATGGCTGCATGGATATGGGTGATGAATATGCCTTGTGCTGTTGTATGTTGATTGAAACTTCTGATCCTGGGGTCGAGGGGGTACGCATAGGCTCGGCTAGGTGTTTGGTTTCCAAGAATAACCGGTTACTCACATTGCTATTGATATTGTTATTGTCAATGTTATTATCATTATTATGACTAGCTTATGACAGATTGGTCATTGATTCAGTATCAAAATTGAGGTATTTTCCTGTCCTCTTTTATCTTACGATTGCATTATTATTCATGATTAATTCATGTCTAGCCATGTGAGTTAGAAACCCTGATTATGACAGTATTAAATCCTGATCAGATTATAATGAGGTCTTAAAATGAGGACATGATGATTTAGGTTATGCTTTTAGTTGACCTCATAACTATACATATGTATGTATGTATGTATGCATGCATGTGTATATATATAGCTATACGTAGCTATGGTACTACTGTATATCCCTATTTCATTTGTTCATATTGTATATTTATTCCTTGGCCTTGTATATTGTTATCTACCTTTCTTTCGCCATTTATTTCCATATTAGCTTGGGATATACGGTATAGTATTGAGATTTATGAATTTGGACATGAATAGGACAGTTCATCCTTGATATTTCCTTAGCCTTATTATGTTACTCTCTTGGACAAGAATAGAAGAGGCTATCCTTATTGCCTCATTGACTTGTTATATGATTTATGGACTCTTGGGTGTAATTTCCATTTTGTTTACATACTGTATATATCTTCTTTATCTTTGGAGCTCAGTTGGCAGTTTCCTACTGAGTACCATTCATTTGGTACTCATACTACACTTCTGCAGTCTGCAGATCATAGTATGGATTATCACCATTGTTATGCGTGTCATACGGAGCAACCATGGTTCGTAGACTGAGACTGAGCTCCTGACGTTCAGAGTATTACTTACCTCCCTCTTATATATTAGACAAGTCTCTATATTGTATTCGGAGATAAGTTGTATCAGTGTAATTCCATTGATATTTTACTCTTGTACTCTTATGATATTAGAAGCTCTTGTACTGATACCACCAGGTTTTGGGATTCACTTATGTAATTGATCTTTATTTCATTTATTCCGGATTATTTTCTTTATATTTTTTAGTTGTCTGGTACTAGCCTTTATGGACTACAGGTTGGGTTTGCCTACTGGTGGGTTATAGTACGTGTCAGAAATTGGGTCATGACAAAGTTAAAGGGCATGTATATGTCCTGTGCCTTTAAAATATAAACAGTGTGGTTTGGTTAATGATATCTATCATCCTTCTGTGATGAAAAACTAATGTCTATAAATATGATATTCAATTATGTGCCTTGCTATGTGACACCGCCAAAAAACAAATTTAAATATTTGATATAAATCTTACTTACAAGTTTGAACAAAACAAAGTAGACTATGTGTTACTTCAATTTGGTAATTTGTCTAAAGAATTCGTGAAATATGAATATGGTTAAAATTTGCATTTCGCATAAGGTATCTCACACTTGTCGTAGTAGTATAATTCAAAAAAAGTGTATGTCATCACTGCATCTCACAACTTTTGCAAACTCATTTCCACATGATTTGCATGCCCCGGAACAACACAGGAGTCCAGAATACCACACGAGGCGTATGGGCATTTATCATCATCCTGAGATATAAAAATAAAACAATCTTGATATCTGCATGTATCTATAACTAAGATGTCCAACATATTTGAGGCATAGATTACACAAGGCATGATACTGAATTTTAGTTCTAGACGAACATAGCCTAGTGTCAGCATCAAATCTAAATAAGGATACTACACTGAAATCAAGGCTAGTACCACGGGCGTCAGCTTCCATTCTTGCAATTTGCAACCAAAAGATTTGAGTTGATCAATTGTATAATAATTAAGTTACCAGTTTCAAAAAAAAAATTGTATGCCAATTGGATACAGAATATATTTCACATATAGACGGAGGGAACTTTTCAAAAATCAGTAAGGCAAAATGGTTTAGTAGATCCTTGTACTATATCGGTTTTGTAAGTTGAACACTTTTACTTACATGTTTGTCATCTGAACCCCTAAACCCACTAAAAAGCAACGTTTTAAACACTTTTTTTATGAGTGTAATACACTCGTCCACGTCAGCTTCCACGTCAACTTCCACATCATTTTAAATACTATATTAAATTCCACATATTTTTTAAAATGACACAAAAATTTATAAAAAATAAAAAATTTAAATTAAATTTTATTTTTTAAAAAAGAAAAAAGGTGATCTTCTCCATCTTCTCTCCTCCATCTCTCTACTCTTTCTTCTCCATTACCAAATCATTTCAACACTCCAAATTTATTACTAAATTGGTATGTGTGACACTAATAAAAACAACCAAAGTACATCATTTTTCCCATAAAATCCAATTAAACATTGTTTTCGTGTCCACAGATTTCACCTTTTTTGCCTTTACTTCAATAATCACAATTTTTCTCTCCATGACTTTCTTGAAAATCTGATTTTCTTGCACTTTCTTTATGGTTGTTCTTTGATATCCTTATTAGCATAAAAAGGTTTATGTGAAGGGGATTCATTAGATTTGTATAAAAAGGTAAGATTTTGCTTTTTTGTGTAAAGGGTGTTGACAGATTTGTATAAAATGGTGTGATTTTGCTTTTTTTTTTTTTTTTTTGGGGGGGGGGGGGTGTTTATGGTTCTTGAAATCGATTTTTCTATAAAGGGTATTCATTAAATTTGTAAAAAAAAGTGAGATTTTGCTGTAATTTTGGTTTGTTTTCTTTGTCGTATATGGTATTTTTATGTTTTATGTTTGCTGAATTCAATTTTTCCGTAAAGAATATGCACAGATTTGTGTATTTTCTTAAGATGGTTAGGTTTTTTGCTGATCGTTTGTTGAGTTTTCGCAATCTGAAGGAAGGGATTTTATTGATTTTCAGGTGTGGTGAAGGAACCCAGATTTTGATTATATTGAAAATTTTGGTTTCTTAAGGTTTTGCTGATTCTTTTGATGTTTCTCATTAACAATACAAGTTCTCACTTGCAGCTTGAGGCTACTAAAAATTGGGAGGAAACAATTGATGATATCATCAATAATTTTGAGAAACAATACGACGGAAACTCCTGGACAATATTTTCTACTACTGAAAGGGTGTCGATCTTATAGTATTAATGGAACTACTAGTTGTTCGATATCCAATTTGGCTGCTGATATGTTGGGAATGCATCACCATTTTGCGTATAGCCTTCCCAGTTATGGCAAGTGAAGAAAAAATTGCTCAAAAAAGTTGCTACCCGTATCTTGTTTTTGACAATTTTGAAGTTGGGTTGTGAAAAAAATTAAAATTTTGATGTTTTTATACACTTTGTTTAAGGTTGTTTTTGTTTAAGATTGGAATTTTGGAAGTTGATGGCCATGGCTATTGTTGAGGGAACTGGACGAGGGCTGAGGTGGGGTGGGGAGGGGTTGAATGGGAGTGGGGGTTGGGGAGGGAATTTATTTATTTTTTTAAAATAAATTTATTATTTTTAAAATTATTTTAAAATTTAAAAAGATGGAGGAAAAAAAGGACTTTTTTTTAATTTTAATATTATTTTTTAATTATTTTAATGTAAAATTAATAAAAAATTGAGCCCCACTCGCACCCTAGGCGCGTGCATCCACGCGCCTCGTCCTAGTCAGCGCTTTTAATGCCACATAGGCCTGGTCAACAGTCAAAGAGTTTGAAATATTATTTTTTAGTAAGTTCAGGGGTTCAAATGACAAACATGTAAGTAGAAGTGTCCAACTTACAAAACCGATATAGTACAAGGGTCCATCGAACCATTTTGCCAATCAGTAATAGGAGCTTAATGAGATCCAAGGATTACTATATATATATATATATATATATATGTATATCCTAGATTTCAGTTTCAATAAAACTCTAATATTTCAGCAAGGGACTCTTCAATAAAGCCCTCTTTTGGTGTGGTATGTGTCCTATAACTTTGAAGGCCTCTTTTTCCGGTCAAGCTAATATTATTCGCAAGTGTTAGAAGTGAAAAAGAACATTGAAGATTTGTCTATGTATTCGTGTGCTATTTAATTTGATGTTCTATTAAAGTATGTAATCTGTTTATAACTATGCATGGAGTATGAAGCAGTTGCTGCTAATTACGGCTCAAATGGTGCACTAGTAATGGATATACTAAGCTTCACTTGGAACTAGATTCACTAATTATCGTGGACATGCTTAGAAATTTGAAACATCACACTGCTTTCCAGAAGCTAATGGTGTGGCAGACTGTTTTGCTAAATAAGCATCATCTAGCGGGAATAATACTTCCTATTATGCTCATTAACAACTCCCTAGAGAAGTGCAGGGGTTGTTCCTACTAGAATAAACGCCAACTACCAAGCATATGCAACATTCATCTATTATCAAAATGCGCAAAACAAATGGAAACATGGTTATTTTACTATTCCAACTGAACAATGCAAACATAAGTTCAATAAAACTCAAACCATCTAATACACGTCTGTGAAATCTCTACTACAAGTGAAAACAATAATTTTCCTGAAATCGGGACAAGGCCCCCGGCCGGACCATGAACTAAAACCAAATGAGATCAACATAAGTGAACAAGATGCCTTTCGAAGTAAGGGAGGCTCACCAACTCTGAATGTCTGACAACAATCTAGTGTTTAGCAGGACCGCTAGACTGGCCTTAGAACCTGAAATATAAGGGGTTAATACAAATGTACTAGTACGCAGAACAATCCAAAAACAAAATACAGTTTTATGTAATATAGGTGAGAGCATTTCATAAAACATGTCAGCAGAAAATATTTGAAAACACATGGGCATAATCGGTAGGTTTCAAAACATATGCATGAATCTCAACTTAACTTTTTGTCTTACTTCTGAGCTAGATGGTACACCCTACAATCTGTAATCCCATGGGTTATATGGAATCTGCCCTTGACTCGGCGGCCAAGCCACAAACCCAAGTTTGCTGCAAGGATTGGAGTATCTGCTTATCTACTATGCCAGAGGCCCATCACCAACATATAATTTCCCTTTCGGGTAATATAAAATCATGTCGGCAAATCATGGTTTCAGGTAATGAGCTATCATGGACTCATGCCTTCTTCGGATAACCATCTAACTCTTTTAAGCCTAATTTTTAGACCCTTTGAAGCATAACTTCTTCTTGAAAATTTGTTTCTCTTATTATCTTTGGGCACATCAAAAATCGGATATCGTCATACCCTTTTTTTATTTCAAAAGATATTATTGACCACCCAAAAGATCACCAAATTAAAACAAAAGTTCATAGTTCAAAATAGTTGAAAACTAAACCATTCTCTCTTCCAAACTTTATCTATGTTGGTCACTTTTTCCATCAATTTAAAACCATTCTTAATGGGTAACATGATCACTTATAAAAAAAGTAAAACATCCCTTTCATTATCTCATAAAGATAGGACAATTTGTACATAACAGGCTTAAATATTTAGCAATGTGTATAACCCAGTCTCAACGTGTAAAATCAATGAAATTCATAGAAAAAGAGGGAACTACATATCCCACACTCTCAATTAATTTCACAATTCTAAACATCACATGATCACATGAAAAAAATATTTTGAGTTTAGGACTTCATACCATAATTTTGGCAATCCTTCATCAAGATGCAATATTTTTAATACAGGATTACCAATGATCTCGAAAAAATTTTGTATGTACACACCTATAACCTTTAAAAAAGTTTGAAAATAATAAATCCATGCCTATAGGTTTTAGGATAGTCCTACATACCTTAACGATGAAGAAATCATGAAGAAAATTGGCCCTTTAAGCTTGAATCTCCAAACCCTAAGTTGTTTTTCTCTTTTTATATTTTTGGAAGATAAACTAGGGATTTGAGAGCGTTAAAACATATTTAGGGACTTTGATTTCATGTAAGTATGTTTAGGGACTGTTATAGGATGTAAAAAGACTTTGTTGTCCTTGAAATAACTTAAAAATGAAGCCCCTATACCGTAAAACATCAAGTGGAAGACACCCAGCCCATAGCCTAACCACAAGTGGTAGGCGCCTAGTCCATGGCATAGCTTAAGGTGGGTGACGCCTAGGCCATCACCTAGCCTGTACAGTGTCTCATTCAAACACTCATAACGTTTGACTCCGGACTCAAATTAACAAATGGTCAGAGTCGTTGAAAAAAAGACTCAAAGGGCTTGAAGATAGGAATGGATAAGCTCTATTGATAGATCATGTGTGATAAGGAAGAAGTTGTAGTTAAATCCAGCACTTCAAGATAAGTTGAAGAAAGAGTTATACTCGAATAAGGAGATTAAGCTGAAGTAGAAGTTTTACCTATTCAAGGAGTTCTACTTGAAGAAGGACTTTGACTTAACAATAAACTCTGATGAGTTTAAGAGTCCAGCTGAAGATAAAATATTGATAACATGAAGGACTGCAGGAAGAGTTGTTGTTAAATAAATAAAGTGATAGACATAATCACTAATGCACTTAAAAAGACAGTAACATATCGACAAATTATCTGTGATGTTCCAAAGTTTGAAGCAGTCAAAGTTAAACTTGTTTCTATTACTTAGAGTTAACGAGTCTTATACTATATGTATTAGGTTAGTTCTAGAGTTGTATTGTTTTCTAGTCTTAGTTAAGTATAAACTAAGTTAGGAGCATTGTCTCCAAGTTGGGAAACTGATAGACTTGGGAACACTCACCTTGGGAAGGTTTGTTTTTGTAGAAATAGGAGTTAGAGTTTAATTCCTAGATTACAAGAGTCTTGTAATTTATTTATTATTAAGGCTCAGTTGTTTTAGTGAAGTTAAGGATAAATCCTGTAGAGGTACAGGTCGTGGTTTTTTACACCTCTTTGAGCCGGGTGTTTTCCACGTAAACATCACTGAGTAATTTACTTACTGTTTTATCCAGATAAGAACACATTAGTTAACCTATTCCATTAATAGGTAATTGTTAGCCTAAACTAAGTAATCAGTAGGGCACGTACTCTAACACAAACCAAGATTACTACTGATGAATTGGCTCTTCTCTCTTTGAAATCCTAAGTCATTTTAGACCCCTCTCACTTCCTGGATGAAAGCTGATCTCAAGCTGCATCTGTTTGTCATTAGGTTGGAGTCACTTGTGGCTCCCACCACCATCGAGTGAAGTCCTTGAATCTTTCTAATATGACTCTTACAGGCAGGATTCCCCATGATTTTAGAAACCTCACATTTCTTGCTTCTATTAACTTAGGAAGAAATAATTTCCATGAAAATTTGCCTCAGGAAATGACATATTGGCATCGGTTTAAGTTTCTTTATCTAAGTTTTAACAACTTCAGAGGGGAGGCTTGATGGAGTGTTTTATTCCACTGAACACAACAAAACCTGGTCCCAAGACTACGAATAAAATAAATAATAATTGAATAAGAGATAGTGCAATAAAGTAAATAACACAAAAAGGTCATGTGGAAACTTCTTCTCTCAAGGGAAGTAAAAACCCTAACCTGCCATGAGGATTTTCAAACTTCACTCTTCTTCAAGACACCAAGTGATTACAAACTCCTACACTAACTCTTGTAATAACTCTATCACAAGACAAGTGTGGTAACTCTAACACATTTTCAACCTACTAACTATAGTCACACATCCTAGGCAACTCTACCTAGGACATAACACTTGAAAGAAATGAACAAGTACTTGACCAACTTACAAATGACTCGTACAACCATTTCGAGTTACTTTGACTAGAACTAAGACAAGGATAAGCTACACATTTACTATGACTTATAATCAATAGTAGATCTTCAATATAAGACCAAGAAAATCAATAATAAAACACACATACTATACTTAAGTTGAGCAAGCTATCAGTTCCCTTGTATGAGCTGTGTTCATAAGCGATTTATTCTTCTTTAAAGTTTTGTATTGATGTTAGAAAATACTAGGTTTTGTTGTGAGTAAATGACCCTTATATATGAGACAAAAAAATCTAGGTATCTTGCTATTGATCAAGGTTCAACTCCTCTATTGCTGTGCCACCAACTTTTCTACAAAACTGAGAAAATAAAGATACAGATAAGTTAATGTATGGACATTGGAGCTACACTGACATGAATGAAACAGAGAGATATAAGGCATGTAGTAGACAAAAATAGGAGGAGATACTTCATTAAAAACAATCTAGTACCAATTACATTATAATGATTAAAATATTAAAATAATTAAAAAGTGCCACAACAGACAGAGACAAGAAAGAATGGGGCCAATAATAAGAGAACGGGAAAATAAACAAATAGGGATTAGAAGGATTTGATCCTAAGTACAAGGAGGTTTGGGATCTAGGGACTTAAGAAGTAGATCCATTTGAGCACTCTCTGCAATGTGAGCACTTAACAACTATTTGGTGAGATCCTGATATGTCATGGTTTCATGGTACTTTCGATGCTTAAAAATATAAAAATATGCAAATACTTAGGTCATTTTGTTAGATATGATGTGTATTATGTATGTGTTGTGGGATAATTAGGTTGGAAGTGGCGTGGATCAGAATTAAAAGAAAAAGATCTAAAAAATCAAAGTAATCAACTGGGCCACGAGTCAATGGGTAACGATATAACTCGTAGCGCAAGTCATGGTATTGAAGTTTGCTTACTGAAGAATTGAAGTTTATGTTGATTACGACTCATTAGGAGTGACAACGATTCATAGTATAAAGTCATTCTAAGAAAATTAGCTAAAGTCCTATAGATATACAAGTTAAAGCCCCCAGTGGAAATGACAGGTGACTATGAGTCGCTATTAAAAGCCATGAATCGTATGAAAGAATCGTGTTGATTATAGAGAGGGATATCCTAAGAGGTGAAATTATACTGGAGTGACAATGGATCCAACCAACAACTCATTAGGAGTGACAACCAGTCGTCATCACTTAGTATAGAAAAGAGCAATGAGAGCTGCCAATGAGTCATCGTTAGTCCAGACAACTCATTGCCTAAGGCGTATCCACTACCGACTTTATTTTCCTATTTTGTTTTACCTAAGCTTTCCTTCTGTGGTTTTTTCTACTTTCGATAGGTGTCAGCCCACAAATCGGTGAGTGGGTGCAGCCTCTGAAAAATATTTTGGGTGAAACTTCTCGGACGGTCCTTTGATGGCCTATTAAATAGATTGGATTCCATTGATTGGGCTC
>NC_061114.1:12471905-12515740 GCF_002878395.1 Capsicum annuum | reverse complement strand
TCGGTATGGGCTCCAATAAAAACTTTGGGTAAAACTGTAATGACCCGTCAGGTCATTAACCGTGTTCTTGATTATTTTTGCCAACAGAGCATATCCATAGCCATCCCAAGTCATTACTGACTTGCTGGAATCGATAGTTTGGTTACCTGATGGTTCGTTTTGCTTTTAGAACCAATTTTTCATTTAGAAGTCTTCATCAATTCCAATTGGCCGCCGAGCGAAAACTTCTATAAAATGATTTTGGATGAAAAATTCATGTGTGCCAGTAGCTATGTAATATTGATTTTAGGACAGGTAGACCCTTGGTTCGGATCCCACAGCACCTGAGCTCATTTTGACTCATTAGTTAAAAAGTTTTAAAAAAAAACAAAATATATGGGTGTGGGACCCACAAGTGGGCTAAATAACCTCAGATGAAAAATCTAACTTCACCAATGCATCCTAAATGTCTAATTTAGTGGATTACATAGTTCGTTTGCAAAAAACGGAGTCTAAATGAATCCGGGAGGTCAAAAATAAGTTTTGATCTTGCGAGCCCATTTAAACTTGTATAAAAAGGACTTTTGGCCAATTTTTGAGATATTCTTCAGCATTTTGAAAACCCTAGCATCCATAAATGTTTGTTGACAAAAAATGAGTCTTGTGGGTTGATTAGAAGCTTAGCAACTTGTGTAATCCAAATTTTTTCTACAATTCTAAGGTAAGATTCCTTCAAATTTGGTATTTATTTCTTGATTTCTAGACCAAAAACCCTAAGTATTTGAGGCTCAATTTTACCGACAAATTTGATTTATTTACTTAAATTTCTTGAGGGTTTTATCTCCAAACTGATATTTAGACTACGGGTCGGTCTTGAAAACTCATTTTTCGAAGGTAGGACCCACTTGGAGTTTTGGTGTCCATTTGAAACCCATGGCACAATGGTGCTATAATGGGTATTGCCATTCTTGTTTTAATGCTTAGATTGTATTGTTTATAGCATTGCTTGTGGAAGAGGAAGCTTCTCAGAAAGAAAAGAAAAAACTCATTGGTTCGTGAGTTGCTTGGATTCAAGGTAGGTTATGCTTACCCGTAGTCTAGATTGAGCTTGTTTGTAATATAATCATTGATATCTTGCGAGATTGGGTGGGGAATTTAGACGATGGTTGGTTAAATGGTGAACTTGGGATTTATTAATTGCTATAGGCCATGGATTTGTAAGGTATGATAGTTGACCCTTAGTCTAGGACCTTAGTTAGCTTAACTATGGTCTCATGACTAGTGTGAGAACACTATAGTTATTCTAAGTAGACATGAATGGTATACTTCTCAATTCTTAGAAGTGTATTGACTTATATAATTCCTATCTAGGAGATGACCTTGGTGTTGGGTTGACTTAGGAAGGATTCTTGGAGAGACTTTCCCTGTAGACCTAGAAAGGATTTGTAAGACCTTATAATTAGGTATGGATGACTTAGCCTAATTCCGGGTAGAAGCTAGACATGTGATAGTATTCTTGGCATTCTCGGGATTTAGAAGTAGGACTTGACCCACCTTAAGCTTGAACTAAGTAAATGCTTAGCGACCTAGATATATATATATATATATATATATAGTTGTGATGGTTGCACTCGATTATCAGATTATCTTATGATCATGACTTGAATACCCTTGTTAAGTGATTATTGTGCATGTTTGGTAAATACTCTTGCTCTTGTTGATGCTCACATTACGTGTGAAGCTTATTAGTAAGGAAAATTGGCAAGTATTATCCCACATCCCTACTTCTTTATATATTGTGAGCTTTTGTGTATGCTTATTGGTTTGGCTATGCATGTGGATGTATGTTGTTGTATCTAGAGAAATATGTGATATTATGATGATGACCGATTTGAATCTAGATGAATATGTGATATTATGATGATGCCCGGTGAATTCGAAGGAATATGTGATATCATGATGATACCAAGTTTGAGTTCGGAGGAAAATATGACATTATGGTGATGATCAATGAATCCGGAGGAATATGTGATATTATAATGATGCTCGATTTGAGTCCAGAGAAATGTGTGATATTATAATGATGCTCGATAAATCTGGAGGAATATGTTGATATTGTGATGATGCCCGGTGAATCCGGAAGAGGTAAGAACATTATGATGCCATGTGGGGAAAATTTACTTATATACATTGATATTTGTAAGGTTAGACCGTGTGGGGACAATTTTCTACATGCTTGAATTATGAGGTCTATTGTAATACCTTGTACTTGTACCTAGTATAAATTCGTCCCTAGAACATCAAAAATCTTGAAGATGAATACCATTTATTCCATGTGGTATTTTCAAGATTTTGACTTTTTATCATGTGAAAAATTAAATAAACCTTCCATCGATATCAAACACTCCTAAATCCGATAATCAGTTGAGAAGTTATGGCGTTTTTAGTTTTGACAGTGTTTGCACTTTTTTTCCAGCTAAGCCACCGCGATTTCACTGCGTTGCGATGGATATAGATATGGACACTCCATTGCGTCGCGCTGAAGCCAATTTTGGCATTTGTCAAGTTCCAGTAGCTCACCGTGATTAGGTCGGGTAGCGGTAAGGCTCAAATCCGCAATTGTCAACATCTGGTAACTCACCGTGATTAGGCCGCATCGCGGTGAGTATAGAGATGGACCTTTCACCACATCGTGGTGAAGCCTTAATCGGCGCTCCAGTTATGAATTTTAATTCCCAAGGGGCTTTCAGGTCATTTCCCTTCACCTAAAATACAAAATTAAACCCCGAATAACCCATTTTCCTCATTACTTCCTCATCTTTTCTCAAGAATAAAATATTTTCTCTCAAAGAGGCAAGAACCCTAGTCAAGAAATCAAAGTCAAAACTCAAGATTTCTTCATAGAACCTTCAATAAGAGATCATCTTAGGTATGTTTGATGTTCATTCATGGGTCCCTTTCGCCTATGAAGTCAAAGAATCCATTTTTAAAACTTCAAGAATTGTGATTCATGATTTAGATGTATGAAATTGGATTATGTTCATGTTTTGATATTTATTGAGTTTAAATCCATGATTATTGGTAGATTCCATGAAGTTGAATAGCATGTATATTGAATTGAGTAATCCCCATGTTAAAATCCATGAATTTCAAGATTGAGCATTGTAATTGCCATGATTATGTGTTATCCATATTTAGATTACAAGTTCCAAGATTTGATCCTAGTATGTGATGATTCGTATGATATTCATGATAAACCATCCACTTTGCAAGTTGATTGATGTAGCCATGATAATTTAGATGTGTTGATTGTTGTATAACCAAAGTATCCTCCCATATGTTTGATAAAGTGCCTATGTGAATGGAATAAGATCATTATAGTATGTTGACAAGAGATCCGCATTTATGTACAAGTTAATGCATGTCAAGTGTTTGATGAAAGGATTTAATGAGTAAATCATGAGACATTAGTATGCATCCCTATTCATGTACAAGTTTATGACCTTCAAGTGTTTGAAGAGATGCCTTATTGATTTTATTGTGAATGATAAACTATTGTCATGTTATTCAAGAATTGTCATGTCTTATATTATTGGCCAAAGGCATCGACAGACACTCAAACTTGTTGTAAAAATTCACTTAGACACCTAAACTAAGGTCTGTTCCTATCAGGACCCTAAACCCCCCACATTTTATTCTAATTGGGCCTTTTTTCCCCTATTCTCATCAGATGTTTGTGCGTGTCTCCAAACGCCGCTGATGTGGAAAGTTGTTCCACTTAAAACTCTTCACGTGTATAAATGTCACTGATGTGGAAAGTGTGCCATTAACCCCCCCCCCCCCCCCACTCATCTTCTTCCTCATTTTCTTCTTCATTTTTTTTCTTTCATATTTTTTTTCTCTAACCACAAAACTCAATTTTTTTAAAATTAATTTCAAATATAATCTTTTATGACACACTTTCTTTCTTTGATTCTTTAATAATTTCAAAGAAAGTGATTTCAAATTCATACTAAGCTTATCGAAAAACATGGAGTTTCGTTGGAAAATTATTTTTACCCATTTTTTTGTTTTGTACCATTTTCCATTTCCCCCTCACTCCCATGGCTGCTATGAGCTCTCCATTTCACCCTCACTTCTATTTCAGATTCATTTTTCATTTTTTGTTCAAAATTTTTAAATAAAATATTTGTTCCAAAAAGTAATTTTCTTCGAGAAATACCACAAACAAATGTTGATCGTGTTAAGGCTACCCGTGACAACAAGAACATGAGAATTATTCCAAGGCATACACCCACTTTTGATTTTTCGGTGAGATGTCTCATCGGAAAATGCATTCCTTAGAAAATTTCTCCGACCAATCACCAACGAGCTCTAACTCAGCTCACAAAACTTCGATCCACACTAAATCAAACAATATCGATTAGACAATCAAACAACATCACAAAGAACCCACGCCATAGGAAAACTAAAATGAAGTAAAATTGCTAAGAATTTTTTTTTTTAAATACGGAACTTTGAAGGAAAGAAGACGACGACTAAGGGCAAAGATATCAATGGGGAAAATGCTAATCTGTGAAAACAATTCAAGTCCATAAAGGAAAGATTCCACCACAATAGAGAAAGGTAAAAGATTGAGTTTTCTTTTCTTTCTTATAAAGAAGACGACAGGGGGGTTTGGGGGGGTTCGGTTTGGTTTTCTTTTTCCTTTTTATATTAATAAAATAATATCATAAGAAATAATATTAAAAGAAAACAATTGAAGTATAAGTTTTTTAAGTGAATTTTCGGGACAAGTTTAGGTGTCTGCCGATGACTTAGGCCTATATTATTCATGTTATCGAGTCCCGAGGGTATTTAATACCCAAGAATTTAGCTGAATGTATTGAATCCCCAAGGGAACCGGAATCCCCAAGCAACCAATATTTCTAAGCAAGCTACCAACACAAGGATTCCACCTTGCAAGACACTCTATGGTGCTCTCAAAACATATCATCAAAGTCTAAATGAAAAAATGACCTAATTGTTCTATTTATAGTCTAGGGAAACACTTGTTACATAAATGACCAAAAGGCCCTTAATGAGCCCAAACAAAGGGGCTTGGCTTCTTGGACAACTTTGAGTGTTGGGACTTGTTCTCTACACTTCAAAGTTTGTTCCTTGGTTCGGAAGCCCTACAACCTCAGGTATTTTCTCATGTTTTCATATCCTCGAGTGCTAAGATGACTCTTTGACCCATATTACTATTCAATTGGGAGTAAGATTCAGCACCAAGCGAGGGCAGGGATAACGGCTTCCCCATTAGTTAGGCAGAGTCGTTAGTAGCAGTTCTTGTACTCCAGAACTACATAGCCAGTGTAGGATGAGGAATCACCCATCAGATTAAGGCTTGTCTACCTCCGAGGAGTCACCCGTCAGATTAGGCCTGACTTTATATTAAGGGTCACCCATCAGATAGGCTTGACCATAGTAGTGTCTTTACCCATGGCATGGTACTGACACCATTCCATCTAGGGTTACAAGTTGGACCCCACTAGTTCAGATAAGGGGCATGTCAGTTAGGTGATTACTTCCTACAGACTTAGTCTTCAGAATAGAACTCAATTTAGAATTTCAAAAATCAGGACTGTCAAATACAGCCACTCGACTCAATAAAGAACTTAGATAGTTTTACAGATTCAGGATTGTTAGATACAGTCAATCAGTATCAGTATTAGTAGATTTATGGATCACCCGTTATATAGGCCTGATCCCAGGGGTCACCCATTAGATAGGATCGACCCCACAGCAGTCATCAGTAATATAGTACTAGTAGACCCAGTTATCAATATTATAGTGTTAGTAAATTTAGATAATAGTTAGATAGTATTCAGAACTCAGTATTTTGTGTCACTATGACTTCAGTATTTCAGTTCGTAGTAGCTCAGTAGTTGGAGTTAGTTGGGAGCTTGTCCCATCAACTCCACTTTTAGACAGATTCAATTAGAGGCTTTTCAGACTAGCTTTTTCAGATAGTATTCAGCTTTACAGATTGTTATTTCAGTATTATTCATTATGAGTGTTTATAGAATTTGAACCTTATGGCATTTCATCCTATGTTTCCGCATTTATTTTAGCATTAATATTCAGTGCTCATAGTTTATATCAATCATGGGTTGGCTTGTGGTCCCTTGAGATCATAACCACCGTGTAGCATTCGGGGTACTGACTCAGGGCATTACATCTATCTTGGTGAATTATTATTCGTTTCTTGTTCCAAATCACTATATAAGAGGTGTGACTCTTGTTGATGCTAAATGAGCTACTAGAGGAAATTTATGCCTAATATTGAGTTAAAGCTTAGCGTTATGTGTAAACTTGCATAAAAATTCAAGGGCTAAGCTATATATATACTTGACTTGAATAAGAGGCTATATCATGAAATCTTGCCTAGTAAGGTGGCTTATGTGATAACTAGCTACTTCTAAATTATATGATTATTATTTGGAACCTAGAAACCTAGTAAACTAGTTGGTTGACTTTACTTGATTAAAATATGGAAACTAGTCCTTAAGGTTATGACATGCTTAGTGATGATGGATCTAGTATTGCGTGATGGTTAGTTAAATTATCTCCTAACATGTGAAGTTGAGATGGCTTAGTTGATAACCTATGTCATGATGATTCTAGTTAAAGAATGGCCTTATGATAGTTGAATAACCTATACTATTTGTGGCTTGTAGTTTTTCCCCAATTTGATGACTAGTGATTTTAAGACTTGTAATCTTTTGACTCTTGGGAAAAATAAGGTTAATTAGTATGGACTTTACGGTATTTATCAATGAATTATAGAATGCATATGCTATGAAATTGTTGCTTTCTTTATGTTGAATTACGGTATGGGTATTTGGAAGTGGATTTCAGTAATGAGCCATGGCGGGGTTGTGCTACCCGGCGGTTTTCGGCAAATTAATGGAGTAGTTATGCTTTATTGTATTATTGGTTGTATTCTTTGGTGTACTCTTTGGTGATGTAATGACCCGGGACTACCCCCTAGTCGTCACATGGTGCTTACAGTCCCGAGGGACCACAAGCTAACCCATGAGCTAGTACCTGCTATGAGCACTGAATAATATACTCATAAATGCGGAAGAATACTGATATACCATAAGGTTTTAATAACTGAAACAACTAATTAATTCTGGATCTGTAATAATAACTATATGAGTCTGATAAAAATACTAAAATCTGAATAATCTAAATAACTAACTGCAGTGTCTGAAAGGCCTCTAGACTAAATAACAGGGAGTTGATGGGACAGGCCCCACTAACTACTAGACTGAAAACATGAAATAAATAATCCGTCCTCAAATGATGAGGACTCACCACTACTACTATACTATTGATAGCCTAAAATGTCTAAGCACGGTTTGGGAACTAGGCATCAGAACCTATAAGACAATACATCATAATGCAAGAAATGAGTATGTGATCAGTACTTTGAATGTACTGGTATGCTAAATGAGGTAAGCTGATATGCATGGTTTCATGAATAGGAATAATAATGTCTGAATATACGTGTAAAACATGAAGTACTGAATAGAGAGAATGAAATTTATAGATACTGTAACCATGTGAAATCTGTAAATACTATGTATGCATGAAAGTCTATAAATAATTAGGGTACGTGAAAAATCTGTAGATACTGGGGAAGTATGACCAAGCATATAATCTGAACTGAGCAAAATCTATAAATTAAAATACTGAAATAACAGATATCCATATACTTTAGTCAAACAACACTAACACTAAATTACTAGTCTGATTATTGGACTGAGACTGCAGGTATATGCCCCAATCGGAGCTAATCGAGGTCCAACCTGTAACCCCAGTTTGAAAGGTGTTAATACCATGCCATGGGTACTAACGCTGGTTGTGTAGATCTACTAAACTAATATATCATCAAAAATACTAAGGGTGTCAAACCTGAACTGACGGGTGACCCCTGCGAGATAGTCAAGCGTAATCTGATGGGTGACTTCTCATATCCTATGCTGGCAACATAGTTCTGGAGTATAGGGACTGCTACTAGTGACTCTACCTATCTGACAATAAAACCGCTATCCCTGTACTCTCTCGGTGCTAAATTCTACCCCAAGCTGGAAGACTCTGAATACTAGACTGTTCTGAGTTTAACTAACTAATCTGAGGATGCTCATAATATAATCTGAATTTATTCTGAAGATACTGAAATGAGTCTAAGTAAACAGCTATGGTTTTCAGGAATTCAATACCCCCAGGACTTAAAACAATAATAGTAGAATGACACTACAGCTTAGAGAACAAAGCATGAAGACTTTTATTAAATCAATCACTCTTGCAAGCATTTTATCAAACACTTATAGTTCATAGTTTAAAATAATCATAGGAATGGCATGAACTTATGGAAATGGCATGAATTCAACATAATGGAACTAAATCATGGTTTAATTCGATAAATAATAATATTAAAACATGGAGGATTGAATAATAACAATAATTTCATGATAACATGGTATAAAATCAATAATACATGGAGATTCATGGATGAAATCATAATTTAAAATCAAATTTCTTGAAAAGATCACAATTTTATACTTTAAAAGGGTTACTTGGACTCCATGGATGAAAGTAATCCATGGATGAACATCTAACATACCTTAATGGACGAATTTCTTAAAGTTCTTGGTGAATTCTTGAGGGTTGGCCATGAATTCGAGAGCTAGGGTTTCTTGTTCTTGAAAAGGGGGATCTTTAATTTGAGAGTAATTGAAATAATGATGACTAATTAGGTTTTTTAGGGGTTAAATTCCGTGTTTTAGGTTAATTAGGGCCGTGAAAAAAGATCCAAATACCCCTAAACGAATTTAAAAACTCGAGCTGGAAACTAAACATCCTGATTTTTTGTAACGCCCCGAGTCTAATACTTCGGATGCTACACGGTGCTCACGACCCCGAAGGACCACAAGCTAACTAACAACGCTCAAACTATACCTCTCATGTGAGAATGTAAGCGATCGTTGTCAATATATAACCCAACTAGGTTGGGGTCAAATCCCACAAGGAATATGGTGTGAACTTAAGTCGTTTGCGATTTAAAATAATAAAAAATGACAAAAGTTTCTTAAGACTTTGCAATTATTATCAGTTAAAAGCCTCAAATGTGTTAGTATCTGCTCACACATCACTAACCATGACTGATATCTGTAATTTAGAACTGAATAATATATAGTAAAAATGCAGAATAATAGGTTGAACTACCATAAGGTTCAAATATCTGAAATACTGATAAATCATATCATCTGAAATATGGTATATCAACACCAAAATTGAAACATTTGTCTGAAAATACTCTAGTATGTAAAGCCTCTAAACTGTATGAACTATGGAGATGATGGGATAAGCCCCCAACTAACTTCGACTACTGAAATAAACTGAAGAACTGGAATAATAAATTAATCATGTCCTCAAACTATGAGGACTCACCACTGACTCTGATTGCTGAAATCTGAACTGCTAAGTACGATCTGGAGTTCGTGCATCTAAACCTATGGTATAAAAGACCATAGCACAAGAGAAAAGTATGTGTCAGTACGTGGGAATGTACTGGTATGCAAAGTGAGGTAGGCTGAATACACAAGTTCATATGCATGAACAATACTAACTGAATAACATAAATATCACTGACTGAGAGTACATGCATGAATACGTAAACTGCAACTGAGGTCGTGATAACACTGAATACTGAGTCTACTAATAACATGGATTTCTGATAACTGATATACTATTATCTGAGTGACTATTTCTAACAGTCCTGATTTTGATGGAACTAGCTGAGTTTGGTATTGAGCTGAGTGACTGTATCTGACAGTCCTAAAATCTATAGAACTATCTGAGTTTTATTACTGAGACTAAATCTGTAACCGAGACTGTGAGAGGTAATCATCTAACCGACATGCCCCAAATAAGATAATATAGCTGAGTTGGGGTTTAATCTATAACCCCAATTGGAAGGGTGTCAATACCGTGCCACGGGTAAGGACAAGCTGTGAGTGGCCCTCATCTGGTAGGTACTCTAAGGATAACGGTGGGACCCTCAGCTGACAAGTTAATCCATCTCATCAACCCTCAACTGGAAGGTTTAATGTCTCAACCTATGCTGGCTACATAGTTCTGTAATGCAAGGATTGCTTCTAAGGATCACACCCTCTACTATCAGGTGAGTCCCCATCCTTGGGTTCACTCGGTGTTAAATCCTACTCCCAACTGAATAGACACCAAACTGATTTTCTAGTTCATATTAGGCTTGACTAAAATGTTACTGATGTATTATTTAACTGAAATGAATTGAGTCCACTGAGTTCCGTTGACCGATAGAACACTACAGAATTCTGTTAACTGACTGAGTTTACTAATAATTTAACTAAATACTGATCGAAACTGGACTGATACTGAATTTACTGAGTTTTCTTGAGTTATGTAACAGACTGAATTCTACTTATCATAGCATGATTGAGATTATCTTGAAACTGGCACTGGCTCTAGGTAATCAGCTAAATTGTCAGGTACTAAATACCCTCAGGACTCGATAGCGTGAATAATAATAAGACATGATCATTCTTGAATACATGACAATAGTCAACCATTCAATACAATCAATGGGGTATTTCATCAAGTACTTGAAAGTCATGAACTTGTACATGAATAGGAATGCATGCTAACATATCATAATTTCACAAATCCAATCTCATGAGCATTCCTTCAAACAATTTCAAGGTATAGCTTTAGCATGGGAGTTATTTTGAATATGTGGGTATAGCATGAGTTCATCATTTAGATCAAAATTGAGTCATAATGCACAATTTTGCTCACTTAGGCATTTTGACAAACACATAGGAGCATAACCTTATTCTTGAGCATGAACAACATGGTAAAGCATCATTACTACAATATTTATTTCATAATTCAAGGGTTTGAACAATAGAGAATCAAAATTCAACATACATGCATTAAAGATCATAACTTGGAAATCATATTACAACATCAGCATGGTTACAATCAAACCCATAACATGGAAATCACAATTCATGGCTTAAAAAGAGTTTCTTGAACTCCAAGGGTGGAAGGGACCCTTGAAAGAACACTATACATACCTTGATGCTTAATTTAGAGGATATTAATGGTAGAATTCTTGAGATTTAAATCTTGAGGTGAAAACCCAAAAGCTTGCTATTAAGAGAATATGAGAGAAAGTGAGTATACTTTGATGATTTAGGGCCAAATTTCATGTTTATGGCTGAATAAGCGTGGGAAAAATAACCCAATTGCCCCCACAATCCATGTCTAAAAGATTATTGAACTGGGCAGCCCTCGTATCACAACCCCTACTTAGTCCAAGTACCCATCGCAACTCAACCCCTAGCTGGGTTGACTGGCCCTCGCGATGCGGGGCCATCGCGAGACCCCACTGTTTCTGGCATCCAAACTTGCCCTTATGATAGTACGAAAAATTTAAAACTCACCTAAGATATCATACAAGTGACCCCGATCATGAATTAATTTTAATACCGATAAATAAAGGTCGGGAAAGTCATGAAATAAGGTTGCCAACTTACGAAGGCCAAAATGACTCTAAGTATGAATACTTAGCTAAATTTTCTAAGTCTTGGACCCCCTTAGCAATCTTTAAAGAGCTGAGTTAAGCTTAGAATTTTGCGGGGTCTTATATTTTTAGCCTTGGCGTGATGCGCCACTATCGTGAAAAGCCACTGGAAATCGACAACCGGGACCTGGAACTTCGGCACGATGCAGAGGCATCATGGTGCCCCTTTTGGATTCTGAGTTTCACCCTTGGCGCGACACGCCAGGATCATGAAGGCTTACTGGAAAAAGGACAATTGGGTTTTGGGCTAACGGCGCGATGCGGTGGTTTTGCAGAGCTTCACTGAAAATTAGTAGTTGTCATTTATACTGGCTCCACGACGCTCTAAGGGTCATAATGACGGTGTTTAACTACTGAAATTTAAAATAGCCATAACTTTTTACTCGATTATCAGATTTGGGAGAATCTTGTATCGTTGGAAAGAATATTCAATTTCCCACACAATGAAAGTAAAAATATGAAAAACACCACATGAAATAAGAATCATTCATTTTAGAAACTAATCCCTGGCATTTTAGGGATAAGTTTAAGATAGGAAAAGTTTAGGGTATTACAATCCTACACGATGCTCACAATCTTGAATGAGCACTAGCTAACCCATGATTGATACCTGTTGTGAGCAATACATAATAGTAATACTGTAATAACAATATAACTAAGATAAATGCAGAAGTCTAGTAAAAATCTACCATAAGGTTCAAAACTAAATAATACTAAAATACAGTATAACAATACCTAAAACTAAAATATCTATCTGATCAACTAGTCTGAAAAGCCTCTAAAACTGTAAAATCTATGGAGTTAATGGGAAAATCCCCTAAATAACTCCATCTACTAAAATAACTAAGTACTGAAATAATGAAATAATCATATCCTCGAACTATGAGGACTCACCACTGACTCTTACTGCTAAAAGCTGAATTGCTAAGTACCATCGGGAACCTGAGCATCCAAACCTATGGTATAAAACATCATAGCGCAAGAGAAAAGTATACGTCAGTACGTGGGAATGTACTGGTATGCAAAGTGGGGTAGGTTGAATATACAGGTTCATATGCATGAACAATACTAACTGAATAACATGAATATAACTAAATAAGAGTACATGAATGAATATGTGAACTGTAACTGAGATCGTGGTAACACTGAATACTGAATCTAAATACTGATAACATGGATTTATGATAACTGATATATTGTTAACTGAGTGACTGTGTCTAACAGTCCAGATTCTGATGCAACTAGCTGAGTTCCGTACTGAGTTGAGTGTGTATCTAACAATCTTAAAATCTGTAGAACTATCTAAGTTCTATTCTAAAGACTGAGACTGTGGGAGGTAATCATCTAACCGAAATGCCCCAAATAAGATAACTGAGTTAAGGTTCAATCTGTAACCCCAATTAGAAGGGTGTCAATATTATGCCACGAGTAAGGACAAGTTGTGAGTGACCCTCATATTGCAAGTACTCTAACAAGAATGGTGGGACCGTTATTATTATATTAAGCTGCCTCATCAACCCTCAATTGGCAAGTTTGATATCTCAACCTATGTTGGCTACATAGTTCTGGAATGCAAGGATTGTTTCTAAGAATCACACCCGCTACTGGCAGGTGAATTCCCATCCATGGGCTCACTCAGTGCTGAATCCTATTCCCAACTGAATAGACACTACACTGATTATACTGAGTTGAACTGGACTGAGTTTACTGATTTCTATTTACTGATGGAATACTACTAAGTTCTTTTAAATGACTAAGTTTACTGAGGTCTGGACTGAATACTGAACTAGACTGGAATGATACTGAGACTTACTGAGTTTTTCTTGAGTCATGTAACTGACTAATTTCTACTGAATTCTACTGATCATGGCATGACTAAGATTATCTTAAAACTGACACTGGCTCTAGGCAACAGCTAAATTATCGGGTATTAAATACCCCCAAGACTCAATAGCATGAAAGTAATAAGACATGATAATTCTTGAATATTTGACAATGGTCAACAAATCACAATACAATCATTGAGGGATTTTATAAAGCGCTTGAAAGTCATGAACTTGTACATGAATAGGAATGCATGCTACTTATAATAGTTCCACAATTTCAATATCATGAGCGTTCCATCAAGAACTTACAAGGCGTAGCTTTAGCATAACAGTCAACTTAAACCCATGGATAAAGCATGGGATCATCATTTAGATCACAAATGAGTAACAATTGCACAATTCATTCACTTAAGCATTTTGTCAAACACCTAGAAGGCATAATCTTGTACTTGGGCATGGACAACATGGCAAAGCAACATTACTATCATATTAAGTTTATCATTCAAGACTTCAACATAAGAGAATTCAAATTCAGCATACATGTTATCATACCATCATGAAATACATTAAAGATTTCAACTTGGAAACCATACATTAACATCTACATGGATATCATAAATCTACAACATGAAAATCATTATTCATGATTTAAAAAGGGTTTCTTGAGCTTCAAGGATGAAAGGGATCCTTGGATGAACACTTTACATACCTTAGTTGAAAACTTCCTGAAGATTAATGGTGAAATCTCTTGGATTTGGATCTTCAATTAAAAATCCTAGGGCTTGTTCTTAAGAGAAATTGAGAGAAACTGAGTATACTTTGGCAAATTGAGGCTAAATCCTATGTTATGGATGCATAGGGTGAAGGAAAATGACCCTTTTTTCCTTAAATTTTGGAGCTGGACTGAAGGATTTTTGCCCAGCCGGACTGGCCAGGGTACCGCACCACCTAGAGTGCGGGACTAGGTGAGGTACCGTGGTTCCTAGAGCATCGGACTGGCTGGGGTGAAGCGGGTAAATTGCCTTTAGCTTTTGGTTTGGAAATCCAAACATGCCCTTATGCTATTCCAAAAATCCCGAAACTCACTCGAGATGTACTATTGACTTGCCCCATCGTGAATCAACTTAAAAATCAACAAACGAAAGTTGCGAAGATCATGAAATAAATCCTTGAAGTTTGGAGGCTTAAAAAGAGACTAAGTCCTTTAACACTTTGCTAAAATTTTCTAAGTGTTGGATCCCTTATCAAACTTAAAGGGGCTGAATTTTGACTTAGACTTTTACGGGGTTTTACAATATCTCCCCCTTGAGAATATTCATCGTCGGATGAGACTGACTGAGGCAGTAGAAATGATAAACTAAAGTACATACTGGACATGGACAACTGAAACATGATTTCATGACTAATAAACTTAGTTTATTATACTGAACATGCATATCTGATGCATGAATGACTAACTTATGAATGCATGACTGGGATTACTAATGAGCTGAGTTTTCTCATACTGAACATGATATCTAATTCATGAATACATGACTGAACTAACTCATGAATGCATCACTAAATATGCAATTGTAATTGATACCAAATTTATAAAGGAAATCAGAGCATGAAACTAAGTAAGCTTAAGGAAAACTGTTACCTTGAGCTGAGTCTGAGTTTGTGAAGAAGAGGTGAGGATACTTGGTCCGCATGTCTGCTTCTGCTTCCCAAGTAGCTCCCTTAATGAACTGATTCCGCCAAAGAACTTTGACTAGAGGAACTTCATTGTTCCTCAGTCTGCGAATCTGATAGTCAAGAATTTTGAATGGAATCTCTTCATAAGAGAGGTTGATCTGAACATCTATGCCCTCTATAGGGACTATAAATGTTGGGTCACCTATGCACTTCTTAAGCAAGGAGACATGGAACACTGGATGAACTGAGGCTAGATCTGAAGGCAATTCGAGCTCATAAGCTACTTTACCGAAGTGATAGAGAATTCTGAAGGGACCGACATATCGGGGATTGAGCTTTCCCTTCATGTTGAAACTCTTCACTCGCTTCATGGGAGAGATCTTTAAATACACAAAGTCACTGATCTTGAACTCGAGATCCTTTCTGCACACATCAGCATATGATTTTTGTAGGCTCTGAGCTATCTTGAGCCTTTCTCTGATTAACTAAACTTTTACTAAGGTATCGAATACCAAGTCAGGCCCTACAACTGTGGCCTTACCTACATCGAACTAACCGATTAAAGATCTACATCTCCTACCATAAAGAACTTCAAATGAATCCATCAGAATACTTGAATGAGAGTTGTTGTTGTATGAAAACTCAATCAAACGCAAGTGGTCATTCCAACTACCTTTAAATTCAATTGCACAAACCCTTACCATATCTTCCAAAGTCTAAATGGTCCTTTCTACTTGACCATCTATCTGAGGATGAAAGGTTGTACTGAGATAAACTCAGATACTAAGACCTTTTTGGAATACTTTCCAGAAATAAGAGGTGAAATAGGTACCTCTATCTAAGATAATAGATAAGAGGACACCGTGAAGTCTAAATAACTCCCTGATATAGAGTTTGGCATTATCCTCGGCTGAATAAGAGGTATAGACTGGAAGAAAATAAGCTGATTTAGTCATTCTGTCTACAATGACTCAAACTAAATCATGCTGATGATGAGTACGAGGTAAATCCATCCCAAAGTCCATTTTCACTTCTTCCCACTTTTAAGTGGGAATACTAAACTTCTGCATAGATCCACTAGGCTTCTGATGCTTATTTTTAACCTACTGACACGTTGATCACTTAGCTACAAACTCTACAATGTCTCTCTTCATCCCACTCCACCAATAAATCTCCCACAAGTTGCAGTGGCCCCTGAATAAATAGAGTAACACATACCATGCGCTTTTGTAAGAATTTATTGCCTCAAGCCATCTACACCTGGCATACATAGACGACCCTGACAACTCAATACCCCCTCTACCCATGGGAGAAAACCTCAACCTTCTGATCTCTGACTAAATCTTTCAACTTGACTAAACTGGGATCTCTATCCTACTTTTCCTTTACTTCTGAAACTAGAGATAACTCTGAACTATTCTGAACCCATATACTACCTTCTACTAAATCGAATAAAAGAACACCTAGTCGGGCAAGCTGATGAACTACCTGAGTTAACTTCTTCTTATATTTCTAAACATAAGCAACACTGCCTATTGATAGTCTACTGAGAGCATCGGCCACTACATTGGCTTTGCCCGGATGATAAAGGACACTCATGTCGTTATCTTTCAAGAGCTCTAACCACCTTCTCTGATAGAGGTTTAAGTCTTTCTAAGAGAATATATACTGAAGGATTTTATGATTTGTGAACACATCTTCATGCACTCCATGTAAGTAATGCCTTCAAATATTTAAGGAAAAAACTACGACTGCTAACTCAAGATCATGAGTCAGACAATTCTTCTCATGGGGCTTAAGCTGTCTGGAGGCGTAAGCTATGAACTTAAGATGCTACATGAGGACACAACCCAAACCTACTCTGGATGTATCACAATACATGACAAACCCATCTGAACCATCTGGTAGAGTCAAAATTGGAGCTGAGGTGAGTTGAGTTTTCAACTCCTGAAAACTCTACTCACATAAATCTAACCACTAAAACTGAACTTTTTTCTGAGTCAATCAGGACATATGGGATTTAATAGAATAAAATCCCTCAACAAACCGTCTATAATAGCTAGCCAAACCCAAGAAACTCCTTATATCTATCAGAGAGATAGGTTTGGGCCAGTTTCTTACTGCTTCGATCTTTTACGGATCAACTCTAATGCCATCACAAAAAATAATATGAACAAGGAATGCTACTGACCTTAGCCAAAATTTGCACTTACCGAATTTGGCGAACAACTGATGATTTCTAAGAGTCTACAATACTATTCTGAGATGGTATACATTATATGCTCACTGTGGAAATAGACAAGGATGTCATCTATGAAGACTATGATGAACATCTCTAAGTACTGCTTGAACACATAGTTCATCAAGTCCATGAAAGCTGTTGGGGCATTGGTAAGACCAAATGACATAACTAAGAATTCGAAGTGACCATACCTAGTTCTAAAAGTTGTTTTTAAGATGTCACATTCTCTGACTCTGAGTTGATGATAGCCCAATCTAAGGTCTATCTTTGAGAAATAACTGGCACCTTAAAGTTGGTCAAACAAGTCATCAATTTTGGGAAGTGAATACTTATTCTTGATCATGACTTTGTTCAACTAACGGTAATTTATACACATTCTGAGAAAATCGTCTTTATTTTGCATGAATAAAACTAGTATACCCTATGGGGACACACTGGGTCTAATAAATCCCTTGTCTAAGAGATTATTTAACTATTCTTTCAACTCTCTAAGTTTTGTTGGTGCCATTTTGTATGGTGGAATAGATATGGGCTGAGTATCTGGAAGAAGGTCAATGCAAAAGTCTATTTCCTTTTTGGTAGGAACTCCAGAAAGATCTTTAGGAAAGACATCTGAATATTCATTCACTACTGACACTGATTCAAGATTGGGAGTTTTGGAACTAGATTCCTTAACTAGAATAAGATGATAGACACATCCCTTAAATATTATTGTTCTTGCCCTTGGTAGGAAGCAAGATGACCCCTGAATGCTGAAGTACTACCCCTCTACTCTAGGATGGTTTTATTTGAAAATTAAAAATAGACAATTCTATTTCTATAGTCAACTATGGTATAGGAGGAATGAAGCCAATCTATACTGAGAATTACATCAAAATCAGTCATCTCTATAAGTCTGCTGAAGTAGCTTTCTGAGATACCATAACTGGGAAGTTCCTGTATACCCGCCAGGCTATGATGGATTTACCCACTGGGGTGGATACTGAAAAAGGCTTTGCTAGAATTTTGGGACTGACTTCGAAATCAAATGCTATATAAGGAGTAATAAAAGACAAAGAAGCTCCTGGACCTAGCAAAGCATAAACATGTAAATGAAAGATCTGTAACATACCAGTTACTATATCAGAATAATTTTCCTGATCCTATCAGGACTGAAGAGCATATAGTCTATTTGGGCATTTCCCACTGATAGCACTGGATGAGGAACCCTGCTGGTTTGGGCAATCGAACAGAGTTGGAGGATGGTTGCACTGACCCTGGGAAGCTGACTGAGGACAATCTCTGACTTCGTGGCCTAGCTTGCCAAACATTACTGCCAACCCTACAGACACCCTGATAGTTCCTGCCGTAAGTCTGACAAAGAGGATTGGTTTAGGCATTGGTAACACTGCCTTGTGGTTTAGGGCCTGATGCCCTATCCCTATTGCCATCTCTGAATTTTAGCACTGGAGCACTGGCCAAGGAAGGAGCTGGAAATAAAGATTTTGGGTGAAACTGAGAACGATTTCCACCCTCTGACTTAGGATGATTGAAATTAAAGCTACTTGTTCTAGCTCTCTTATTCTGCTTCTCTCTCTCCTTATTCTTCTACTCCTCTATCTGTTGAGCATGAACCATAAGTCTGGCTATGTCCATCTCACTAATCAACATAGTGGTCCTACACTCCTTGAACACACTATTATTTACCCCAGAAACAAACGTATTCATCTTAGATCTACCATCCGTAACTACATGAGGAGCATTTCTAGCTAGTTGATTAAACTTGAGAGAATACTCTTTCACTGTCATATTGCCCTACCTGCGGTTGATAAACTCTAATAACTTAGATTCTCTCAGCTCTAGGGGAAAGAATCTATCTAGAAAAGTAGTGGAAAACTTCTCCCATTCTACGGACCCAGCATCTTCGGCCCTCTCTACTTTCCACTATTTGAACCAAGTGTGAGCCACATCCTGTAATTGATATGCAGCTAGCTTATCACTCTCATTAGCAGTCACCCCCATAATATCTGTAACCTTTTGAACCTGATCAAGGAATTCCTGAGGGTCCTCATATGACTTAGGCCCGATAAAAGAAGGAGGATACATTCAGGTAAAGTCCCGAATCTTGGTCGCAAGAGAATTGGCCACTGGGTTGGCCGGAATAAAAGCTTAACATTTATTTTAGGGTGCTACTTAATTTGCTAGAGTAGTAAATACAGCTCTAAATTTTGCATGAGAGACGTGCTCTTCCAGAGGATCTGCCTGAACAGGCTGAGGTGCTGACTAATTCTCAGTTCTCCTTTTTTTAGTCCTTTTGGGAGGCATGTTCTAAAAATGAAAGGAAAAAATGGATTAGACTAAGAGTTTAACTGGAGCTCATGCTCACTCACACGAAATGAATACTGAAAGAAGAGAAACTATTCCTAAAACATCTCATAGACTCCTGTACATAAGTGTGGCACGCAACACACCCATGCACAAGACTCTACTAGATGCGGCTCTTAGAATTCCTAGGACACTGTTGAACCTTAGGCTCTGATACCAAGTTGTAACGCCCTGAGTTTGGTACCCCGAATGCTACACGGTACTAACAATCCTGAAGGACCAATAGCTAACCCATGAATGGTACCTTCTTTGAGCACTGCATAATAGTAATACTATAGTAACAATATAACTAAAATAAATGTAGAAATCTAGCAGAAATCTGCCATAAGGTTTAAAACTGAATAATACTAAAATATAATATAACAATACCTAAAACTAAAATATTTGTCTGACCATTTACTCTGAAAAGCCTCTAAAACTATCTGATCTATGGAGTTGATGGGACAATCCCCCAACTAACTCCATCTACTGAAATAATTAAGTACTGAAATAATGAAATAATCATGTCCTCAAACTATGAGGACTCATCACTAACTATGACTACTGAAAGTTGAACTACTAAGTATGATCGGGAACTGGAGCACCTGAACCTATGGCATAAAACACCATAGCGCAAGAGAAAAGTATGCACTAGTACATGGAAATGTACTAGTATGCAAAGTAGGGTAGACTGAATGCATGGATTCATATGCATGAACAATACTAACTGAATAACATGAATATAACTAAATAAGAGTACATGTATGAATACGTGAACTATAACTGAGATCTTGGTAATACTGAATACTAAATCTGAATACTGATAACCTGGATTTTTGATAACTGATATACTATTAACTGAGTGATTGTGTTTGAAAGTCCTAATTCTAATGGAACTAACTAAGTTTTGTACTGAGCTGAGTAACTGTATCTAACAGTCCTTAAATTTGTAGAATTATCTGAGTTCTATTCTGAAAAATGAGACTGATACTGTGAGCGACCCTCATCTGGCAGGTACTCTAACGAGAATGGTGGGACCCTCATCTATCAGGTTAATCTAACTCATAAACCCTTAACTGGCAGGTTTGATGTCTTAACCTATGCTTGCTACATAGTTTTGAAATGCAAAGAATGTTTCTATGAATCACACTGTCCACTGACAGATGAGTTCCTATCTTGGGCTCACTCGGTGCTGAATCCTACTCCCAACTGAATAGACACTAAACTAATTATACTGAGTTGAACTAGACTAAGTTCACTGAGTTTCGTTGACTGATGAAATACTATTGAGTCCTATTAACTGACTAAGTTTACTGAGGTCTGGAATAAATACTAAACTGGACTGGAATGGTATTGAGACTTACTGAGTTTTTCCTGAGTCATGTAACTGACTGATTTCTACTGAATTTTACTAATCATGGCATGACTGAGATTATCTTGAAACTGACACTGGGTCTAGGCAACAGCTAAATTATTGGGTATTAAATATCCCCAGGACTCGATAACATGAAAGTAATAAGACATGACAATTCTTGAATACTTGACAATGGTCAACAACTCACAATAAAATCACTGAGGGATTTCATAAAGCACTTGAAAGTCATGAACTTGTACATAAATAGGAATGCATGCTACATATCATAGTCTTACAATTTCAATCTCATGAGCATTCCATCAAGCACTTACAAGGCATAGCTTTAGCATAAGAGTCAACTTAAACACATGGACATTGCATGGGTTTATCATTTATTTCACATTGCACAATTCATTCACTTAAGCATTTTGTCAAACACATAGAAGGCATAATCTTGTACTTAGGCATGGACAACATGGTAAAGCAACATGACTATCATATTAAGTTCATAGTTCAAGAGTTCAACATAAGAGAATTCAAATTCAACATACATGCTATCATAATATCATGAAATACATTAAATATTTCAACTTAGAAACCATACATTAACATCAATATGGATATCATACAATCTACAACATGGAAATCACTATTCATGATTTAAAAAGGGTTTCTTGAGCTCCAAGGATGAAAGGGATCCTTGGATGAACACTTTACATACCTTAGTTGAAAACTTATTGAAGATTAATGGTGAAATCTCTTGGATTTGGATCTTTTATTAAGAACCCTAGGGCTTGTTCTTGAGAGAAAGTGAATATACTTTGGTAAATTGGGGCTAAATCCCGTGTTATGGCTGCATAGGGTGAAGGGAAATAACCCTTTTGCCCTTTAAATTTCAGGGCTGGACTGCAGGATTTTTTCCCAGTCGGACTAGCCAGGGCTCTACACCACCTAGAGCATCAGACTAGACCAAGCGTCGTGGTGCTTGGAGCGCCAGACTGACTTGGGCGACGCGGGCAAATCGCCTTTAGCAACGGGTTTGGAAATCCAAACATGCCCTTATGATGTTTTAAAAATCAAAAAACTCACTCGATATGTACTATTGACTTTCCCCATCATGAATCCACTTAAAAATCGACAAACGAAGGTCGATAAGGCAATAAAATAAATCCTCGAAGTTTGGAGGCTTAAAAAGAGGCAGTCCTTTAACACTTAGCTAAAACTTTCTAAGTGTTAGATCCCTTATCAATCTTTAAGGGGTTGAATTTTGACTTAGACTTTTACGAGGTGTTACATATCAGCTATTACATGAGGAGCATATCTAGCTAATTGAGTAAACTTGAGAGAATACTCTTTTACGCTCATGTTGCCCTGCCTTAAGTTAATAAATTCTAACACTTTGGCCTCCCTCAACTCCAATGGGAAGAATCTATCTAAGAAAGCTTTGGAAAACTCTTCCTATTATACAGGCCCTACATCAACACCTCTATCTACCTTCCACTACTTAAACCATGAATGGGCTACATCCTACAATTTATATGCAGCTAACTCAGAACTCTCACTAGATGTTACCCCCATAACATCTATTACTTTCTGAACTATATCTAAGAATTCTTGTGGATCCTCTTCAGACTTGGATCCCATAAAATAAGGAGGATTCATCCGGTTAAAGTCCTAAATTCTAGAGTAGTGAACACAGTCCTAAATTCTGTGTGATAAACATGCTCATCCAGAGGATCTGCCTGGATGGGCTGAGGGGCGGGCTAGTTTCCTATTCTTCTTTCATTCTTCTTGGAAGGCATGTTCTATAAATGGAAAGGGGAAATGAATTAGACTAAGAGTTTAACATGAGCTCATGCTCACTCACATGACATGAATACTGAAAGAAAGAAAACTTTTCCTAAACGCCTTGTAGCCTCTTACCCATAAGCGTGGCGCGCTACACACCCATGCACAAGACTCTACTCAATGTGGCTTTCACACTTTCTAGGACACTTTAAAACCTTAGGCTCTGATACTAAGTTTGTAATGACCCAGGACTATCCCTAGTCATCACGTGGTGCTTACAGTCCAAAGGAACCAAAAGCTAACCCATGAGCTGGTACCTGCTATAAGCACTGAATAATATAATCATAAATGCAGAAGAATACTAATATGCCATAAGGTTTTAATAACTAAAACAACTACTGAATTCTGGATCTGTAGTAATAAGTATCTGAGTCTGATAAAAATACTGAAATCTAAATAATCTAAATAACTAACTGCAGTTTCTAAAAAGCCTCTAGACTGAATAACTGGGAGTTGATGGGACAAGCCCCAACTAACTTCAACTAACTACTAGACTGAAAACATGAAATAAATAATCTGTCCTTAAATGATGAGGACTTACCACTGCTACTGTACTTCTGATAGCCTGAATTGTCTAAGCACGATCTGGGAACTAGGCGTCAGAACCTATGATATAATACATCAGAATGCAAGAAATGAGTATGCGATCAGTACTTTGAATATACTGTATGCTAAATGATGTAATCTGATATGCATGGTTTCATTTTAGAATCTAATCAATGGCATTTTAAAAATGATTTTAAGCTAGGAAAAGTTTGGGGTATTACAGGTGATATAGGACGCTGTGATGAGTTCTTATTTGATATTCTTTTGTGTACTATTCGGTGGTATGGGACACCGTTATAAGTTCTTTGTTGTGCTCTCTTTCATGTACTTCCCAGTGGTATGGGACGTCATCATAAGTTCTTGTATTTATGTTCTAAAGATGGTTGATGATGATCATGGCATGTAGATATTTGCTATTATGTATATGGTTGTACACTTTTGAAATGATACTCAGTTGTTATGGTGATTATGGAGTATATTGAAATAGTATGTCATGTTATTGCTTTAGTAGTATAGATGTTGTTACAGTGGTATCATAGCAGATTCAGATCTGATCCTACCCCTTGACTTTAAGATCATTGTCTTACTTTATAGCATCTTTACATTATATTTAAGCTCAGTTGGCCGATGATGCCTACTGAGTACCCGTGTTTTGGTACTCATACTATACTTCTGTACCTTTTTGGTCAAGACCCAGGTTCTAGTTGCCGTCGTTGAGCTCGTTCATGCGAGTTGACTATTCGGAGACAGGGTGAACTCTTAGAGTTTGAGTTGCCCTCTATCCATATTTTTCTTTTGTTTTTGAGACAAATGTAAGAGATTATTTAAGATACTTTAGATTCTGAGATTGTAAATTTCTCTTGTCAAGTTTAGAAGCTCCTATATTAATACTATCAGGTCGTGGGATTTATGTTTGAATATCGACTGTCCTTAGTTGTGAAATATTGTTGTTATATATTGTGTTCACATATTGAGTCCAAGTTGGACATTCTTACCAAGGTAACCCATTGCAATAGCTCCGAATTACAGTATCGACTTACCTACCGATGGGATGTGGTAGGTGCTATCATGACTCCAAATAGGGTCGTGAGATATTGGTATCAGATCCTAGGTTTCACCGGTATTATTGGTACAAGAGCAAGTGTCTAATAGAGTCCTATAGATTAGAATGTTAATGTCCATTTTTTATCTTCGGGAGGCTATGTGACATTCTTTGGAGTCCTTCATTTTTTTTCACCCATATCATGCTAAAAGTCTAAGTTTGTTTGTAGTATATTTTATTGACTTTACTCTTACACAAATATCGAGGGGACGTCTTTCCCCTATGTGAGGTGCGAGTCTTGAGATTGGGCCCATCAATCCTTCTCCTATACATAGATAACCTAAAGGTCAAGGACAGCCTCGTGATGTGTCTCCATCTAGGGTCCAGGATAGGTTGCATTCCCCGAGACCTATCCCTGCACCTGAGCCAAAGATTTCTCTGCCTTAACCAGCGATGATCCAGGGACCAGCTCAGGCTCCGCTAGGGTTTATTCCTTCTATATTTCTCAAAGATACCCTGATTCAGATATTGAGTATGTTTTGTGGTGTACTGCCTAAGAGTAAACAAACTTTTGGGACTGGGGTGTATCTTGCAGTTATAGCTCACAGTGTTGAGATTCCTTCTGCGCTGGTAGTCGTTCAGCCGGTAACTGTGCTGCTAGTTGTGACCCAGCCTGCTATGTTTGTCAATGAGCAGAAGATGTTTGTGGATTTTTGAGGTTGACTTTGCCTAGGTTTTTTGGTGCTCCTGGAGAGGATGCATTTGAGTTTCTTACTGCTTGTGAAGATACGCTTTGTACTTTAGGCCTTGTAGAGACTCGTGGTGTGGATTATACCATATTTCAGTTGGATTTGTCTACTTGCCACTTGTGGAGGGGTATCGCAGATTCTAGACCATTTGGATCTTCTTCCTTGTTATGGACTTAATTCTCCGAGATGTTCTTGGAGAAGTTTATGCCGCGTAGTCTTAGAGATCGACTGAGTGATCAGTTCTTCGGACTGGAGCAGGTATCCATAACAATTGCCAAGTATGAGTCTCATTTTCATGAGTTGTCCAGACATGAGACTTCTATCTTAGACACTGAGTACGAGAGGGTCCGGTGCTTTTTCAAAGGGTAAGGATTGACTACCTATTTGGATGGCTACTTAGAGTCTAGTTGATGCAGGTAGGACTTTTGCCGAGGTTTCTGATCATGCTAGAGTGATGGAGGAGATACATAGATAGAGTTGTGAGGGCCATAATAAGAGGCCTAGATTTCAGGGTAAATTTGGTGGGAGTCATAGTAGTTCCCAGTTCAAAGGTAGTATTTCTTATGATGGACATCCTTCACACCCATCTTTTTAGCCTCAAAGTTGACCAGTTCAGGCCGCTCTTCAGACAGCTGATGGGGATCAGTTTTTTTCTAATGGGCGCCTTAGTAAGGGCAGTAATTAGTCTATGAAAGGTTCATTTGTGGGCTATGCTAGGCGTGTTAATTATGTTAGATCAAAAAGTTATGTTATTTTAGGTTCTTCTCGTGAGTTGTGTTTTGCTTATGAACTTCCTGGTCATTTATCTAGAGAGTGCCCTAGCCATAGGGTGATGGTTGTTTCAGCCTAGAGAGCTACTCCTATTAAGGTAATTCCTCCTTCAGGTAAGGCTGGTGTGCGAGGCCGTTGAGGCGATTACCAGGGTACTCAAGGTGGTACTCAGGGAGGTAGGGCAGGTGGACATTTTTAGGTGCCCATCCGGGTGGCGGCGTGGTTAATTGTATGTAGTACCTTCTAGACCCGAGGCTGAGACTTCGGATGCTATAGTTACAGGTGCAATTTTGATATACCGCAAGTCAGCTCTTGCTTTATTTTATCCTGGTTCCACTTATACTTATTTATCTGCTTATTATGCACCACGGTTGGAGTTGACTAGTGATTTATTATCTATGTCATTGCATGTATCTACCCTCGTAGGTGATTCTTCAGTAGTGGATCGGGTATTCAGATCATGTGTGATGATAGTTAGTGACTTATTATTCTAGATATGTTAGATTTTGATGTAATTTTAGGAATAGACTGTTATCCCGCTATCACACGATCATGGATTATTTTGCCAAGACCGTTACCTTAGCCATGCCCGGCATACCCCTATTCGTGTGGTAGGGAGCGGTTAGCCATGAGTCGATAGGGATTATTTCTTAAGTTTGTGCTAGGAGACTTTTATCAAGAGGCTATGAGTCTTCTCTCGCTTATATATGTGACACCCATGTAGAGAGTTCGATGCATGACTCTGTTCCTATTGTGTGTGAGTTTCCTAATGTATTTCCTGATGATCTGCCTGGCATTCCCCCTAACCGTGAGATTGAGTTTGCTATTAACCTTGAGCCTGGCACTTGACCTATTTCTATGGCACCCTACCGTATGGCTCCTACCGAGCTTAAGAAGCTGAATTCTCAGCTTCACGATCTTATTGGTAAAGGTTTTATTAGACCGAGTGTGTCCCCATGAGGAGCTCCTATTTTGTTTGTAAAGAAGAAAGATAGTTTGATGCGTATGTGTATTGATTTTAGGCAGCTTAATAAAGTAACGGTGAAGAACCGTTATCCTATGTCTCGCATTGATGATTTATTTGACCAGCTTCAGGGTGCAGTAATGTTTCCTAAGATTAACTTGAGATCTGGTTACCATCAGTTGAGGATTTGGGTTGAGGATATCCCAAAGACAGCTTTCAGGACTCGTTATAGTCACTATGACTTCTTGGTGACGTCTTTTGGGCTGACTAATTCCCACACCACATTTATGGACTTGATAAACAGTGTGTTTAGACCCTATCAAGACTTTTTTGTTATTATGTTCATTGATGATATTCTTGTATACTCGAGAAGTAGTGAGAAGGATGCACAGCACTTGAGGATTGTGCTCCAGGTTTTGTGAGAGCATGTGCTTTTTGCCAAGTTCTCCAAGTGCGAGTTTTGGCTTGAGCCAGTGTCTTTTCTTGGACATGTTGTGTCCAAGGCTGGTATTATGGTAGATCCTTTAATATCTCGGATATTCGTGATTGGGCTAGGCCTACGTCTCCGACTGAGGTTCGCAGTTTTATTGGTTTGGAGGGTTACTATAGGCACTTTGTTGATAGCTTTGCTACCATATCAGCCCCTATGACTAGATTGACTTAAAAGGAAGTTCCCTTTTGATGGTCCAAGGAGTGTGAATCGAGCTTCAAAAAGCTCAAAAATTGTCTTACTTCCGCCCCTCTGTTAGCTCTTCCAGTTGAGGGCGAGGGATTCACAGTGCTTTGTGATGCTTCTGGTGTTGGTCTTGGATGTTTTTTAATGCAGCAGGGTTGTGTCATTGCCTATGCTTCTAGACAGCTTAAGGTGCATGAACGCAACAACCCCACTCATGATTTGAAGTTGGCAGTGATAGTTTTTGTGCTCAAGATTTGGAGGCATTACTTGTACGATGTGCGTTGTGAGATTTTCACCAATCATCATAGTCTTCAACATCTTATGACCTAACGGGAGCTTAATGCTAGCCAGCGTAGATGGATGGAGTTGTTAAAGGACTATGATATTTCCATCTTGTATCATCCGGGTAAGGCAAATGTGGTTGTTGATGCCTTGAGTCGCAAAGCAGTGAGTATGGGTAGTTTGGCATGCATATCAGTTTCTCAGAGGCCTATGGCATGGGAAATTCAGTCCTTAGCCAACTTGATGGTTTGACTTGATATTTCAGATACTGCGAGCATTTTGGCTTGTGTAGAGGCAAGGTCCTCCCTATTTAAGTAGATTTTTCATCGTCAGTATGAGGATAATAAGTTGTTCTTTCTCCATGACCACGATTAGTGGTGAGTCTAGGAGTCAAACTGTGGATTCTGAGGGTATTCTGAGATTTCAGGGCCGTATTTGTGTTCCCCAGTTAGATGACTTGATTCAGTCGATTTTTCATGAAGCTCACAGTTCTAGATATTCCATTCACCCTGGTACAACTAAGATATATAGAGATTTAAGAGCATTATAGGTGGGATGGGATAAAGAGAGATGTGGCGGACTTTGTGGCTCGTAGCTTATGTTGTCAGAAAGTTAAGGCTGAGCATCAGCATCCAAGTGGATTGACTCAGACGTTGCTCATTCCCAAATGGAAATGGGAGCGGATTAATATAGATTTCATTAGCGATTTACCTTGTACTCCCCGAGGTCATGATGGTGTTTGGGTTATTGTGGATCAATTGACCAATTCAGCATATTTTATTGCTATTCAGATGACCTTCGGTGCTGAAAGATTAGCCCAAATTTATGTTCGGGAGATATTTCGTTTGCATGGGATGTCCGCTTCTATCATATCAAATTGTAATACTCCGTACTTCTACCTAGCTTGAAATCATCCCAAAAATGTTAGAAACTTACTTTAAAGGATGATTCCATTTTTGTACACGTGGAATTTTTAAGATTTTCACTTTTTATCATATGAAAAATTGAATTAGCTTTCCAATGATACCAATTTCGTCCAAATTCAGTATCGGAGTAAGAAGTTATGGACGTTTTTTTGAGAGCTGTCAGAACCGCCCAGGTGCGACGGGCCGGTTGACTAGGGGTGGGCATATTTTGGTTTAAACTGAAAAAAATGAAAAACCAAACCAAAATTTAATTTTGGTTTTGGTTTTTCTGTTTTTCAGATCGGGTTTAGCTTGTAAATTTAAAATTTTGGTTTTTTGATTCGGATTTCGGTTTTTAAAAAAAAATTGGTTAAACCAAAAAAACAAAATTTTATAAATAAATAAATTATATAATATATATTATTTTATATATATATATATATATATATAATATAATATAATATAATATTTAGTAATTCACATTCACAATTAACATTTAACAACAAATTCGCATACGTTGCAGGCTGTTTATGAATTGTTTTAGTGACTCAAATATTTTATGGACTATTTTGGTGACTTTGGACTGTTTTATGGCCTATTTATGCAGAAAGTATGTTGTTTCATGGACTATTTTTATGAATTTTGTGTTGTTTTGTAGACTATTTATGCAAGATTATATTATATGTAATGATTAATGACGTTATGTATTATGTTAAGCTTATGATTATTTCATTTCATTTCATCCATATTGAGTTATTTATAGCTATTTATATTTGGGAATGAAAAACAAGTTTGAAAAAAATAATTTTTCTAAAAAAAACCATCAATTTTAAATGCGCAGTTATGAAAAAGAGAGGTTAACTACTTTAATATTTCAAACTGAAATAAAAATCCGAACTAACCGAATTTGTAAAAATCGAACCAAACAAAATTTATTTTGGTTTGATTACGAATGTCATTTTTGTTAATCCAAAAACCAATAAACTAAACCGATATTAAAAGATCAGACCGAACCGACCGAACGCCCACCCCTATGGTTGATGGACCATCGATCTAGTGACGGACCATTGCCTAAACCGTCCCAGCCAAGGCAGTAAGTCAACCTTCTGGATAAGGTGCGACGGACAGGTTGATGGACTATCAAACTTGCGACGGACCGTCGCCCAAGCCATCGCTACTAAGACAGTGAGTCTCTATCTTGGTCCACGTATGAAGGTCGAAACGACGGACCATCAAGCCAGTGATGGACTATCGTACGAGCCGTCGTAGGTACCGTTCAGCAAAATAAAGCCATTTTTAAAAGGGTATTTGGGTCTTTTTCTACCCGTTTTAATCCCTAATAATATCATATCTAGGCCCATAATTTCTTTATTCTTCTACAACAACAAATTAGGGTTTTCTCTCAAAGATAATCCCCAAGAACAAGATCCAAATCCTTCTTCAAGAAACTAAAATATTCAAGTTCTTCAAGTCCAAGAACTTCAAGAAACTCACAACCCAAGTATGTCATGTGTTGATTCATGGATCCCTTTCACCTATGAAGCTCAAGAATCTCTTTTCAAAATCCATGATTTGTGTATTTATGAATGTTCAGGATTTAAATTGAATTGAAATTCATGTTCATGATGTTGTGGGGTTTTGATTCATGTTTTAAATTACATATTCCAATGATTGGCCCTAGTATGTGATGATTTGCATAATAATCATGATAAACCCCTTTAATTTACAAGTTGATTGATGTATCCATGATCATTAGATGTGTTGATGATTGTATAACCAAAGTATGCTCCCCATATGTTTGATTAAATGCCTATGTGAAAGAAAAGTGTCATACTAGTATAATAATATGAAATCCCCATTCATGTACAAGTTTATGCATGTCAAGTGTTTGATGAAATGTCTTAGTCAATGAATTATGGATATATGTGTAGCCATTGTGGTGCTTTAGAACTTGTACTTCATGAAATCTCCAACTTATTGTATTATGGATTGTGATGTTGGTCACGTATTCAATAAAGTCATGCTTTATCAGTTTCTTTCCATGAGTCCTGGGGGTACTTGTACCAGAAAAATATAGTTGTGTGTCCAGAGTTAGTGTCATGTTTTCACGATTTCCTTAATCAAGCCATGGTCCATAGAACTCAGTCAGTCATGTGACTCAGGAAAGCTTAGTAATATAGTAATATCAGTACTATTCTGTCAGTCAATAGAACATAGTTAATTCAGTCTAGTTCAATTCAGTAATCCATGTTCAGTGTCTATTCAGATAGGAGTAGGAATTAGCACCGAGTGAACCCAAGGATGGGAACACACACTATCAGATGAAGGTGTGATTCTTAGAAGTCATCCTTGCATTCCACAACTATGTATCCAGCATAGGTTGAGACATCAACACTATCAGATGAGGGTTAATGAGGTGGATAAACACTGTCAGATGAGGGTCCCACCATTCTCTTTTGGGCACACAGTCATATGAGAGTCACCCACAGCTTGTCCTTACCAGTGGCACGATATAGACACCCTTCTAATTGGGGTTACATATTGGAACCCAACTCGGTCATAATGGCGTATTAGGGGCATGCCGGCTAGATAACTACTTCTCACAGTTTCAGTTACAGAATCAAGACTGTCAGATACAGTCATTTAGTCTCAGAAATAGAACTCAGATAGTTCTACAAAATTCAGGACTATCAGATATAGTCAACTCAGATCAATATAGAACTCATCTAGTTCCATCAAAACCTAGACTATCAGATACAGTTGCTCCGTATCAGTTATTTCAGTCATACAATTATCAGTATCTCATGTTATCAGTACTCAATCTTAGTAATCATGTTATCACAAACTCAGTTATAGTTATTATGTATTCATGCATATATTCTCACGTTCATGTTGTCCAGTCAGTTAGTATAGTTCATGCATGTGAACCCTTTGCATTCAGCCTACCTCCCATGCATACCAGTACATTCAACGTACTAACGCATTTGCGCTATGGTGTTTTATACCATAGGTTCAGAAACACAAGCTCCAGAGCATCAGTAGCATTCCAGTCTCAGCAGTCAAAGTTAGCAGTGAGTCTTCATCCTTCGAGGACATGACCATTACTTTATATCTTATTAATTAATTAATTAGTTAGAGTTAGTTGGGGACATGTCCCATAAACTCCTTATTCAGACAATTCAGTCAGTTAGAGGCTTTTCAAACAATCACGTTCAGTCAGTTATTTCATTTCAATTATTTTGAGTATTTCATACCCCACCCAGATGTTATATTTTTATCAAATATAATGTCTCAGTTTTGAACCTTACGGCCTTACAGCCTTTATTTCCGTATTTATACAGTATATGTGCAGCGTATATATATAGTTATCATTCATGGGTTAGCTTGTGGTCCTTCGGAGTTATGAGCATCGTGTAGTATTTTGGGTACCAGATTTGGAGCGTTACATGTGATAAGGTTTGGAAGGAAGGGTAAGATCAGCCCTCGGTATTTAGCCCTTTTGAGGTTCTCTTCGCAGTGGGCGAGGTGGCCTATAAGTTAGATTTACCTCCAAATTTTGCAGCTGTTCATCCAGTCTTTCATGTCTCTATGTTGCAGAAGTATATTCTTGATCCTTTTCATGTGCTTAGGTGGTATTCAATCCAGTTAGATGAGCATTTGGCCTTTTTAGAGGAGCCCGTGCTTATTTTAGCATGTGAGACGGTTGCATACTAAAGAGATTCCTGTAGTTAAGGTTTAGTGGAGGCATCTCCTAGTGTAGGAGGACACTTGGGAGTTATAGACCGAGATGCGAGCGCAGTATCCTCACCTATTCGAAACTTCAGGTATTTTCTCATCTTTAACTTTCGAGGACGAAAGTTCCTTAGTAGTGGATGTTGTAATGGCCTTTCAGGTCATTAGCCATATTCTTGCTTATTTACGCTGGTAGAGCTTCTCCATAGACGCTCCAAGTCATTAGTGACTTGCTGGAGCCGATAGTTTGGTTACCTGACGGTTCGTTTGGCTTTTAGAACCAATTTTTCATTTAGAAGTCTTCGTCGATTCCAATTGGCCGCCGAGCAAAAACTTAAGTAAAATAATTTCGAATGTAAATTTTAACTATGCCAGTAGCTATGTAATATCGATTTTAGGGTAGATAGACCTTGGTCCGGATCTCACAACACCCGAGCTCATTTTGACTCATTAGTCGAAAAGTCAAAAAAAATAAAATATATGGGTGTGGAACCTAAAAGTGGCCTAAATGACCTCAGATGAAAAATCCAACTTCACCAATGCGTCCGAAATGTCGAATTTAGTGGGGTTACATTGTTTGTTTGCAAAAAACAGAGTCGTTTTGACCTTGCGGACCCATTTAAACTTATATAAAAAGGTCCTTTGGTTGATTTTTGAGACATTCTTCATCATTTTGAAAACCCTAGCAGCCATAAATGTTTGTTGACAAAAAAATGAGTCTTGTGGGTTGATTAGAAGCTTAGTAACTTGTGTAATCCAAATTTTTTTCTACAAATCTAAGGTAAGATTCCTTCAAATTTGGTATTTATTTCTTGATTTCTAGACCAAAAACCCTAAGTCTTTGAGGCTCAATTTTAGCCACAAATTTGATTGCTTTACTCAAATTTCTTGAGAGGTTTATCTCCCTAATAATATTTAGACTATGGGTTGGTCTCGAAAACTCATTTTTTGAAGGTGGGACCCACTTGGGATTTTGGTATCCATTTGAAACGTATGGCACAATGGTTCTATAATGGGCATTGTCATTCTTGTTGTAATGTTCAGATTGTATTGTTGATAGCATTTCTTGTGGAAGAGGAAGCTTCTCGAAAAGGAAAGGAAAACCTCGTTGATTCGTGAGTTTCTTGGATTCAAGGTAGGTTAGGCTTACCCGTAATCTATATTGAGCTTGTTTGTAATGTAATCATTGATATCTTGCAAGATTGTGTGGGAAATTTAGACGATAGTTGATTAAATGGTGAACTTGGGATATATTAATTGTTATAGGCCATGGATTTGTAAGGTATGATATTTGACCCTTAGTCTAGGGCCTTGATTAGCTTAATTGTGGTCTCATGACTAGTGTGAGAACACTATAGTTGTTCTACATAGACATGAATGGTATACTTCTCCATCCTTAGAAGTGTATTGACCGATATAATGCCTAGATAGGAGATGACCTTGGTGTTGGATTGACTTAGGAAGGATTTGTTGACACCCAATTTTGACTCTCCATACTTAAAATTATCGCATTTAGGCTCCCTAACCGTTAAATGTCACAATATGCAATTTTTCTCATATTTTTTTGTAATTGTTAATAAACTGTTGATAATCATCATTATTTTAGGACTTTTTACTCATTTATTGTCATATTTTAATTCTACATGATTTATTGATAATTATCTTTAATTTCGTAGTATTTTTATCAATTTATTATTATTTTATCATTTACATATGTACAAAGCACAGCACTATAATTTTTTCAACTGCACAGTATCTTTTTAATTATTTATAGCATAATATATTTTTTCAAGATAATTATATTTTTTATTTGTTATTTATAGTCTTCTGTAACTATGCATCGGCATTCATTATTTTGTATGTTATTTAATACGACTTACAAATGTGAGTCGATTTAATTATTTTAATACACGAAATAATAAATTAGTCAAATCGAAGTCTTATCACTTTTTAAATTTTTTGACTTTATTTCACTCACTATCCCTTATTTAAGAGATATGTTGGGAAAAGATAGATCTAATATTTATTTATTTTATTATTACTTTTGTTTTTTAAATGCACAAACACCACACAATACACATCCATACACCACACCTTAAACATACACACACAATATCAGATCTCTCCCACCCTCTCTCATCACTTTCTCTCCCTACTCTCATCTCCCTCTTTCTCCTTCACCTATCACCGCCGCCGGAGCATCCCACCGGCCGGCCGACTCCCTTCCCCGTTTTCCATCGCCAAATAATTCCGGAGACCACCCATCACCACCCTCAAACCCTCACTGCCCAACAACCAACAAAATCGGCCAACTTCACCCCCTCCCCCTTCTCCGTCAATGGCCGCCGTACCTTTTCCCCGGGAAAGAGCTCCGATGGGCTTCGGTAAAAACTTCCCCACTAAATAAAAAAATAACTTTATGCAAGTTTTTAAGGTTGTAACTTATGCTTCCTCTAATTAAGATCTCATTTTGAATCGTGATTTGGTGGGGTTGAATTTGAACAAGTTTTGAATCTAAGTTCTTGTTGACTTTTTTTAGTTAATGTTGTGAAGTTTTAACTTTGTTGAGTCTTGATTATTTGATTGAAGTATAAAGATCATTTGGTTTATTTTGGGGATACTATGGAGCTTTGAACTTAATGTAGAAAGAAACAAAATGGAGAACTCTAATAATATCACTGTTAATTTTCTTTTTGGGTTCTAATTTTTACATGTTTGATTATGTTTTCTTTATGATATTTTTTCTGGTATTGTAGTGTCTTACATTGTTGTAATACTTTATTTTTCTAACATTGCTATGGTTATTGCTTCTATATTATGATTAATAGTAGTATGCATTTTCTAATTTAATGGATGCTTTTGTGATGAGTATTGCCTACTTTGAGTATGTTTTCTCCATATTTGGTTTGTTTTGTTTTGTTTTTCTCTTTATTACATATTAATATTGTTCTATTTAGATTGTTAAAAGCTGCTTGAAAGTTATATTTTGATTTTTTTTCCATTGTTTTTTTATTGATATTAGTTAATATTTGGCCAATAAAGTTATCTCTCCGTCAGATATTTGAGGTCACCCCATTATAAAAGACGGACTTTATTTTCTCAAAATTATTACTTTATATCAAAAGTCGAAACTTGACCGATGAAGAAATTCTCCGTTGATTTTCGAGTCCTTCATAAATAAAAGACGGATGTTATGTAAATAAAATATGTAATAAATGAATAAATTCGGGCGATGACGAAATTCTTATAACAACACAAAAGATTTTACTATTCGTATCTTGGCAAGACAATTTAGAACGGTCAATTAATTGAGCAACCACTTCGTAGCCATGGCATATCTAAAATATCATCCGAGCCCACACTTTTTAATAAAAATTGTATCTTTTTATACAAATATGTATATATATATATATTCTCAATTTATCAATTATTTATTTGTGACTAATATTTTTATTACAAGTATTTATACAGGTTATTGAAAATTTCGTCGGGAATGATATTCAAGGAGGATTTAAATTTTGCGTTGTATTTTTATATTCTTATGTTTGTACAAATATTATCATAGTGAAAACTTTATTTTTGGGGCGTTGGGCAGGATGTTTTTTATTTATACAAACTTCACCACGAGTTTAGGCAAATTTAGGCCGTCAATATTTACACAAAAAAAGTAAAATTAATTTAGATATTTAATCAAATAAAATTAAAAATACTATATTTTATGAATTCCTTTCCATTTTATGGGTACTTTTGGCTACATGTCTTTACATATTTTTTCATTCAGATTTTTATATTTTTTGTAGATTATTTAAATTATTTTAATACACATTTTATATTTGTATTTATAAACATTTATTTTTTCCTCTTTCTTTTAATAAACCTAAGTCTGGTTGGGAACCACATTTGTGGATTCTTAAGGATGCCTAACCCCTTTCCTTCAGAATATTTTGAACCCTTACCTAGAATCTAAATTGAATCATAGATTAAAATACAAGTCATATTTGTTAATAAATAAATAGGTTTTCTTATTTTTCTTAAAAACTAGGTGGCGACTCTGTACAAAATTAATTATTTTAGAGTTCACAATGTCGTTCTTTTTTTTACCTTTGGTAAAAATTAGGTATGACAGTTTGGCCACTCTGCTGGGGATCGCAAGATTCTAACCATTGCAGACTTAGGTAATTATTCCAATGGTAATTCTAACCACTGGAATAAAGAAGTTAATAAGAAACAGGAAACTAAGAAGGGGGCGTATACTAAGTTGGTTGAGAGTAACGATAAAGAGAAAAAGCAGGTAAATAGGGAGGAGTACAAGTTAGTTAGGATAGAGGCCAAGTTAGCAGTTACAGCTGCGAAGACGGCAGCATTTAAGAGCTTGTATGGGGGGTTAGAAAAGAGAGGTAGGGAAAAAAGTTGTATAGGCTTACTAAGGCTAGGGAAAGGAACAGGCGGGACCTTGACCAAGTGAAGTGTATTAAGGAGGGGGATGGTAGTGTTCTAGTAGAGGAAGTGCACATTAAGAGAAAATGGCAGTCGTATTTTCATAGTCTCTTGAATGATGAGGGAGACAGAGACATTGTGTTAGGAAATCTAGAGACCTTAGAGGGGTGTCGTGATTTTAGTTATTGTAGGCATTTTAAGGTGGAGGAGGTCGGCGAGGCTATTTGCAGGATGCGGAGGGGAAGCAAGACGGGGCTGGATGAGATTCATGTGGATTTTTAGAAGTTTTTAGGCGGGGTTGGCTTAAGGTGGTTGATGGATTTATTTAACGGCATCGTTAAGCTGCAAAAATGCCAAGGGCTTGGAGGTAGAGTACCATAATTCCTTTATATAAGAACAAGAGTGACATCTAGAGTTGCACCAACTATAGAGGCATTAAGCTATTGAGTCACACGATGAAGATTTGGGAAAGAGTGGTCGAGCGGAGGTTGAGAAGAATAGTGTCAATTTTGGAGAATCAGTTTAAATTTATGCCTGGTTGCTCGACTAAGGAGGCAATTCATCTGGTGCGGAGACTGGTGGAGCAGTATAAGGAAAGAAAGAAGGACCTTCACATGGTGTTTATCGACTTGGAGAAGGCATACGACAAAGTTCGTACGGAGGTTTTTTAAAGATGATTGGAGGTGAGTGGGGTCCCGGTGGCATACATCAGATCGATTAAGGACATATATGAGTAAGCAAAGAGTCAGGTGAGGACCGCGGGAGAAGATTCAGAGCATTTCTCAATTTTAACGGGGTTGCATCAGGGATTGACTCTTAGCCTATTTTTGTTTGCGTTGGTGATGGATGTGTTGACGTAGAGTATTCAAGGTGAGGTGCCTTAGAGTATGCTTTTTGTAGATGATGTAGTTTTGATTGATGAGACGCGGGGAGGTGTGAATGATAAATTGGAGGTCTTGAGACAAACCCTTGAGTCTAAAGGGTTCAGGTTGAGAAAGAGCAAAACTGAGTATATGGAATGCAAGTTTAATGACTTGAGGCAGGAGGACGACGGGGTAGTGAGGTTGGGTTCCCGGGTTATTTTTAGGAGAGATAGTTTTAAGTATCTCAGGTCAATAATTTAGGGGAATGGTGAGATTGATTAGGATATCTCCCACCGTATAGGGGAAAGATGGATGAAGTGGAGGCTCACCTCGGGAGTGTTGTGTGATAAGAAGGTGCCGCCTAAACTGAAAGGCAAGTTCTATAGAGTGGTAGTCCGGCCGGCCATGCTGTATGGAGCGGAGTGTTGGCAAGTCAAGAACTCTCATGCTCAAAAATTGAAGGTGGAAAAAATGTGGATATTGCGTTGGATGTGTAGGATTACTAGAGGTGATAGGATTAGGAATGAGACTGTCCGTGAGAAGGTTGGAGTGGCTTTGGTGGACGACAAGATGTGGGAAGTTCGGCTGAGATGGTTCAGATATATGATAAGGAGGGGCACGGATGCTCCAGTTCGTAGGTATGAACGGCTAGCTTTGGATGGTTTCAGGCAGGGTAGGGGTAGGCCGAAGAAGTATTGGAGAGAGGTGATTAGACGTGACATAGAGCAGTTACAGGTTATCAAGGACATAACCCTAGATAAGAAGGTGTGGAGGACGCGAATTAGGATAGAAGGCTAGTGCATGTGGGAGGGTTAGGGTGGGGGGTTCAAGGGGGGTGCCTTTGGTACGTTAGTTTAAGGTATTACTTTGTGGGTGTCTTATTTATGTTGTGTCATCTTAGTTCATGCTTTTATTATGAATTTGTTTATTATTCTTTGTCTTGAGCTAGGGGTCTATCGGAAACAGCCTTGCTACTTCTCCGGAGGTAGTGGTATGGACTGCGTACATCTTACCCTCCCAGACCCCACTGTGTGGGAATACACTGGGTTTGTTGTTGTTATTGTTGTTGTTATTTATTTTTTCCTAATTGTCTTGATTTATCTTGTTTGTATGACATAAATTTTTTTTGCATTATTATATCGTATAGATTGTTTATTTGTTTATCGTTTTATATAAATTATATTGGCATTCCATTCATATTTCCTCCATTTTGGAATACTGACACTCACACACATTGCACATGTGGATTGTACATTGTACTTTCCCAAATTCTTTCAAATCACCTTATTTTAGAGAGTTGGCACATACGTGGGGTGAGCGGGAGTTTTACTGCCATGGGACAACGTATCTTCTCATATAGGAAATTCAAGTGTGTGTCTATCCACTCTTAGTCAATATGGCTTATAGCTAAAATTAAACATTATAGGTGCATGCATCATTAGACAGCTAGCTTTACGTCCGAAGGGTTCCCAACCCAAGTGACACATTATTATAATTTTTGTACATATTTAAAGGATTATTGTGTCTGTACATATTTATTTTCTCTAAATTTGTTATACGGACCAGTGAAAAGATGCATCTTAGCAACATCGTCACTAGCTGCGTATAGGTTTGAACTTACCTGATTCTTATCCTACAAGATACATAGGCAACCTTACATTAGGGTTTGGTATTCCCACTATTTTAGAATAATTTTTTTGGTATTCAAAAATAGGGCAAATTTTCTGGAACAGTTCAAAGACGCTTTCTAATGGCCTTCAAGAGCGCAAATCAATAGCTCCTCAAAATCCAAATATCATTGACATTAGTGCCTAGCCGGCCAACTTGCAAATTCTCACTCAATTTTGGTTTTAGAATATCCAGCTTCTTCTTTCGAACGTTGTAAACCATTAAATTTATGGCATATCAATCCTCACTTTCAAAAGCAAGGGTTCAATATTTTTTTTTCAATTATACTAATTTTGCTAACTACGGCAAAATGAGGTCATAATTCCTTCAATATCTGGCATTTTCAATTTTATCAGCATACTGAAGTTTTGTCAAAGCTCTCTCCATGCTTTACATCCATTCTTTTGATCATTTGATCACAATAATTTTGATGCTAAAAGCAATTCTTTCCTAATCGTCTTTCACATTATTTTTATTAATGACCATAATTTTTTTTACAATCATACATGACACCTACAAAATTGCAAATTGGCGTAAACTACTCAAACCTAATTCTTGTTTTCACAAGATACGTAGGCAATCCTCATTTGAGTTCGGTCCCATTCTTTTCAAAAATAAAATAAAATTTTGACTTGGTTGATGCCAATACAATTAGGAGTGTGCATGAGAAAGAACAAATTAGTATGAAGAAAGGGCTAACTTTATGGTAAATCATAGTTTCTTTTGGTACCTTTTATCACCTAGTAATGTTTGAAAAATTCTCTTGCATACATTTAAGACAAGAATAAAGCCAACCTCATCTTGTCATGTGCAATGTATGGTAAGCTTTAGTTTAATTCTTTGCATGCATTGTTGATCCAGAACTTGGCCTTAATAACTGTTGAGGCAAAATTTTGAGTTATACTTGATTTAGGAAAGGACCGTAGGCCTTCTTTGAACCGATTGAGCCATTCATAGCCCATCAAATAACATTAATCCCTAGTGTTCCCCCTTTTGAGCCTAAAACTTTTTCTTTGAACAACCGTATTTGTGCCTATACTTTTTTGAGTGCTATATGCACTATCCCTCTCCTGGACCTACCTCCTTGAGCGCACTATATGTGTGCAAATTGCGGATGAAGATTCAAGATCAAAAATGTAAAATGCAAAGGATATATTGTCCCAGATTGGAAAAAATAAAAAAACGACTTCAAAAGAAGCAAAATCCCCAAGAAAAAAAGAGAACAGAAAAAAAAGAACGAAAAATAAATAGTTTCTTGGAAAAAATGGGGGAAATGCTCCAATATAAAATTTAAAAATTCGTAGCAAATACAAATCATAGGACAACAAAGCACAACAAAGAAGATCACGTGTCAAAGCACAACAAATGGTGAAAGCACAAATAAGTGCAATGCTGTAATACCCCGGGAAATTTTTCATTGAAATTTTGTGCGTAAACGTGTTGGATTCAATCTTCTAGAATGAATTATAAATTTTTCGTTCGGAATGTCTTATATTATGACCCACCATTCTGTAGAGTATCGAATAATCTTTCCAACGATATGTGGATCATCCAAAACGGACACCCGAGCGATGAGTTATCAACATTCTGATCGAACCGTGAATAGTAGTGAACATTAAAATGTGCAGGAAAAAGTACTGAGGCCTGGCGTATTTTTTCTCCAACTTTAAATGATTATAACTCCTTCTACATAATGATTTGGGTGATCTATTATCTATCAACGGAAATCTCTGTGAGTCCTCTTTCCAATGAAATTGGTTTCATCCAATTTTTCTATCGGAGCAAAAAGTTATGGTTGATCGACTTCAGCCTATCAAAAGTGAATTTTTGGGTCAAATTCAAATAATCATAACACCTAGTACACAATGATCTGGGTGAGATACTACATATCAACGGAAATATAAGGGAGTCCTCTTTCTAATGAAATTTGTTTCATCCAATTTGGATATCGGAGTAAAACGTTATGATTGATCTACTTCAGACTATCAAAACAGTCTATCAAAGGACAGATTCAAGAATAATTTAATTTTTAGGGGCGTTTTGGTCATTCCGCCTCACCCAAAATCCGTCCAAACCCTATATTAAAGCTTATTAGAAGCATTATATGTTATATTTCATTGAATTCCCTCAAAAAGAAAACCCTAAGCTCCTACATCCAACTTCAAGAACCTCCAAAGTTCACCATTAATTCTGCAAATTTATTCAAGATTCCAAGTTCCTCGTTCAAGAACTCCAAAAACCATCATTCAAAGGCACGATTAACATCTCAAAAATGAGTATCGATCTAAAAGTTCATCATTCAAGGTATGTGGGGTTTTTCAACAAGAACTCTCTTTCATTCTTGTGCCCAAAAGTAATTTTCTTTACAAAGGCCTGATTTTTATTTGATTTTTACGAATTTGAAGCATGAACCCATATCTTATGATGATTATTATGAAATCTTAATGTTTATGATTTTGAAAGATGAATTTACATGTGTGGAGATATAAATCATGAATCTTGAACAATATTTATCATGATTTTGATATTTGGGTCGTGAATTCCCATTGAAAATTGTGTTATTTTTAAGAAAGTGTGTGTTATAAGCACATTGATGTTGAATATTTGAGATATTTTGAATGATTTGACCTTTTGGTCTTAATGGAGTTGTTTTGAACTCGAGTGTGAAAGAAATCCACAACGTGTTTGATTTTGATAGATGGAAAGCATGATGGCTCCCGATGTATATTTATATATTACTAAAATTATTTTGTTATGTATTGTCTTTGAAATGACCTAAGCTAAGTCCGGGAGAAATCTTTAGCACCGAGTGGAAGGTATAAAGCGACCTTACTTCCCTAGAATAACGTGCCCCCGTAGGAGTGAGCTTGAGGTTGATTTATATAGTGATCACTAGTTTGTGTGGATTTAATATCGATAGTCCTACTCCGATGGCAAGGATAGGATGGGTCTCCCCAACGTGGGTTGTACGTTGGACTCCATGTAGCTCACATGGTTTATTTCGATTATAGGATCTCCCAGTGTGTGTGTGTTTCCTTGTGTCTATGGTGAATGGTGAAGTGATTTGAAAGTAGAATTGTGAAAGTTATTCTTTCGAAAGATTTAAATGATATTTACATTATGAGAATTGATATTCTTGTTGAACTAAAAGTGCTTGACAAATTATATGATGACTCACATGTGTTATTGTACTTATTTCATCCTCTCATGATTATGATGATTTTCTTCGGGCTATGTGAGGTTTTCATACATCCTACATATTTCTTATAAATATCTAAGATGATGATGTTTATACAACTACATACACCCTCATATACTCAATTCCTTTCCATTGTACTGACCCACATCTTCGGATGTAGGCTGTATTTTCTCAAAATGTAGGTTTAGGTGCTTAGTTCCAGGTTCGATAGTGATTCTTCGGGCACGCTGTTCTACATCCTCTGTTGTGGTGAATCCTCATGTTCCAAGGACGTGATGTCTGATGTTAGTTTCACGGAATTATTTATATTTGATAACTGAGTATGAGTCAGTTGGGGCATGTCTCAATGGCTCGCTGGTTTTATTGATTTTCTTATAGGCTTGTCAGACTAGTATAGATATTGGGAGGACTAATAAGTCGTATTTTGTTATCTTTCTGAAATTCTTTTATTCTTGGATGATGATTACTCTGTTGATATTGGAGGGTTATTTATGGAAACCCGATTGATTTATGTTGAATTAAATGAAAATGGCTCAAAGGGTTAGCTTGGGGCTACTCGTAGCCTCAAGCACCGTGTGACACTCCGAGACCCATTTTTCGGGGCGTTACAAACTTGGTATCAGAGCCTAATTTTTTAAGGTGTCCTAGGGAGTTTGACAAGCCACATTAAGTAGAGTCTTAATCATCGGTGTGTAGCACCCCACATCTATGAGCAAGAGGCTACAAGACGTTTTAGAAAAGAATTTGATTCTTTCTTTCAGAAGTCTATCGTTCTTAAAGTGTCTCTCTCTGCTATTCATTCGTGCTCTCCTCTTTTAGAAATATGTCTATATGATCTCCCAGGGATACCTCCTGATAGAGAGATAGAGTTCAGAATTGATCTTCTTCCCGATACTCAGCCCATTTCTATTCCTCGTTACCGTATGGCCCCTGCAGAACTTAAGGAGTTGAAAGAGCAACTCAAAGATCTACTAGATAAGGGTTTCATAAGGCCCAGTGTTTCTTCTTGGGGTGCTACTATGTTGTTTGTGAGAAAGAAAGATGGCTCTTTG
>NC_061114.1:12471303-12471805 GCF_002878395.1 Capsicum annuum | reverse complement strand
CTTGGGGTGCTACTATGTTGTTTGTGAGAAAGAAAGATGGCTCTTTGCGTATGTGCATTGATTACCGCTAACTGAATAAAGTCACCGTAAAAAATAAGTACCCCCTTTCGAGAATAGATGATTTGTTTGACCAATTGCAAGGTGCAAGTTATTTCTCAAAGATAGACCTTCATTCACGCTGTCATCAACTCAAAGTTAGGGAGTGTGACATCCCAAAAACCATTTTCCAAACTCGTTATGGCCATTTTGAGTTTCTTGTTATGTCTTTCGGGTTAACTAATGCCCCAACAGCTTTCATGGACCTCATCAATTAAGTGTTCAGACCATATCTAGATATGTTTGTCATAGTGTTCATCGATGATATACTGGTGTACTCCCATAGTGAGGATTAACATTCTGATCATCTCCGAACTGTCTTGCAAACCCTTAGAGATCACAAGTTGTTTGCCAAGTTCAGTAAGTGTGAGTTTTGGCTAAGGTCAGTTGCTTTTCTGGGTCATAT